>NC_143443.1:12463200-12771100 GCF_987193195.1 Phasianus colchicus
TGCTGTGCATGCAAAACTGCCACAAACTTCAGTGGTGTTCCAGGGTAAGGCCTGCAACAAAGAGTAATGATCTTTAAGAATGTGGGTGATTTTTTCTCAATCAAGTGCCAGCAACAGTAATTAGGGAACCAAATTTTCATAGAATCATGGAATTGTTTGAGTTGGAAGGGACTCTTAAATCATCTAGACTAACTCCCCTGCAATGAATACCCACGGCTAGATCAGGTTGCTCAGAGCCTGGTCCAGACTGACTTTGGATGCCTTCAAGGACAGAGCATCCATCATCTCTCTGGCAACCTGTTCCAGTGCTTCATTACCTTTACTGTAAGCAACTTCTTCCTATTCCAGTGTATCACTACCCTCACAGTAAAATACTTCTTCCTCATATCCAATCTATCTCTCTCTTCTTTTAGTATGAAGTTATTTCCTCCTGTCCTATCATAACAGACTGCTCGAGAGTCTGCCTCCTCCTTTTTTACAGCTCCCCTTAAGATACTAAAAGATCACGTGATGCTGTAACATGATAGAAAGCACCACAATGAAAGCAGAGTAGTAAGGGCTCAGGCTGCAGCAACTGAGGACTTGCTTGAGTACAACAGCTGTGGGCACAGAATAAAAAAAAAAAAAAAAAAAAAAAAAAAAGCTGCTGCTTACCTTTGGAAGGTCTCTAGCACACAGGGATTCCAGCAAAATATGCTTGCCTCCACTGCCAGCCCTGAAATGAGGGTTGGAAAGGGGTGGATCCTGGCTCCACCACTCCCAGTTACTCGGCTGCATTGCATGCACCTGAGTTCCCCTAGGTTGGCCCTGCCTTCCCACAAGGTGCTGCATCAATGTTTAAAGTCCTGGCATTTCCCCTACAAACTGTTACTTTACATACCAAAACTAATTTCCCATTAAAGAGAAAGAAAAATGACAAGTTATTGTTGATTTAACGATACAAAAGATAGGCTTCCAAAATATGAGACTATGCATGATCCTAGGTTAAACAACAAAATTGCAGCCTTGTATGCAGTTAATTCCACAGTGCTATGGCAGTTTTTTTTTTTCTGAGTATGTTCATCTGAACATGAGAGAAGGAGGTGACTGACAAAGCTCTTAACCTCTCTGGTGCTCAGGAGATGAATTTGTTAGCAAATTCTTTTCCACTGGCATCTCTGACAGTTACAAATAAAGCACAAGCTGAACTCCCACATATACATGTCTAAAAAGCTAAAGAGAAAGTCAGATAAGTTCTACACTACTAAAATGTTGTACAATCAAAGCAAAAAGACCTTGTTCCAGTAGTACCACTGTGTCTGAGAGTCTAATACTGCTGGTAGACATACTGCTGAGCATCAACACTATGGAACATCTTTCAAACTTCTAAAAGATGCTGCAGTACCATTTTCAATCTACACTGCGTGAGTTTTAGTCAAAAGAAAGTACAGAGCATGTAGAGAGAAGGAAAAGTTTCAGCAACAGCTGAAGTAGTGCCTCAAATCTTTTAAGTTCTATCAACTTAACACAGAACATAAGAGCCATACAATTGCAACAGAAATGCTTTGTTGGTGTCATATCTGATGCGTCATCAGATATCACATATGTTTTAATTTAGGAATCACTAATGTTACCAAAATACAGAGATGAAAAACAGGTTTTGTTGTCTGAATGTCAATCAGACAGGCCTCTTACTTCAGCACATTTAATACAACACTAAGAGCAAACATAAAGGTCATTTTGCAGTGACTTTCTCAGCAAAACTATACGTGGTTCTAAGGTTATACTCTAACGCACAGCATTATAAAGAAATCACCATTAACAGAAATTTAAAAATTAATTGTAGTTCATTAGAAAGTTAAACTTCAAGCTCTGAAAAGAACAACAGCAACAAAAAGTCTGTTTCTTACCATCACTGGTATCGTCCCTTATTTCACTTTAGTCCTTTTTCTGACCCAAAGGAATCCCTTTGTAGCAGAGTTTAATTCATACCCTACAGCAGTAGCTATTAAGACTGCTTGCCATTACTACTGCCACCATCTCCGTGAGCCATCTCTCTTTATACACTCAGAGAATGAAGAATGAGAAATGGGTTGTGAACTATGAACTGTCTACAGTCAAGAATGCTTCAGATCCAGCAAAAGAATAGTTGCAGAAAATGCTTAAAAGATGTGCAGAGGGCACAGCAAATCTGTTCTCAAAGTACAAGAATCACCTGGCACCTGATAAAAATGGGCCTAAGTTTTAGGAAACTAAGTGTTTTCCTCCATTTACACTAAAACAGTATTTTTACTAGAAAACCTTTTTAAATTTTCAAAAAGTAACTAAATCAATTAATGGACCCCGAATTCAGAAATAATTACAGAATCACAGAATCGTAAGGGTTGGAAGGGACCTCCAGAGATCATCGAGTCCAACCCCCCTGCCAAAGCAGGATCCCTACACCAGGTCGCACAAGTAGGTGTCCGGGCGGGTCTTGAATATCTCCAGAGAAGGAGACTCCACAGCCTCCCTGGGCAGCCTATCCAGGTTCCTATCCAGGTTCACGCAGACCTCAGATTAAGCTAATGTTGATCACTGCTACAGAAGTAGCAGTAGCTTCAGATCAACTTTCCTTGTTCTTTGCCATATTTCTCTCTGTATCCAAAAAGCAAAGCTTTCAAGGTTCTATCTTGTGCTAATATTCTTCAATTCTATGATCCAATAATCTTACAATGGGTTTATTAAAAACTGCTGTTCACTATAAGCTAAACAACAGTAAGCTTTCTTTATTAAAGATCAAATGTTTTGCCATCTGCTTTGACCTTTCATGCTTCTTTTTTTTTTTTTCCCCATGTTTTCACAAATAACTTGGTTTAAAGAAAACTGTATTACTTTACTATATATACTGCACTATTTTGTACTGTAAAAGCTCAAAGGAACTAATGCAAGGTAAAATCAGTTATCATTTCTGTGATGTACATTTAAAGCTTCTTGCACTTCCCATTAATGGCATCTCTTTTTACACTCAAAACCTTGTTAATATCAAAGGGGAACATATGAATCTAATACCTTATTATTATGAAGTCTTAATAATCTAGCTCAAATACAAGTAAGAGCTATTATTATTTCACTCGGAATGCATCTTAACTGCTAGACACAGAAAAGCCTCAAGAGTAATTCATTTAAGATCTATGCAGAGAAACACTTACTGGTATCTACTTTATTTTCTGTGGGGTTTCTCTGGCTCACACCTGTGGTGCCTTCCAGCATCCAAAGGCTGATGCAGCCAACTTCATACAGCAGGAGAGGTGAGTGGAGGGGCACAGAAACATTGGTGTGTTTTCTGTGCAGCGGCAAGGATGTAGGTCTTCTCAGCACCAGGCCCCAAACAAAACCCACAAATATCCTCACTTCAGCTTCTATGATTTTCCTGAAAGGAGGAGGAAAAGACAAAGAGCTGTCAGAGAGAGTCCAGATGAGGGCCACAAAGATGATCAGGGAGCTGAACACCTCCCCTTCAAGACAGGCTGAGGTTCCTTCCTGAGTAGTAGATGCTCACAAACGTTATTAAAAAATAAAAACATATATATTTTTAAGGAATTTTTCCCAGTGACACCTCCCATCTCTGCCCCTACAGCAAAAATCCCTCTGTGCTCCGAGATATCATTACTGAGGGAAAAGGTGAAAAAAGCTGATACCTGATGGAGGAAGGATACAATTTATTTGTCAACACAGGATGTTCTTGTTTTATAGACCTGCTTGTATTTTATAACTCCTTTACACACCGTGGTTCGAAATGCTCACCTAATGGCTATGCCTTGCAGTTTGTGTTTGCTAAATTCGTTTCATTCCATCCTTGCCTACATTCTTTCTCATTGTAACAGTGGTATAAAATGGGGCTGTGGAGGTGATCCGATGATGGACACAGAACGTAAGGTGCTCAGCATCAGCTGTGAGGAAAAGGTTCCCTTCAGGGAATCCTCTGCCAGGCATGTCAGCCAGGCAAAGGGACTGCCTGGAGAGAGACACCCAGGACCCGAGGGAAGCGGCTGTGGTACTGATGGTGCTTAGCACAGGCGTCCAACCTGGAGATCAGAACAGAGCAGGAAAAATTAACACAGGATTTTACTATTTTTTCAAGTGCTTTGTTCAAACTATCTATTTATGAAATGCAAGTTTATCTAAGAGCCATGACTGGTAAGTAGGTTTGGGCTGTGATGAAGCTGTTATTGGAAAGGTGGAGAAAAATAATGTTTATGCCTTGGAAGATATACTTCAGGGCATTCATTTTCTAGTTTGAAGTTTACTTTTGTTTTTAGTTTGTTTGAAGTACCTGGAGAAATATAGTGTCAGACAGTTGAGATTAAAAAGACATTAATAGTATGTTAATTGATTTGCAATTGCATACAGTTCCTGCTTGCCCTAATAGAATTGGCTACATAACCCCAGAATAACGATGCTAATGATCCACTAAAGGGATTTTTCAGGCTAACATGACATCATCACAGAGGTTCTCCTCATCATACTATAAGATAGTAATTTTTTCACGGTATATAATATTAGTAATTATATTCCTTCAGTTCCATCACTCTTTCTATTGCCTGTGATTATGATCCATCACAGATCAGTTTACAGAACTATGAGTGAAGGTAGAGAGGAACGACTGGAGAACTGTTCCCGGTCTTAGATCTCTATTTTATGTTACATTCTGAAGGGGAAAAATTCAGATAGTTTAGGAGGCATCTACTCTGTTTCATGGATATGACTGATTCTTCAGGGACTTCCAGATGCAAAAATTGCAATGATAACTAGATGGATGAAAATAAATGCAGAGGCACGTGGAATTCCTGACATCAACTGAATTTAAACTGACAGAACAGATTTCCTTCTCATTTGTTTTGTTCAAAACAGTAGTCCTTACTAGCACTTTTTAGAAGGCACTCAGTAAATATAGAAGACTGAAGAAATATTGTCTACTTTGGCTTTTCTTGCAATACATAAATACAAAAATAAATAAAGAAGTCTGGTCCTGTAAATAAAAGCAGGGTTATAATCTGAAAAAAGAACAATTTTTCCCAGGATATATAATAAAATAAAACATCCATTCTTCCATTCATCTTTTCTTAGCAATAATCTATCATTACTCATGGAATGCATTTACCTATCAAAAGTGTAAATTGATTAAACCCACAAATACTTCCCAGAACTCCAAACTCAGTAACTGCTATTTAGTGATCCCCATGAGAATGCCTGGAAGTATTCCATCTGAAAGTTAAGGTGACATCCAAAGTTACTGGATGCTTCAGCAGCTGATATAGAAATGCTGTTCAGCTCCCCAGCCATCTTCTCTAGACCGTGCCTCTAACAAGAACAGTACACTTGTACACATAGTTGAACTACAATAGGACAGGACAGAGATTAAAGTAATGAAGCATAGAGCAGTATCTCTCTTGTAACATACATTAAACATGGAATGGAATATAAAGGGAAATGAGATGAATTTTGTACAGCTCGCCTTAACAAAGTTGTGTCCTGATGGAAATTTATTTGAATATTAAAAGCATATATAAACATTGTCTGAACTTACTCTCGGTGCCTAATTCAAGGCAGTGGTACACTGTCCTGGGTCTGTTAGTTCTGAGTGCTCATATACATTCTCCCTTTCATCCAGCTGGCTGTTGCTTTGTATCTTCTAAGTGCTTAACAGCAAATTTTACCGACAATAAGAGTTACATTTTAGCACCTTTCCAAACATCTGCCAGTCAGCACACGAAGTTCCAGTCTGACTGGCTTTTGAATTTCATGCTATTCTAGTGGATTCCACTATGTTTTATTAAATTAAGTGGAACACCATGTTTTTCCCAGCCCCTTGTTTTCCTTTGGTCTGTAGTCCCCCTGAGCAGGGGAGGTCAGCATGTTTGTTCCAATAAGTCTTATTTTTCTTTTAATGCATGCCTCTCTTCAAACTTTAATTTAACGTGTAATTTAAGTCCCTAATTCAGATCTAGAGCCCACATGCCTAACTGTCAGGGCCCCAGGGCCCTAACGAGGCCTGGCTGTGCTAACAAAGCAGCGATGTGCCGGTGCCATGGGGCTGTGGCTGCCCAGGCAGAGCTGTGTGTTGTCAGGAGTTCAGGGCAGGGTCTGCCCCAAAGCCCTTAAGGTCCACTGAAGGCTGCTGGCAGCTGTGATGGAGTTCCTGGGGTTTTCTGCCTCTAGCATTAGGAGGGGGCTTTGTTTATTAGCCCAGCTGTAGTGTTGCTGAGGCTGAAAAGCAACACAAGGGGCTGTTTTTAAAATGAAACCTTGGGATTCATTTAATATTTCCTGTTGTTTTCATTTTGACACTGCAGTGACACTTCTTGCGGCAAGGATACCGTCATGGAGATATGGTGGGACAGCTTGCATGACTGGAATGTTGTTGTGGATGGCTCTGTTCTTTTTAGGAAAGACAGACCAGAAAGGTGGTGGAGTTGCTCTTCCAGTGGGAGAATGGGAACGTACTGAGGGATGAATGAAGAACTAGTGGAGCACTTGCATGTGAAGCTCAAGAAGCAGGTAAATGTAACATCACTGGGGGCGTTTGCTACAGACCAGGATGAGGAAGACCTTCTGCACACAGCTGAAGTTAGCCTCACCGCTGTGGGTATTAGTTCTCATGATTCTCACTGATTCATACTCATTCTAGTTTAATTGCATCCTAAAGAAATCCAACTCCAGCACAATAACTAGGAAAAATTAGAGATTTTCTTCAAAAATATGCTCCTGCACCAATCTGACAGAGAAGTACTAATATGGGTAGCAGAAATACAAGTTAATTAAGACTGAAGCTAAAAAATGAAATAAATGAGAGAGAGAGTGTCCAAAACTGAAAAATCGAAGGCCTTGCTCTAACGCTGAAGGCCAGATGGCTAGGGAGCACACAGTGCAGAGATGAGCAGTAAAAGAAAAGGGGCAGTCTCATCAGTTTTATCTTTTCCTCTAAATGGAAAATGTAACAGTGAAGTCTTCTGGGAGGTGTAGTTCTTCTTTTTCTGAGAACCAGGCACCTGGAAATGCTGACAGTCCATATAACTGGAGCATTAACTCTTTAACTACCAGTGCACTACATGTTGTTATGATGTGGAATACTGATAACAAAAAATAAAATAAAAATCATAAAACCATGACACGGACAGAAACTGAAATTCATCCCAAATGTCTCTGTACTCACTACAATCTATTTTACTGTAAAGATTATACTGCCATCTATTGGGTGACATTACTGTATAAAAGAACTATCTCGTTCTCACTGGACTCAGTAAGGTCATCAGATTTTCTGTGGTAACTAGATTAAAACACTCCTTATTTAGTGTATAACATATGGCTTATACGTAGAGCTTGGTCCTCTCTTTGCTACCATTATTAAATTAGGTGGAGTGAGACATTTTAGCATAGTGATAGAATTAACAAAAGTACCAGTGGAACAACAGAGAAAAAAAAAATACAAGAACAAAACACCACCACCCTTATGCTGCCTTGCATCTCACTAAGAACTTACAGAGATGTTTTCATCCACTGTGTCAGTGAGTGGAACTGCATCATTCACTACACTGGAATAGAAGATCTCATTTCCATTTACGTGGCAAGATTTTACAATATAGAGAGATCCCTGTGATGTACAGAGACTTCACGGATTTTATTTTTAAAGTAACCTAGTAAAGCTTCAATGGAGCATTTTGCCCATCTAAGATTGATTTTTTAATTATTTAAATAAATAAAATTATATAAAATTCTAATTGAAGTTCTGTTTTCTTTAGTGACATCCTTGCACATCTCTCTATATCTTAAGCATATTAAATGTTGATTTTTATGGAGAGATCACATGTCAAAAGCATAAGCACTGGAAATATATGCTTGGGTTTTGTTAACTGTATCTCAGTCTTTAATTTTAGACGTGTAGACCACAGGTAACCTGATTGACATTTGTGTCTAAAATGGGCTTTCAAGTCCAATTGACAGCCAGTAACACTCTGCTTTTAAGCAGAACAAATTCAGCCCAGAACACTGATGTGACAGAGACCTGCAACCTCACAATGCTAATTGCCCAGGCACTGCAGAGAGCAGAATTTCACTTTGCAACCTCTTTGACTTTTATACTACCAAGGTTAAACCCAAGTGTGCTAAGCCTAAGAGAAATCCTCACAGAATGCACAAGATCCTATTCTGTCATGCTTGGAAAAACAATTTCTTCAGGCTAGTGTTCTCCTACATAAGAATAAATGCCTCCCATTGCTATTAACAACACAGAAAGGATAACTAATAAGTATTACACTAGCACTGAGAAGGTCTTGCCTATAATTAAGCTTCTGCTACAGCATTTCTGTATAACCTTGGGTCAGCCACTATAATCTATCTGTGCTCCAGGCTACCACTGGTAAATAGAGATAATTATACATTTGTCCCTCAGAACAGTGTTGTGAAGTTAAATTCAGGTTACTCTAATATGAATATTTTTTTTCCAGTACAAAAATGATAAAAGCCATTAAAAGTCAATTGCAGAAAAACTAGGAAGTAGTTTGACTTATTTTTGTATGCTTACCTCTTACGTAAAGCATTACTTAGCAGAAAAAAAAGAGGGAAATTCTTTCAGAAATAGTCTCTGCTAAAAAGAAACAAAGATTTTTGTTTGGTAAAGCTTCTGTATTAAAAGAATAGTCAACAAAAGTGTAAGGTAAGCTACAGCCTTGTTCTGCAGGAGACTGCAGAACTTTACCTACAGAGATACCAATAGCATGAAGGCAGTGTATTTTGAACAACTTGAATGTCTCTTCTATTGAAAGGGAAAGGTCTCATGATGGCACGAGTGTAAAATCACAATCTCTGCCAGCTTTAGAGGTAAACAGAGACGAAAGAATGGCACTAGTGTAATATTAACAACCTATTTTACTTCCTCTGGTTTTCTGTCTAAAACCAATGGAATTACCTAATAGAAATGGGACATTCCTCTACCAGCAATAAAAATCAGAAGGGCTGCAAACTCAAGAACCACTGTCTATCAAGGCTCACATTTAACTGCTGTAGAATATGCTACTTGCAACTTAATAGCTACAGAGCAAATTCTAGCTTTAAAACAAATATTTTGAAAGGTTGAAATGCTGTACAGGCTATATAAAGAAATATGGTTGAAGATAAGTTTAGAGATATCTGTTCAATCACATTTCTGTGGTAGTTTAACTGGGAGTTGAGTACTGAGTAGTTTTGAAATACATTTCATTCTGTCTCTTGAGCTGCAATCCTGCTTCTATTTGTACTTGAAAACGTCAATTAATGTGATACATTCATTAGCAACACTAAAAACGTAAATAACTCACATCATCACACTTCCATCTCCCCTGGCACTGAATAACAAATTGCAAATGAAATGAAAAATGCTTCTTTGTATTCAGTCTCTGACCCAAGTGGAACACATGCAGTAACAGCGCACATGAGTTGGATGATGGAAAGGATTTCAGTATTGAACCGGCACACTGGGCATAGTTGATACTAAAATAAAAGGATTAACTTCTGGTTAAGCATCAGTTAAGCAACATATTGAAAAAAATTGGTCATTGCATGTGTGTCTAAAATGCCCTCTCTCTACCATACTGTAATTCTGAGGTTCAGAGAATCAATTTATATCACTCTTTTCCTCTAGGGACCACTTCAAACTTGAGAGATTTGTGGTCTGACTTTCTAAAGGACTGAAGATCAGTAGCTGTAAGTCAAAAGCAATGTGTTCTAAGTATGTGGATGAGGACCTAAAATACTGACTTTGCTAAAATGGCATAAAATATGCTCAGCAGCCAGTTACCTCACATCTGTGGATCTAATGGCCATTTCTCTTTGAAAAGCAGGAAAAGAAAGAGAGAGAGAGAGAGAGAGAGAGAGAGAAATAAAAACAAAAAAGAGAGGATTCCCTTCTGGCAAAAGTCGTACTTACAGTAACTTGCATCTGACTGGTTGGGCAAGTGACAAAACCAGCCACTGAGAGACTATGGAATCATAGTCATCCTCTGTGCATGTGTCACACGGTGAAGTGAAGGCCACCATTTATAATTGGGAAAGGTTTATGTGCCTGGCACTTGTTTTATCCCTACTCACTGGACTATGATCAAATGTGGAATTAATACTGGCTATTCGTACTGTATTGGTTGTTCAAAACATTGCATTCGCATAGAATTGTAGAATGGTTCAGGTTGGAATCAACCTTTAAGATCATCTATTTCCAACCTCCCTGTTATAGGCGCAGACACCTCCACTAGACCAGGTTGCTCAAAGCCCTGTCTAGCCTGGCCTTGAACACCTCCAGGTTGAATGCATCCACAACCCCCTCAGGGCAACCTGTTTCAGTGTCTCACCACCCTCGCTGTAAAGAATTTCTTCCTGATATCTAGTCTAAATCTACCCTCTTCTAGTTTAAAACCATTTCCCCTCAACCTGTTGCTACACACCCTTATAAAAAGTCCCTCCTCAGCTTTCCTGTAAGCCCTCTTCAGGTACTGGGAGGTCACTATTTTGTACTCAAACAACTATTCTTCGTCTCTTCTACAGAAAAGACAGGAGGCTTGATTGTCCAGAAAGCCAGATTTGACTGAAAGGTCAAAAACAGGACCTGGTATGCCCAAAAACTCAGATTCTTCATGCCTCAGGCCAAATATCTAAGATTAGTGGGAACCTTATAGTTGAAGACTCAATCACTCTGAGCCTCAAACCTTCATTCAAGAATACAAATGTCAACTTAAAAACAAACAGATATGGGTCATTTACAGTGATGGAAATCATGAAAACACAGAAAAATACAATTTAGTCACTTCATCATCCTGAATAAAATTATCAAATAGTAATAATCTTGTGATCATTATTCCATTCAATACATTAGATGAGGTACTGAATTTGTAACAAAAATTAGCAAAATGAAGCATAATTAATGAACATATAATACAGCTCAGACACCAGGGATGATGCATCTGAAAAATAACATTCATTGTTATTTATGATAATTTCTAATATTTCAGTGGTTGAATGCGTTCATTTAGCAGAAAGTTTAAGGATATTTTTGAGAGGAGAAGGAAAGAGGTTGTGTTAATAATTCACATCCACATCAACACATCCATAACACTTCTGTTTCCCTCAGCTTCTTAGTGTACCTCTCTCTTGACTTTCTTTCAATCCTTCTTTCTCTTTTTTTCTCTTTTCAAAACATACCTGCCATAAAAAGCTAAAATGAAGGGTAAAGTGACAAAACAACTGCTTCTAAATTCTATTTGCAGCATTGTAATTGGTATAATATACCATAATTTATTTTAATGAGTTACAATTAAGAAATAGTTTCTAGGGTTGCATGCAATTTCTTTCAATTATTATTTATTAGTTGTTCATGCATAAATGTGTTTTAATATTGGCTTATCTGAGCTATAGTAGGTGATTGAAGCTGCTCAGTATATTAAGTTTTTCATTTGTAGAGTCATATAGGAGTAATTCTAGCACAAAGCAGTTATAAGAAAGTGATCACACTGACACTTGAGAGAAATATTTTCTAAGTATTACTAGAACATATGTAAAGCAAAATGGGAAAGGTGTCAGAGAAAATCTTGGTATGGTTAACACTTTTTTTCCGTATTTAACTGCAACTATAGCTTAATGGCCCCTGTCTTAATAAAAAATTGAAGTTAACCTAGTTGCAGATGAGTTATTATACTACATATTCTTTTACTTTATTAGGATAAAGAAATACTGTCTTGGGAAGCTGTGTTAACAAGGCTACACACTGACTGTATTATTAAAGAACAGGTTTACATCTCAGAGCAGAGGAAAGACTTAAAGAAACTACAACCTTTTTAATTTAAAAAACATTCTACTTACCTAATAGAAAGCAGCCTACAGTGCACTAAGAGGAATGGCTTATAACAAACAATCTCTCTGCTACATTCTCATATAACACACTATTTACTGCACTTGCTGTTACAGAAGTGAGAAAAGTAAATAAGTAAATAAATAAATTCTGAATAGTTCTCTTCAGAAGACAAACACTACCCTGACCTGAGAATAGTGCATCTTAACCTCACCAGTATGAATAATATGGGAAACAGTGCATCTACTTACATACTCATCTGCAGAAAACTGGGCTATAGCAAGAGATCTTGGCATTGAGAAAATCAGCCTTTTTTTTTTTTTTTTGACCATTGGTGATGGGTGAATGGTTGGACTGGATGAACCTGTGGGTCTTTTCCAACCCTTAGTGATTCTATGATTCTATGGCTTACAGTAGTCTGTCAGATAATATTTAGGTCCTTTAGGTCTTCATGCATCCTGAAATTTAATAATGAATAAATATTTCAAAATTTGCTTTCTAGTTCATTACAATTAAGATAAATTGCTTAAAGAAATATGGTATTTTTAACCACTGTGCATATATTGCTTTTTGCTGCATTTTAAAACACATTTCTTATTCTAGTTATGTTTAGCCATCGTAACAACATCTCACAGTAATCATCTACTGCAACTATTTTTCAGGACATTAAATAACGCATCATGATTTACAAACCCCTCTTAATTTCTAACAGTCCTTCACAGTTCTTGGGTAATAAATAGATGTCAAACAGTGTTAAATCTTTCTAACAGTAATATTTTTTGTACTAGTGAGCACAGACAAAAACAATTGGAGGCATGGCGGATGCTTAAGCATCCAATTTTTAGAACAAAATTCAGTAAAAAAATGTGAGGACAAATTTCCCTGTGGTCATTGGATTTTATTTGACCATAACAGTAATATTCCTTTGCTAAATTCAGTAGCCTCTCAAGTAAAACCTTTTGCCCTTTAAACTCCTTGAGGTTTTGATCTCACTGAACTCATTTAGAACAGTTTTAGTTTTTTGCCTAAGAGGATCTTCTTAGTGTCAGATTATGTGAGACAATAAATACTGCCTTTATAGTAGGAAGGCTGCTCCAAAAGTAATGCTTCCAGTTTTATTATATTGGCCCACAAAGTCACAGGTGGAAGTTGTTGGTATGGCAGTAGAGATTGAACCTTCTTGCCAATATTCCACTGCATGTTGTTGCTGTGTGACAGTTGGCCTGATACAGTGGCTTCTGATATGAAAGAGCATATGAAGCAAAGATGTGCCACTGAATTCCTCCATGCAGAAAAAAATTGCACCTATTGACTTTGGCACTTGCTGAACAGTTCTGGATAAAAAGAGTGGATGGGAGCACAGTGAGGCAGTGTTTCAGCAATGGTGACAGTAATGTGAAAGACAAGCCACATTCCAGATGGCCACGCATAGCTGTCACATCATGAAATGAAGAGTCTCTCCATCATCCATACAAAGTAGCTAATGGCGGTGACTATGATGAAAAATAGTGTTTTGTTGAATTTGCTCTATTCAATAATGTTATGTGCTTTTAGTATCTATTGTAGTTTCCATGGAAGTAAATAGGAGGCATTACTTTTGGAATGACCTATGGAAAAAAACACTGAAAAAGTACATAAAAAAACATAGTATATTTTTATTTCATAGAAATGCATTAACTGTTTAGGAAGGAAGGGCTTTTTCTTTTTTTTTAAATAAAGAGGAAATTATTCCCAAAAGGTCTTCCAAGCTTTTCTGATTTTCAAGGAGAAACAATAATGAAGTAAAAAAAAAAAATAGTTATAACACATTCTATTGGAAACTGATCTGAGTCCCAAACATCTGTCGGACTGTAAACAAAGGAGGCTACTTAGTGAATGGGAATGAGAGGAGTGAGACCTTGAAGGGAAAGAAATACAGGTCCTTATGAGGGGAGCATCATGGCAGTGCTGATTTCAGTCCTCTGGTGACAATGACAGGGCTTGGGGGAACAGAGTGGAGCTGAGTCACAGGAGGGTCAGGTTTGATATCAGAAAAATATTCTTCGTGCTGGGACAAGTTTCCTAGAGAAGTGGTCACACATGCCAGAGTTCAAGAATCTGGACAACCATCTCAGACACAGGGTCTGATTTTTGGGTGGTCCTGCACAAGGCCATCACTGTTCCAGAAATCCCTGACCACACTGCTCCTCTAAGCTCCACTGAAATGATTAGACCTTGAAACATTTTTCACTATCAAATGAACTGATCAAAAGAATAAGAATCCAGAGCATATATCACTTCACCATTTCTAAACAAATTAAGTTTTGTCTGGAAAAGACTGCTGTGATCAGCACGAAGGTTTTATGCATCCTATCCCTCAGGATGTTGAGGATTGGTTCTCATGAGGATTCATTACTTGTTCTTTCCTTTCAGTGAAGCAAAATGTATTTTATACAGATACAAGGTTGACTAAATCCCTCTTTGATAGTAATGCAGTGTAGAAGAGCAACACAGAGCAAGGAGAGTTACAGTCTACATAATAAATTTATTGAGGCCTTAATTTTCTTGTATGTTTTAAATCTTCTCCTGCTTGAAGATTATATTCATCCTGAAACATTAGAGTGTTAAAATGACAAGTGCTGATGAAGATAAAGTTGGTCAGCTGCAAGACTCCCACTGCTGAACATTATAAAGTTTCTTTTGTTCAAACAGCTCAGTTCCTTATCAAAATGTGAAGGATATCAGGAAGGAACCTGCTGATCTTTACAGCTGACTTCGAGAGAATTATCCATAATAGAACAGTTCTAAGAAAATTATGACAGACCTAACATAGAGGGACCTCTGCTCACCACTCTTGAGGATTTGTGTAGGACCTTATAATCAAACAGGGAGTTAGAAATTTTCCCAGAATCAAAGAGAAGCTACATTTTATGGATGAAAAGCAATGCAATCAGCCTCATAGCATTTTGTCACATAAACCCAGAGAGGATTCCAGAGTCACACATTAGTTGTCTGCTGTAAATATGACTGCCATTCCTCCAGTGCCAGCAAATACTATCCCAAATTTCGTTCTTAAAATGGCTATCATGTGCTGTCCACAGTTAACAATAGATTTCTGGCTGTCTTTATACACTTTTTTTTTTGAAAAGCCATAACATCTCTTTACAATAAGCAATCACAAGTGGTGTTTATATGTCTAATTTTTTTAAGCTGTTATAGTTAATATTTTGTACCCCTGGAATACACAGTTCCACAACAAAAGTCAGGGTTAGGAAGCCTCAGTGCAAAAGAATGAGTAATATTGACATAAATCGGGTAAAATACAGAAAGTGCTAGAATCAGCCACCAGAAAATTCAGGACTTTGATAAACGCACAGAGTGATTGCTGATATTGTGACAGCTACAACTCTTGACTGTGCTTCATGACCACAGTCAGTTGGTCTAAAACAAAGATATTAAATCCCACTGTTTTTCACTCTTCCCCCTCAGAAATCATAATTAGCGTACATAGCACAATGATAAACAATGCTAGGTAGCTCAGGGGCTGGAAAGAGATAGTAATCATATCATCCCATCTCACTTAGACAGAAAATAAGTCATTTTGTTTTTTATTTTTTATATAAATACTCACAGTATAGATTCATCCACCTGTGTAGGCATTTCCTGGCTGGAGAAAATGGCATAGACTTGTGATTAAGCTATGCAAGAGAAAAGTTGTCAGGTAAGGTCCTACTGAGGAGTGAGTACTTGGAAACTAGCAGTCAGTTCATTCAAGGCAAATAGTTAATGTTTCACACCATTTAGAGGGAAATAATATTATCTCATACACAAGAGCTCATCGTTATAATTATATGAAACTTTATAAAGTCTATCACCATAGCATCTAGCTACCACCAATTCATCATTTTTACACATTCATATTTTTTCCAGAAATAAACTCTCACAAAAAGTCCTAAGTAGGAATACCTAACAGGTTCTACAAAACAACATGGAGCACAATGAGTGACTTTGAGAGTGATAATATCAATTTTGTCCTGTACTTGTTACCACAAAATCATAAATGGGGTGGTATAATAATGGAATAGTAATGGAAATCACATTTCCAAATTAAAATAAACCATATCCACGAGTACTGCAGGTTTTCCAATTGTATTTTTGCATGTCCTGCCAGTAGTTTGAACACTGAAATGACCACATTCCTCACACAGACGGGAGCTGTCTCCAGGTCACCTCCAGAAAAAATCTCAGTTGAAGCCAAATGTGAATTATCAGAAATTTGCAATACTCAGTACAACATGCAAACCTCAATAGAAACAGTACCGTAGTTCCCTTATAGTATTACAGAGACATACTCTCACATATATTTTTGAACTTGGTAAAATAGCATAGCATAAATAGGATAGCAACACATTAAAGCACACACATAATAAGAGTTTTGATCAACTCTTTCTGAGATGGATTAATCCATCCCAAACTATGTCTCTACCTCAGAGCAACAGATACACTAATGCCATGGCTACTCCTCCCACATCTGTGGTCTCATTACAGATCAGTGAAGAGAGGCATAAGTCTCCAGCCAAACCATCATCAACTGAGTATGCCTCTAGCTATTACCATGAATCTGGTTACCCTAAATGACAGGCCCAATGTATTTATCTTATTTTCATAACTTAATTTGTCAAGAGCAAGTCTAGCTCCTACAATTCAGGGTAAAAACATCAGCTTGACTGACTGTAAATTATCTGAGAGAAAGCCTTCATGTATATGCAGTGGTATGGCAAATGGTTCTAAAGCAGTGAGGAATAACTGCCCTTGCGCTCACGTTTGTACTCATATAGGAGTCTTTTACTTTCCTTACAGCAGTCTTTTCAAAGCTTCAGTTTAATACTTAAATACTTCTTAGCTGATTGTCTTCTCTTGCTTGTAAAAATTCCACTCACCATTTTACTCATTTTACTGTTACTACACACTATTTCATAAACAACATTTGCGTATACCACCACTGAGCTTTTATGTCACCACTCTTTTAACAGCTGTTAAAAGAGGCTGCCAGATTAGCTGTGACTCCAAGCTATAGTGATTATAGAGATTGACTTGATTCAGGTGGAATCCAGTGTCTAAATTGTAGAAAATACGCAGGAATTGTAGTTCAAATGGTAAACAATACAATGAAGGACTTACTCCTTTCAAAATCCATTTAACTCCTATGAAACAGTACACCTTCTATCTCACTATATGATCAGAAATTCCTTGTCATCTCAAATTCATCAAATAAGTAAAAATTGCTTTTATTCTTACGCACATGCCATCTTCACTTAGTACTCACCAGTACACATTGACCACTGTCACGGGTATGGTAAGAGACCATGGTTTTATCTGTGAAAAAAGGAAGTATATATTGGTATATTTCCTCCTACAAAGCAGGTATGTTATAGCTGCATTGTGACAATGTTGCCTAATCCAACCTTATGTCCTGTACTCGGCACTGGTGAGGCCTCACCTCGAATACCGTGCTCAGTTTTGGGCACAGAACAACAGCAATAATAAAAGAATCGAGCTATTGTCTCAAACGATAACAGGGCTCAGAGAGCAAAGAAACGAGAGAGCAGTGCCAACAGTTAAGATTCTGACCCACAGCCTATTGAAAGACACGAGACGGCGACTCAGAGCCCTCTTCTGGTAAAAGGGAAAACCGTTTTGTTTTTCCTTTAAATAGTTGTACTGCATCACCTCTCTAAGTATTTAGCACCCCAAAAATATGAGCAACTGGCATTCCATCATTCTTCAACTTATTATAAACCTACATCAGGGAATGAAGAAAAAGGTTGGAGAGAAAAGATTGTACGTGACACTCAGATGTACACAGACCAGCTTTATAGGTAGTGTCAGAATTTACAGTTCAATTGCTGATTGTGACTGTTTTATTTAATTCTCTGCGTCAATCAAATTTCTGAGATTTCACAAAACTCAAGTATCCAGTTGCTTAATTCTTACTTTACAGCTACACATCAATCTGCCAATAGAGGGAGTCCTTCTACTGTCTACCAGTCAGTGTCAGTGAATATTCAGAGGCTTCCAGTAGTGACCGTGCCCCCTGCACGACTAATGCTGCACTAATAGCAAGAAGGAAAAAAGCTGGCAAAATAAGGTCACCGCAGAGTATTTAGCAGATGAAAAGATGGAATAATATCAGCCATGTATAATTGTGCTGGAGGATTAAAATGGCTGCTTGTGCCATTATAGCACCACTGCGAAAAAAACCTGTGAGCATAATTACTTTCACATACATTCAGAATAATTGTGTCAGATACTATAGGGGAACTGTATAGTTCACCTCTATTGAGGGATTCACCTTTAACTGCAGAACTGGTGTGACTTCTTCCCTGATGCTGTAGCTTGTCACACAGCAGTTCTGCAGTTAGCCCCTTCTAAGGCTTGAAATAAATTGGCTTCCTTCTATGTGGTCATTTTATTAAAATCTTGTGTAACTTTAGTCATGACAGAACGAGCTTGCATGAGACAAGATCCTTCTGCCTTCAACTGCCCTTTCACCACAACATGAACCAAACTGTCTTTCGACTTATGAAAACATTAAATTTAGTGTTTTGGAACCATTGCTTGGACCATTACCATCCCTGCTGCTGAACCCCCATGTGAAGTTGTCAGCTCCCTCCTGACTTAGCAGAGGATTTCAACAGCAGAGCAGACAATAACAAAAATCATGTTACAGATCAGGTGGAACTCAGCATCTTAGCGCATCAAAGGAAGACAAAAACTGGCAGAAGTAACAGTTCTAATTACTACACCAAATAAACCCTTTACAACTATAATATACACCAGGGCTAGCAAAGTCCTGTGGAAATATTAAGTAACGAAACCAAGAACTGAGAAACAATCATGGTTTTTTTGCATCTAGGGGTAGTGACTTACTTGCAGTATCGTAATATAGAAGAACAAAATAAGATGTTACAGCCACATCTGTGTGTTAGGAAAATGCCATTTTCATGGCAGTTAAGCTTAATTGCTCATGAAGCAACCCTTCAAACTCTGCTGCTTTTTTTTTTTTTTTTTCCCCAGGTTGACATATCAGTGTGCATTTATAGAAAGCATTATGGAAAAAGCATTATTAACTGAATCAGTCCCTTCTCGTCATCTCACTGGGACCTGGGTTTACATCAAGATTCCAGGAGCAATCCAATTCCCACCAATTCTTTCTGAAATCAACTCAAAGCAGGCAAACTATTTTCAAGGAAGCTCAAAAGTGAAATAAAACCTGAAGATAACAGTTTATGGGGGCTAAAAATAAGATTCTGTCTTCTTGTCTTTCAAATGTGTAAGCCTCATCATTTTCTACTCCTTGTTAGCACTGCAAACAGTTTTGCAAGTTTTGGAAGTCTGGCCATTTTGGATAAACATTCCAACCTTTTAAACGTTTACAGACTAAACTGCAGAGCTAAATGTTTATGTTGCACTGAATAACTTCAGCATTGTATTTAACGGAAAGGCTCCTAAAGTAATATTGTTTCTATCAGTAGGTGAAAACGCATACTACTGCAACAACCAGAACTTTAAACAGAGATTAGTACTGGTCTGACAGTATTTAGCACATCTCTGCACAGTATGCTTTGTAGTTTATGAACTCCCAGAGTTTAAGTGGTTTCTGACTCTGAATGTATTTCCCCATCTTCTCAGAAGAAATAATTATAACAGGTAGGTTATGTGAAAAATAGAATATAGCTGTCTGAGTTTCAAGTGGTATATTAAACTCTTCATTTTAATTTAATGAGAAAAATAAGCTGGGCCTTTTTTCATAAGGCATGTGACCTCAGATACCACTAGGACCAGCATCTGGACTCTACTATCACACCTGTGCAGGATAAGTTTGAAGTCTTTCTTGTCTTTAACAATGCCTGCTATTCATTCTGACACATGCAAGTTTACGTAGGTTGCCTTCAGAGGAGATCTGGCATTGTCCAGAACATGTCATTTCTGGAAAAAGGTTTCTGTTCTGGATCAAATATTTACTCAGTTATAACCAAGGATCTCCCAGGATAACTTGCATCATCTCTCTCTCTCCATCCCCCTTACATTTTTCTTACTCTTTGTGACTAGTAATACTATCTAGTAGTATAACTTTACCTCCAAAATGAAAACAACTTAGGGTAGGATATTGCTTCTGAGAAGAACACTACCATCACCATGAGGCATCAGCTTGAGGCGTCATCATGGTGGCATCAGCTTGCAGGCAGCATTACTTGTTGCTCTGCTACTCATGTTAAAATTTTCCATATTAAAGCAATACAATGCAGGAAAGAATATTTCTTAACTTCTGTGGTTAGCCTGTATGTTTGCATTTCACTGTGAGGTTCAGATGGATGTGTTTTTCATGAGGTCAGGAGAGTTTGCCCTGGATCAGCTTCTCCCGGGTTTGAACCATTACACATTTCCTGTTTTGCACATGACAACACAGTAAGCTTTTTCAAAGACACAAGCTGTATGCATAAACCTTCTGAGCTGCTTTCTACTATACTTTAGCAACAGTTTAACAGAATAAAACTCAATGGAAGCAGTTTTGATTGAAGCTTTTGTCATCTTCCTATCAAGTCCTGAACTCAAAGAGTGACACCTCAGGAGTTAGACTGGATTTTCAATTCTGTAGATGTCACCTGTGACTACAACTCAATGCTATTTCTTCACAGAGTTCAGCTTGATGCTGCACATTCTATGAGGCCATGGTTGATCTGACCTAGGAGGGAGAACTTCCACAAATGCCTCTTCTTCCATTCACCTGCTGACTGGTACCTCCATGCCCACAGCATGGCAGGGCCCAGAAACCCCCTCAGACACCCTGATGTCTCAGTAGCTTCACACTCTCCTCGGCACACAGTGACTGCTACCACTGTTTTGTCTTTTGCCACTCCTCAGCTGTGGTGATTTTCTCAGTGTCAAAGTAGTTCCACTAATACTTGATGAGTTTGTAGCAACAAGTCACCAGAGACTCAGCAGAGACACACAGTTTCTAACATGCCCAGAGGTACTCAGGCAGTAGTTTCCGAGCCAACTGTTAAAACCTGGCATCCACTATTCCTTTTCCACTGCTCCACCTGCGCTCAAACTGGCAGGCTGCTCCTCTGCCCACACAAAGCCCTGATCACTCAGAAAAATCATCCATCCCTTATGTTTTTGTAGCATATATTCCTTCAGCAGGTAACTCGTCCTGCTGTTGGTCAGCTCTGTGCGGGATCCAGCATCCCCAATTCAGGGGACAACAATACCACTGCTACATAGCACTCCTGTCACTGATACCTGTCTTAAAATAATCATTCTCACAAATAACGCAAGCATTGTTAGTTATCACAAGGCTGGAGATGAAAAACCCTACGTACTCACTGAACAAGAGCATACAAACCGTATTTTATAGCAGGTGGTATCCTTTGACTGGTTAGCTCCTAGGAAAAGATTCCAGAGGAGCAGTTAAAATCGAAAGGAAAATTGGCTGGAGTTCGCACCCTGTTTATTTAGGGGAAAACAAAGCCAAGTCGAAACAAAAATGAATTTAGCTCACAGGAAAATATTTGATTTTCCATTGTCTCATTTGATTCTGATAGCCTATTTAGCTTCATGTCTAGCCAGATTTTATACAGAGCAATTAATAAAGTAGTATCATGGTAAGGAGGAAATTACTTAATTTCCCTAGTTAGCAACATGTTTTCATTTATTCAAGAAAATCCTACAGAGAAATTTTTTTTCAAGTTCTGAGTTATTTAGAGTTGAGCACATCCAGCAATTTACCATAAATCTGATTCTCTGCTATATTGCAGATGAAGTAGTATTTTCACAAGAATTAACATCTTCCAAAGTCTTCTCTTAACACACTTCGTTTTGAGAGGATCTTCTTAACGAGAGGATAATACTAAAAGCATGGAAACTACAAAGACAAGCGTAAAGGACAAAGCTTAGGAGATGCATAGTTCCACACTTTCATTATCTGCTCAAGAGGAGATGCAATTTAGACACTCATCTGATGGGCTGGGTGACAATCTATGAAATCAGTAGAGAGTAGGCTTGATTTTCAACCTGGCTTTTATCACGTAAGAGACACTGAAATTACACTTGACACTGAAGACTTGGCATGGTCTCACTTCCTCCAAACACTTCCTGAAATCACCACTCAAACTGGAATTCTCAGTCCTTCACACACATTTCTGTTGCCCTCTGATCAGGCAGTAACTTCAGAGCACTCTAAAGGTGACAAAGAATCTGTTCTAGCGAAGGACACAATCTTGAAATACATCTGCTCTCTGCACGTGAAACTGAGTCACCAAACAGGGCTTTTGACTGACTTACAGAACCCCTTTGCTCAGGAGCCTCTCAGGAGGAATTCTTTGCAGTACGTGTGGCAGAACAGCAGGAGGGGATGAAGGCAGCCGTCTTTCACAGGAGCTGCAGCCCAGCAGGTCGCAGCAGGCAAGGAACCCCAGCTGTGAAGGCTGCTCTGTCCTCTTTTGGCTATTCTGTGTTACTCTGACCCTAGAGAATACTTTGTGCTGGAAGTACCCAGCTCCTATGATGGGGAGAAAAAGACGTAGGCAAAGCAGAGCAGCAAGCAGTGCATTGTTCTTCAGGATAGTACTCTCCAAGCTTGACATTCAGCAGTTTAACTCAAAGTGCGAATTTAAGCAAATATACAGAAACACCATCGTCTCTTTCTGGCATTTCCAAAGATGCTGGAAAAAATACATTTCACCATTAGGTCACCAGCTCATATCCTGCTTCAGAGACAGGCCCTCTCCCTTCACACACAATGAAAAACAGCTGCTGGGAACAACCTGATGCCTGCTTGAATCCCTTGCCGAGCTCTGCAGGGGCGGATCCATGAACAGGGGTGCAGGGGCTGCCTGCATGGAATTCAGTGTGGGACTGGAGCCCAGTGTTCTCTCCTGACAGCTGTTTGGTGGCGTGCGAGACCCTGGCTGGTGATCTCACATCAATCCTCAACAGGCACATGCTCACCTCTTAAAATAGTATATTCTGGCAATAGATTGTAAAAAGACCCACAGATAGACATGCTATAAAACCTAATTACCATCTCAGCCCACACATGGCCTGCCCTTGCCTATGATGCATAGCAGAAGGAGGTTTTACTCTCCAGAACTCTGACAGCTCAGTACAGTGAGTTTCCATCCCTGCAGAACCTTACAGAAATATCAGAGGAAGAATTTTATCTACTTTTTCTATCATAAAATGTTCTCACAAGAGTGACATCATAGATGCTAGAAACAGGGGAAAAAAATAATCATGGATTCAGCTAGTTACGTTCCAGGCCAAAACAAGACTGATCCCAACTGTACATTTTCCTGTGCTCTGGCCAAGTTAATCATGCATCTGAAGAAGCAGTTCTACCACCTCCAAATTTGCAGCCCAGTGCAGTTCATCATCAGCAGAGCATAACAGCTCAACTTTCCTTTGCAACCTTGTATCATTGTTTGTTTGCCCCTATTCACTCATCACTGTTTGTGCACCTCAAGTATTGGCACTCATTTGTCTTGAATTCTGCACTTTAGCCACTGTTTGCCAAAACAGATTTATCCCTCCCCAATTTTAAAATAGAAAAAGGAAAACAAACAAACAAACAAACAACAACAACAAACTATTTCCCCATTCATGATTATACCTTGCATTTGGAATCTATCACTTCTAATCCTGAGTTCTAATCCTTCTAATCCAAATTTATTATATCCTGGGCTTATAAAATTTGTTTGAAGTTTATGAATTGAAGCTCTACAGTCCTTGTAATGAAAGTTTAAGAGCCATTTACTTATCATCTGTATCAAATGAGAGTCAAATGAGGAGGAAGGAAAGGAAAAAAATATATTGGCAGTGCAATCAGGTTGCTGGATAGAAGTTATTTATCAGAATGACTCACCTTTTCTGATCTTGTCTGTAAGGAAGAAGACCCTATTTATTTTTTAGAGCCGCCTAATATTCATATTAGATGCTAGTGTCTAATAGATTAACATGGCCAAATCACAAAATTCAAACTAAAGTTCAACCACAACAGAGGAAACTCGCTTCAGGATGCTGAAAACTTGCTTCAGGATATTCTGCAAAAGAATTCCTGATGTTTGTATTCAAAATCCACTTGGATTTCTAGTCAGGAAAGGCCCAGGAAAGCAGGACAGATCTCCCTTTGAGATAACCCTTCAGCCACTCACTTGGAAACTGGATACACTCAGTGAGAGGAATATATCGGTAGAGAATGCATGCTTAGAACAAGAGAAAACAGCAGCTGCTATTATAGATGCAATGCATTTCTGTCTTTAAGGCAGCTTAAAAGCTGCAGGGCAATAGTAAGCACTTGTAATATTTATTTTTTTGAAAAAATCACCTCTAATTCAGAACCTAATTCCGAGCATTTAATATTCACCATTACTGAATGGCCAATGGTGTGCAACAACACAAAGACAAGCTGAAGAAAAGTTACAGGAGATCTGGGTGAGATTTTGAGCAATATTCTAACCTCACTCCTAAAGTGAAATGAGCTCTTACTAATCCTATCCTTAATAAATCATCATTTATATTGATGCCAGTACTGATCCTACCACTAGTTAGGTACAAAAGGCACTTTATATTTGTCATAATTCCATTAATCAGGTCATTTAATACCTGCATTTAAAGACTGCAGCACAGTACAGCATGTCTGGATAAAAACAAAACAACAAAACAAATACCATCTCAACAGTCCTCAGTGTAAAGCAATAAATCAGTAATTAATTGCTGAATATGGTATGTAATGGAGGGTTGAGCTGAAAGAGATATTTCACCTCTGCTACAGTTCGATAGCAGGAAGACTCCTTCGGATCCTACAGATTTACGTAGGCTGCTGGTTGAAAAGGAAACATTGTGCACATTTCTATGAGGCTTCTGTGAGAGGCAACAAAAGTTGTCCTTTCTGAGAAATGTACCCAGAATGAGAATATCTCTTACTGCACAGCCTAGACAAAGAACTGAAACTGCCAAGAGCTGAGGAAAGCTGCCAAAGCAGAGGGAAGAAAATCAGGCAACAAAAAAGTGCTAACATTTAATCAAGAAAGTCTTCAGGGTAGGGAACAGCAAACTTACAAATACAGTTGCTGTGCACAGCACACTGAGAAACAGGAAAGAGCCAGAGATATCAGCAAGGAAGCACAGTAAAAGATTTTGGACAGGAAATGGAGGTCACGTTACCGTCTTTCAAAACGTACAATTTTCAGAGAGAACTCAGCTAGGAAAAAAAAAGTTACGTTCCTGTCACCTCTCTTAACTATGACTAATATAACACATATAATGAACTAGAGTTCAGATGCTCCACAGCCTAACCTGCCTGTGACCTTACGCACTGCCTAACCTGCCTGCAAACTGTATGAACTGCAGCTGAGCCATTAAACTTCTACGCAGAACTACAGTCAAGCAGCCTCTCAGTTATTACGACTGTGTCTTCAAATAAGAAAAAACAATATTTTTTCTCCATATCCAAGACTGGAAGAAAAACCTCAGAAAACCAACACCAACATATTCTAGAAAACACAGCCAATTACACAGTAGTGGTGAATCAAGGGACTACTTAATTTCTATCCCCAGATAGCCTGACATTTTTCTTTATTCTAAGCAAAAATCCTCACATGTGCTTTTATATGAGTTTGGGAAAGAATTTCAAATAAACCTCTTTAGTTTTTTTTCCTACTCTCATGTAGTCAGGCCACACATTAACAAGAAGTTACACCTGACTGTGGAAACCGAGCTGGGACATTACTGCCACAGAGAGATTAGATACTACTAAAATTAAGAACGTGGAGCCACATGTCATGCTCTGAAGCATAGTTAGTTCTCCCATTACAATCTTCAGCACACACTTCTTCAGTAGCATGTAATGCAATGTAGTTACACAACGTGTCTGTGCATTTGTATATTGCATATACAATAGTAAGTTCTCATGTAAGTGTCTCAGTTGTCTCATGCACCTTCTACTGACTTTTTTTTTTTGCCTTAGCCACACGTTAGTAGTAGTAACCCATTTTACTGATCAAAATATGCATATAAGACAATAAGAATAAAATGGCATCCATTTGTCTGCACAGTTAGTGAAGATAATCCTGTCCAAGGATCTTCTGATTGTCATTAACTGTATAAATGATTACAAAAATATACTTCTGCTGTCTTTGAACTCCATGCTACACTAATGTATCAGCTCAGCCAGTACAGAAAAGGCTTTAAACATGGTGGGAACTACATGATGCAGGTGTAAATAGGAAGGTATTAGGACTGAGCCCTGTGAACCATAAGGAAAAGAAACAAACAAATCCTGAAACAAAACTAACGAATGTACGAATTACCACAGTTTGGGGAAAGCATCTTCCCCTTCCCCTTTCCCTCTCCTGCGTGTGAAGAATTGCCCTTCATCTTTCTGACAATGTATTCATGCTTGATACAATCTTAATACTGCTTATATTTTGAGATCATCCTCTCTGGCTTCATAGGATCTTTTGAAATAGAGCTCTGCAATTTTCCATCCTAAGACATCTGATAGCCACACTAAAAATAGCCCTATGGCAGTTCTTCTGTTTAAGATACACCTACTGGCATGTGTCATGCTGATCATAGTTTAGAATCCTCTTGGATCCTCAAACTACTGCTGATGCCCTGAAGGCTGTAACAGAGCAAGCCTCAGTGTGCTCTTCAATTATCATTAATAAATTATGCTCATAATAAGCCACATCAGAACTATATATTTTCTGCATATCATACAGAATATATATACACTTAAATACAACTTACTGCATTCCCTAAGTATGTAGAGGAGGGGATACTAATCAATGAGGAAGGGGCATGAGGAACATCTTAGTGTTGTTTGCACAGCTGTGCTGTCATTTTTCCCCTTGCATTACATTTTCCAGTATTCCTGCCCCAACCAGTTAAATAACCAAATCAACAAACTACCTCAAGTAATTTGTTAAGAGCCAATAGTTAGAAGGGCTGGCCAAAATCCTGGTTCAGCCAGACAGTTTAGGAAATCTGGATGAGTGTCCCACTAGGGCCTTCCATAACAATCATCGTGCCATTAGGGCTTCTAGGATGTGCAGCAGTAATTCGTACTAGAGCCTTAGGGCAGACATCTTATAGCAGTTCTCTGTTGGAATGTTTCCAGGCAGGCTTTGCTATTCTTCTTTTTTCATATACATAAAATATTCTGCAGAATCAAAGATTATACCAAGAAGAATAAAAATGATTGAAAAAGTTTAAGTGCAACTTGAGAACGTCTTCCTAAAAGAAGCTTTAGAGCATAGTTTGCTATTCTGACTAAAACATCTCTTCTACAAAATCAGGGGAGGACAGTGAGAAGAGCCTAAATTTCAATAGTGCAACACAAGCCAGCATTTTATAGCTTGTTAATTGTTTGAAAATATCATTCTGCTTTTTCAGCTGACAAAATGGAATTTCTGGAGGGAGAAAACCAGTTTAAAAATTGCATGAATATAAATCGATTCTATTATTCTTTCCATAGAAAAAGCAACTACTGTGTAATTAAAAGCAATCAAACAAACAAAAAACCCAGCAAAACAAAACAAAACAAAAACAATTCATCCTTCTACTTGCGGAAAAGCAAAATAAATGGTAACTAAACAAATGGGTAAATAGTGGTGGAGGCCACTTTGAATGAAAAGAGTGACTAACTGCTGGAAACAACTACAAAGGAAAAGGTTGATACCCTACGTCTGCTGGAGTGTTTCTTAGATCAAGAAGAACTTCTTAGCCAAAGATATTAGAAAGGTCATAAAATTCTGTGCCTTATGTACTAGTTTTGGTTGGAATAAACATTTTCACAGTCTCTGCCAGCTTTAAATTTTATGAGAGGTAGACCTGCCTCCCAGCACTTGAGGTGAAGGTTTTGACTCATGCTTCTACACAAAATCCCACTGAGGTATCTAGCAGCATCAAGTGTATTTTTAACAAGTTGCACCTTTGCAGCAACAGAAGGGAAGAAATGTGAGTGCACAGAATGAAACGCTTGAGCACAATACTGAACTGCAAGCTCAAGGGAACTGCATCACATTCCAGGGCTGAGTAATCAACTAATTAGTTATGTCTTTTTGTAGACAACTGACAGTCATAACAGGGATTTTTTTTTCCTGTTCCTTCCCAAGAAAAATACTGAGTACATTGAAAAGTGCGCACATCAATAAAACACCCTGGAAAATGCTCACAAGAAACCACAGCATCTAAGTTTTGATCACCAGGTCTTGTGTGCCTGCACAAAGCTACATACTACTGCCAACCTTGGTAAACAATTATGTATCTGAGCTTGGAAATATCTAGGATTCCATCATGAAGTCTATCCACACACCTAAAAGTTCTTCTCCAAGCAACTTAATAGCAAAATGAGTGGCAGTGAAGTGGTATACAGGTGAAAGTAATCCCTCAATGCATTTGCCTACCAAAAGGCAAATGGTGCTCTCTGCACACAGTGCACAGGATTCTTTGTTTCTTTAAAAGCTGTAGTTTTCCTGTTGATCGTTGTTGGCCTTGATTCTTCTGTTTGTTTCAGAGATATCACCAGGCAAACCCAGGCACCACCCAGGTCTGATGCAAACTTATACTCTGTGGTTTTGATTGTTTGAAATGTGACCAAGAACTGATCAGCTGTGGGCTTTTTGTTTGTTTACTTCTTTGCAAGGATCTTTTACTTATTCACCACAGACTGTAGCTTTTCAAACACAGCGAAAATAGTTTAGCAAAATTTGTCAAGCCAAGGAATTAATCTGCCTGATAACTCCAGCAAACAATTTGTTTTCCCCTCTGCTCCTCTACATTGCAACCAACATAACACTGAAAGTGAACATACTACCCTATTTTCATGTCACAATTTTTTCCTAATCATGATCCAGCTGGGAAATATCTGCTGCATGTACTGCAGATGAGAAGACTCTCCAGCTAAGCTGGCTATTCTTCAATGTAAGTGTTTGCATCACTGTTGTAAACATTTCCAGGATTCCAATTACAGGAAAACTGGTGTCTAATACCACCTACAAATCTTCTCTGCTTGTTGTTTATTTACAGCAGATACTACAAAAGCCACATGGCGTAGCCAGAGCTCACCCACAACTCAAACCTGAAGCAGCGCCACAATGCTGATCCATTTCACCCCAGTCCTGTCCAATTGGACTGCCACCAACATACCTAGTGATGCACAACAGCATATGACTTTTATGCATATGAAATTGATTGAAAATGGGATGTTCTCATGGAAGGGTTAGGCTTAAGCTACCCAAACATCTAAACTAATTAGTTTGAGGCTGTATTTAGCCTCAATGTAGGAGGACAATTTAGACTATAAAGACACTTGATAAACTTCCTTTTCCTCAAAAGAGGAATGCAAAAGACTTAAATAGCTAAAAAAGGTAAATAGTAAGAAGGAGATTGGCGACCACATACATCCCATCACCACTAAACTATGTGATGTATTCAATTCTGATCTTAGAAACTCCTGTAGAGGACAGCAGCAATGGATACAATAAGAGGGACCTACACAGATATAACGGGTCCAGTGTACTATTCAATTGGGCCTTGCAGGACAAAAGGTCACAAGACAAAAGACAGTCCCTGGTAACATAGTCAGACAGTCTTACCTAGAAAAGGTGGACAAAGGAATCGAGGAGCCAAAGCAGCAAGGTGGCCTTCCTAAGACCATGGAGTGAGTCTATGGCTTAATGAGCAATAGGAACACAGCTCAGTTCAACTTCCATCCTTTGTCTTAACCACAAGATGTGCTGCTGCATACCAGTAGCCATTCTTCATGATCGAGACTTTACTGTATATTGATTCATTTAGAAGCTGAAAACAGGCAGTTCAGAGTGTAGTGAGAAATCAATGAATCACTGTTGATTATTTCCCAGTATGCATTTTTTCTTTATGAGATGCTTCAACACAGTATTTATGGGAGCTCTCTAGGCAACAATGCCCCCCTTCTTAGCCCAAACAGTAACAGGCATTGCAAAATTTCATGTCCAAGAAGATACTTCAGAAACTGAAAGGTTTAAGATTTTTTAGTTTATCACATTATTTTGAGGGAAAACAAAGAGATTGGCAGGTGCAGCAATGGAAACAGGCTTTCAAAAGAGGGGGGAGAGTTTGGGCACTGATTCAAAAGTGGAAAAATAGCCAAAATGTTTTCTTAAAATTCAGATTTCTAGAGGATGCTCCTGCAAGATCTCACATTTCTTTGCAGACAGTAGTAAATCTAGATATAACAATCTTCTGAGACAGGTAAAAATGCCCTCTCCCTATGGATTTGTTATCCAAGTCTAAAGGAGATGATGTTCCTAAATCCTGACTATTGCTGAAAAATGAACAAAATTACAACTGCTGCTGATACATTCCAAACAACAAGTTTTACTGGCATACAGTAGCTAAAACATCCTGCAAGACGCAGTCAGATATATTTTGTGCAGCAGTATGGGAGAAATGATGCATCAGTACACAGCACTGACTCCAGAATTCAGGTCTCTACATCACAACTATTGATCTGTACTCAGCCTGGTTTTGGTTTTGCTTATAAACTTTGCAAAATTTACATTTCTTCAGCAAGCACTACAGGTAATTACAAGAGGATTACACTATAGTAGCAACTATTTAACAGTTCACTTTAGGGAGTTATAGAAATAAACGCAGTATTTTTTGGTCTAACTATTTAAGTACATATATTCATTGTCTATTTGCCATTGCAGATTAAGCTATAGATACTTTTAGAAAACTGAGTAGCCAAGAATTCCAAGTCAAAAATGCTCATGCATCCATTTGATAAAGTCACAAGACTGCATAGGTGCAGTGTACCAAATAGTTAGAATTACATTACCACACTTGAGAAGAGTGGAACCATAAGAGGGAGACTAAGGTCAGTGGTTGACTGATGGGAAAAAATACTGCTGAGTTGTTGTCTACATAAGCTGCATTGTGACTTGACCAAAGGATAAATACTTATAGTTTGTTACTCTACCAATACATAATCTTCAATGACCTATACAATCAAAGCTAAACTATACTAATCCTCCTTCATCTCAGAATCCATGCAATCGCATAGCAATGCCTAAAATCTGTAACTAAAATTTCAGGCTATTTTAGCACTGAAGGATGTGACTAGGAGATTTAGCCAAAGACAATTTTCAAAATGGTAAAACGAGATACACAGATAACAATAATAGTAGGTCAGGAACAGAGCCATCTGAATCATGAATTTCCTAGTGCATCCCTAGAGATTAAGAATAAATACAGGGAGCTTTGGACAAATTCTCAAAGTGGAGCTAACATGAGCTAAATCTCAAGGTCTAATATGATGTGTCAGATATTGGACAATATAGTCAAGTGAAAATAATATGAAACAAAATTGTCAGTGGTAAAGTAGTCTTTTCCTGTCAAAATTAGAAAGTGATTTTTTGGTCTAATTTGTACATCATCTTTCACATAATCTGACCTAATCATAAATTACTGAAAATAAAATTTAACAAAAAACTCACCACAAGCCACTATGCTTAGATAATGCTTTGTGTTGAGTGAAAGCTCAGAAGGAATAGCTGCATGAACTGCTGACAGATCATCAAGATCCTTTCAGGATATTAACTTACTGCACACATAGAGCAAGAAACAGAGCCACTGGGCCTTAAGTAACCATTGGCCAAAGCAAGTGTGTGGGAGGCACCATCCCAATATCCATTTTTTTAAGCCTGAGGACAAAGAAACTGCCAATGACTAATTACAATAACTCAGTAATAGTGGGAAAAGTTGAGTGATTCCCACTTCATCCTTAAGTCAGGTACAGAAGGTACCTGAAGCAGAAGTTAAAATCCAGGTATTCCTAAATATGCTGCTTCAAATCAGACAAAACTATTTCGCAAGTTTGTAGAGAAAAGAATTAATAATTTAAAAAATCTGTTCTGACAACAAATATTAAAGTTTAACAATTACTTTGATTTTTGTATGTGTAAATTGCTCCTTGAAGCATCACTCTGGCAAATTATATTTGCTTGTTTGTTTTCAAATAATCCATTTTTAAAAAATAGTCCAGACCACCTTTTACCTCTCCTTCCTCCCCCCTCCCCCCCAAATCTCTGAATCTCCTTTCTAATGCAATCCTTATTTGTGTTGTATAAAGGTCAGACAGATATGTGTACTTGGAGAAAGTTTGTGTCAGAGTACATAGCTTCAGTCAATTACAAGATGTATTGCATGCAATACTTGATGATAGTAAATAATTGCAGTTTATAATAAATCATTCATTTATAATAATCACAAACATTTTAGTGGGAAACTATCGAGAAGTTACTAAGGGCAGCACAATGCAACACTGAGATAGAAAGTGCCAACTGTTCAAAGAAATATGGTTTCTTTAAAGAAAATCTGCTCCCTCCTTCGATTATTTCAATACATAAGTAAGTTAACAAAACAGGCAACAATAGAACTTGAGTGCTTTTCAAAAGGTATCGTGAAGAGTTCTCTCATAAATGTAAATAAGGAAAATAACTAGCTGTGAGCATATGCACGTAGCCAGAGACATACTTATAAATTCTTTCTACAGTAGAAATAACATAAAAATGAAATCCACTCTTCCACAGATGATAAAAATGAATACCAGAATAATCATATGCCCATTTATGAATTATACTATTGATATATTTATATAAGATTGGAAAATAGAACAGTACTGAAATTAAACTTCTGAAGGAGAGAATTCCTCAAGTAAAATCCAATAATTCATTTCAATTTTTGTTTTGTTAAATTTTGTCATACCTTTTTTTAGAAATATTAACTTCTGAAAATTATTTGCCAAGTCCTTTCTACAAATATTTTTTATGCTGTAGGTCATATGGGAGCAGTATATTGGAGTAGTATACAGGAAGGACTGGCTGTTCATTATATACAGCTGTTTTTGTTGGCAGCATAAACCTTCGGGTATTTTTCTGAGTACACAGATGTATATGAATGTGCAGAGTTGATGAAAAGTGCATTTCAGTTCTGTTCTCCCCCTCCCAAGGCTTCTCAGCAAAGTCTCCATGCAAACAATCCAGCTGACAGGAAAATAACACGCACCCTGCAAGGCCAGCCTAGCAGAGAGCTTCACACCATGTCTGAGACCTCCCAGCCCCAGTGGCTGTGCTGGGCAGGCCAACATGTTCCTGCGCTGATCAAGATGCTGATGGCAACACAGAGCAGCTCAGTGCAAAAGAGAAAATACGAAAAGTAAACAAATCCAATGCTCTAGTGGCACAGCTTATAAGCAATGACTTACTGAACTTTGTGTTCTTTGTTTGCTTTTGGTCTGTACCATTTTAAAAGGTAAAAGAAGTTGCATGGGGCTAACACCTCTGAACTTGTGAGCCAGGTCACTGGTTCACATCCAGACTGCAAGTAGTGGGAACCAGACAGTGTGCTCTCAGAGCTACCTACTACTTTCACGAGAAAGAAATCAAGAGACAAAGTGCACAGAGCCATTCCTTCACTGAAACCAGCAGCTGTCTTCAGCATCAAAAGACCACTCCAAGCCTGTCTCAGCCCCACTCGCTGTCCTGTGGGCAGCAGATCTCATACCTGCTGTAACCTAGATGCCCACTTTTCTCACACTTCTGCTTGTAGAAAGAGCTGGGAGCTCTGCTCTCCTATAAGGTTAATACGAGTCTCTCACCCACATAGCATTTTTTTGCCTGGGATTTCGAAGTTGCCATTGTTCTCAAAAAAAAAAAAAAAAAAAAAAAAAAGAAAGGAAAAAAGAAAGAAAGGAAAAAAGAAAGAAAGGAAAAAAGAAAGGAAAAAAATAGTAAAAGTCACTTGAAAATACAAACCTGGAAATACTTATACAAAATCTGCCAGGGCAAACAAATACACAAAGCAACACTCATCCAAAGAGAAGTAAAGGAACAAGGAGGAATTAAGAGGAAAAGTACATTCTGTGGTGTCTTGTACTGAAATGCACTATAAATACCTAAGATGTTATTATGCAAAGGACACAAGGATTAAGGTCATTAAAGAAAAGATTTATCAACACTGTAAAATAAAATCTTTAAATTAAAATGTTAATGGGCATCAAGCGTAAAGTCAAAATCAAATAAATGTGCTTCATATACTAGTAGGAACTGTCAGCACTTGAACTCTTATACAGGTACATTTAAGAAAGTAAATCTTTAGTGTTTTTAACAACCAAAACTATGCACACTGTGGTTTGCAGAGCAGACACTGAGCTTGTTCCAGGAGATGGAAGCACTCCAGGTAGAGTCAGGATGTTGGGAGCAATTATAGCAGGCCCGAAGCCTTCCTCTTGTTGGAAAAAAAGAGGGGCTTATTAGTTCTGGGAACGTGTCACAGACAACCACTGCAAAAGAGGGAGCTGGAGGTATTCCACGTAAAATGTAGGAAAATGGTTTGCAAACAGAGCTCTCACCACAAGCTGGGGTGGTTTTCTTTTTTTACTTTTTTTAAAATTTTATTTTAAATAATGTCCCACAGAAATAACAATACTCCCCTCATGTGTAGCCTGTGCCTTCATCGCTGTAAGAGGATAAGTTGGACAGTAAGAGCAGAACTTTAAATGAAAAATTGTTTAAGGTACAAAGCTTGTAATAAATCACTGTCTTATCCTTGGAACAGCAGGGCCTGGGCAGGCGCTGGGAAGCCACAAGCACATGCGTGGCCAAGCAAAGCTGAGCCACAGCCCAACATTTTGGTTTCCTTTCCCTTCCCATGGTGCCCTGTTTAGCTTGAAGGGATATCAGTACTAGATTACACTGTTCTGTTACTTGACTGTAACAGACGTATTTGGCCCTAGGAAGAACAGGAAAAGCATTATTGTTGTTTTCCACAAGTATACCACAGACAGCTGGAGGGAGCTTAAGGTTTTAAACACATTCCATCTCCAGTGACCAGGTGCCAAAATGCAGCCAGGCTCTTTAAATTCACTGCTTTGCAGTGCTGTTCTTTCTCACACTTACGAGAGGTGCAACTTGGCAACGCTGCCTGAAGAATATAAAAAGAAAAGAAAAACACAAATAAAGGCTTTCACACATCCCCAGCACTGCCCTTCACTCTAAACACAGCCGCTCTTCAATTGCAATAAACAGAGGAAACTGTTCCCCTTAAACTTGTGCTGCAAGACAGGGTAGAGGGAATGGTTCAGAAGATGTGCATCCAGGGAGCACCACCATCTTCAATAGGCCAGAGAAAGGGGAAGGAACCAGCACAGAGATAAGAAGTTTGGTGACCTAAAGGAGAAATATTCTTCATGTGTCCAGATTTTAGTCAAAACTCAATGGGATAAAAAAATAAAAATCAGAACTGGCCAGCTATCTTAGATTTTTTTTTTTTTTTTCTTTTTTTAATATATACTGTTCTTGTTTCAGTGGAAAAGGCAGGGTAGAACTCTGCATCCCAAATGTAGAACATTTTTTTTCAAGGGAGAGAATGTATTTCCAGCATCTCCATTGTGAAAGGACACTCATCAAATTGTTGCTATGTGGTTTAGTGGCTCGAGTACAAAATTCTAGGTCACTGCCTTGGCTGGCTCTGCCTGCCATGGGGCCACTGTTACCCGCAGTCAAGTCGTTCAGCTTATGTACCTACCCAGCTGGTTTTATAACACTTTTCTGGTGGCTGCACTCACCTTATTATATATTAATACTTAGTAATTCCAGAGTACCATTCAGCTGAGAGTCACTAAAGAAAAACATTATTTTTAGAACCTGAAGAGAATAATATAGGTTCATTTTCTTCTGCCCTTGTTAGTTGTAACTTACCCCACATCACTGACAACATCCCGACCTGATGGCTGTTCAGTGTCCTGTGTCAAATCATGCATAGTTTTATTTCCATTCCAAGCAAATAAGTGATTATCAGGACTGAGTTGGGCCATTATTCATAGCATGGATCCTCTCGGGCCTTGCAGAAGGGATAAATAAACTACATAATGGAGGAAGCATAGAAGCATGAGCAAAGACCAGCTGTACACAGAAATGCTTTGTGACTGCTGGAATGCAACTATATGCAGATTCATATAGTATTCCATGTCCTGCAAAATCACAGGAGGGACAGCTTGTGATTTTGAAACTCTTATTAACAGTAATGCTGAGTTTTTAGTTTTCCTTCAACTTCCACGGGGAAAAAATGCATTTAAAAAAAAAAAAAAAAAAAAAAAAAAAAAAAGCTGCAAGAGAACATTGCTGAAATCCATCCTGAATAGGTGGGAGGGGAATGAAAGGAATTTGCTGTCAGTCATAAGACATCTCAGAGGAAAAACAGATATACTGCACCTTCTCTACAGAGCTAGCCACAGGAACAGTTTAGGCCATGCACTGCTCCCAGGTAGGTGCACCAAGAGACCAGCTGGATTTTAACATTTTTTAAACAATTTTTTAACATTCCCATTGTAAATCTTCTGACTTTCTCCCTTGGTTTTGTTCACATGTCAGAGCACACACAACATGCCCTAATCACAAGCCTGGGCTGAAATGTGTTCTGACTACTACAGGGCATTCAGTCCAACTAGCTAAACTAGATTCATCCTGTGGAAAAAAAATCCCTGAAATGAGTAGTGTGGATATCAGACCCATTGACCTTCCTTTAGAAATGGTCACAGTACTTGCTAGAGCAGATATAACCTTATGCGTTAACCCACCCAGTTGGAGTGTTGGTTGGCGCGTTACTCCCCCCAGAAGGCTTTCAAAACAACAAGACTCAAATTGTTACAGAGCGAGAGAGGGAACAAAGAGTTTACTGATAAAGGAAAGTTCGATGAGGGAAAACAAATGACTGAACAAGCAGGTCAAAAAAGTAAAGCCTTTTTTTTCTCCATTCTCTGGGAGTTATCACAAGCCAAGAAAATAAGCTCAAGAAACCCTAGAAGGATATATGACTCTTTAGGTTTCTATTGAATTATAATAGAAAGTTTTTCAAACTTTCAATGGAATATGCAGGTACCATGGAGCCATAATAGTCCGATTAAAAATGCATTATGGATTCCAAGGAGACTAAGCTATATCTCTGGTAACTCAGTGGAATTTATGAGTCCTTGCAGACTGGCTGCTATTATGATCAAACACAATTATTCATTTTAAAAATGTGACTGTCAGTTAAAAAATGTCCCAGTGTAACCCAAGCCTCCTGCTAACATACAGCCTTCAAGCTATCCAGAAAGCAGATATTTAGGGGGTATGCCATGAATTATTTATTTATTGGCCTTCTAGAGCCATTCTTTATGAAAGAATTACAATTGCATAACTATGACGGCAGAGAGAACAAGAGAACCTTTGAAATGCAGAAACAGTACAAGATACAGGTATTTCAGAAGAGAGAATCAAACCAAGTCTGAACTCAGCTCGATCTGTCCAACTACAACTGGAAATGAATCATAATTTTGGAAGTACTTCTGCAAATTGTACCTCCAGCTGCCACTCTAGCCACAGCTAACCACAAATCAAAGCCAAACCACAACATTTTACTGGGGATATTAGCTGTCACTGTCAGTTCTTCTCAAAAGATTTTTAAGACAATCATAATTTTGGCAATATTTTCAGCACACTCATATTTTCAGATCAGCAAGGGAAAAGGTTTAAAAGAAGTAAAACAAAGGATATTCTTTCTAGTATATTGTTAAATGCTTTACTAAACATAGGTAAATCCAAGCCAAGTGAAACCTCTTCATAGCATTCAGTTTGCCAAGGGAGGCCTGATTTATCTATTTATTTTTAGCTGACTCACAAAAAAACACAGTACAGATAAATTTTTTCCCTTCGCTGCATGAATCCTCTTATCTCACCTTGAGACATCTGGCAAGATACGAGAACAGATGCAGGATACTGACATCTTCATTCAAGGTACTGGTGACCTAGAAAGAATCTGGCTGAAAAGCATGACCCCTTCCTGCACCGGGCCTCAGTGTGGAGGTGTGTCATCTGCACTTTGCTGTGCTTTCATACAAATAGAGTCAGAATGCACATGTTCATGCTGGAAGGAAAATGAGTAGCATGTAGGATATTACTCCAGCAATTAGTTAGAGCATTAAGTTTCTCTGCAGCCCCTCTGGCTCTTGTTAATAAGGGACAACAGCTCGTACTTCCACTTTCTGACTACATAAACAGAATGGCCACTTCATACTTGGAAGTAATCTGTGCTTGACAGCTCCCTGCTTCTCAACACAGTATATAAAAACCCATTTCTAACATTATTTCTAAGGGAAGGAATGAACATAGGCCATTTAACAGCCACTGTACTCTCACTCACCACCTTCTCCTTCATTCAAAACACAACATGAAAGCAAACTATAGATATCAAAAGCATTTCTTTATTAAAATAGTGGCTGAAAGATGGGAAACGTTTTTTGCCCATGCAATACATAACTGTGCCACTAAGAAAGCTGGAATTTGGCAATGGCAGGAACCTGCAGCACTTTAACATCAGCAGTATGTCATCGGTGCTTGTGAGTTAAAGCCACCTTCCTGAAAGATGTTCTCCCTCGAGACGGAGTAGACAGTTAGCATGTACAGAGGAAAGCCATCACAAAAAGGCTGAAAATCAGGAATCTCTCATATATATTTTCTCAATGTGAAAACACACAAGACCTTTTGTCGTGGTCTTTAAGGTGAGTATTAGGATTATAACGAGATATTCCCCCAATTTCTCAATATCCTTACTTACCTGAGCAATTCGGTTTTGACAGATATTTAAGAAGCATCTCCAAAAGCATGAACAAGGATGATTGTTCTTTCCACAGAGACTTTGGTTCTGTGGCAAAGGCCACAATGTGGGCATGCTGGCTGGAAAAGGACTTCTGCAGCAGCTCTGTTCTGTGGGCTGGCAGAGACAAGGGGCAGAGAACAAGGCGCAGTCAACAGCGACAGCAGGAAAAAGAACCCCACACTTTGTGTCAAAAAATACGTCATCTGTTCATTGGTTCTTCACGTTTCCTGGCAAATAGGACATTCCATAAGACAGAAATACTGGAAAGTTAATTTTGGAGCAGTTACACCCTAGCAGATTTCCTCAGCTTTCATTTTTACTTTTCATTCAACAAGTTATTAGTGGTAATGATATGCTTGACTAATCCCATCCTTGCAGGACCAGATGGTGCATGTTAACACCTCCAAATTAACAGCTGAGTGTAAGACAGACACTAGGAGGCTTGTTCAATCTTTTATGTGGGGAAAGTTACTCACCTGACTGAATGTGGATGGGAAGGGTCAGGTCAGTATGTGTGGCCTGGTGCCAGCTTCATCTCAGCAGGTGCACTGCAAGGCTTTGCAGAGGTGTCTAAATCATGCAGGGATTAAAAATTAAATTTCAAGTTAGTAGGCAAAACAAAATAAACAACAACAACAAAAAAACACACACAAGGAAACAACAATTATAACAAACCAAAAACAAAATTCAAATCCAAAACTTTCCAGAAGAACAGTGTTGCTCAACTTTACATCAGTAGAGTGGGGTATATTTTTCCTTACAACTTAATTACCTATACTTCTTTACTGTAATCTCCACTATAGCTTCATCTTTCTCACTTACGATGGTATGGAGAAAATGAAGAATACAATTATTTTTACATATAACTGATAAATGTACCTATATGAAGTTCTATACTAGAGCAGCTTAGTCATATTTATGCCTGCAGCAACGCAATTATCCTCATGAAACCCTATAGCAGAACAGATTCAAGACCCAATATGCCATCAGATGTAAAAGCTGATGACTTTGGGCCCTTGATGAAATGGTGTTGGTTAGCAGCCTCTGCCTGCTTGAAGCTGTACACAGATATTGCCAGTGCCAGACAACTGAGAGCCAGGTGATGCAGGTAAGACATTTTCTAGAACATCTCAGAAAATTTGACATGTGAGGTATGCTGACTGAGGCAAAGAGAGAAACCTTACTTGAAACAAAGAACCACATTCTAGAACATGAAAACAAAATCTCTTGTGTTCAACCGTCTGCAGTTCATTTGTTTTATGTAAAGAAGTGCCTGAAACCTCCTTGGAGACTTTCCGATTCCGATATAAATACTGTGTCAACTCAAAGTAACCAGGAAACAAACTTTCCTGGAACAGGGGTAGGGCTAAACACCAGAAATGCCCAGTCTAGAATCGCCACAGCCACAGAAGTCGCAATGAATGATATGCACACACTCCAGTGAAAAAACAAAACCCTTGTTCTGTTACCCAACCTGGTGGAAATCTGGGATAACACAGAAAAAACAAAATTTCCAATAAAGCTGAGTATGTAAAGAAGGCACTGAGAAGAAACCAGTGAGAGTGTAGCATTAAAGCAGGAGGCAGCAACAGTCTGAGAGACAACTGCGCTGCTACCAGGCTCGTAGGCCATGGACAAAACACTACTCCCACAGCTGAGCTGACCTGAGGCAGTCACTACTTCCACAACAGACAGTCTGCTACCAAAAACCAAATTGCAGCTCCAATCCCATCACACCTCTCTGTTCGCAGGCCTCACTTGCTCCCTCTTCTCTTATTATCCAGTGCTGAACCATGCCATCTGTTCATCGCCCTTCCATTCATCTTTATCTCAGCTGTTTTCTTCTCCTTCCTGCTGTTGCTCTCCTCTTTTCTTTAGCCTTGTTCTGCCACAATGGGCAAACCCAGAACTATTTATATGTGTTGGCAGAACAATGTGTTGCTCCCTGGCTGGGGATGCCAGTACCCACTGAGGTCCCTCAGGCAGGACACAGGGGCTGCTGCTGTGCCTGTGTCCCCTCCTTCCCCTGTACCCTGCTGCCTTTCCTGGCTCCATTGGATTCCCGGAGCAAGTGAGAGCAAGTGGATAGGGTGGGCTAAGTATGGGGATACCATGCCTCAGCTACTGCTTTGGTCAGGGATGCCAAATGCTTAGACCAGCAGTAGAGGAAAGGCCTCCTGTCTTTTAATGTGAAATAAACAGAATACTTCAGAAGTCTGTCCAGCAGCTGACGAGTCAGCAGAGACCTTTGTAGAACAATGCAAAGCCAAACCAAAACAAAAACACCTCCTTCTTCAAAAACCCCAAACCACTGAAAGCAGTATTCCTCATACAACTACTCATATTAACTACAGTTTTCATGCAATTATTCAGCAATGCATAGACATGCTAACCTAGAGCAAGTGGGGAGGCCCCAAGACTCGAAACCATAAGCTGGCCAGGTGCAGAACCACGTGCTCAGCGAGGGTCTGTTACAGCAATTACCCACTTTGTGGTTTTAGGCAGCCTTAGGAGCTGTGCTTGGCACACTACCCACAGCAAATCAGTATTGCATATGGTACGTATTTACTAAAAGACTACAGATGATAAGATATCAATTCATATTCATTCATTTCCAGAACTTTCTATGTCAAAGCTCTAGGAGGAAGAGCACTTTTACATCGCTTCTGCTTAGAGGAAGAAAACAGGCATTTTGACTTCTGAACATAAAGCTAGGTTATATTTTCTAGACTAACTTTTAAAATGCTTGGTTTATGCTGCGCTTCATTTCTGGCAGCAGAATCGTCCTGGCTACGTAGGAAGCACAAGTGTCTGACATCCAGATCTGAGCAACATCACATGAAGATGTACTGTTATTACAACTGTAAAACTGAAATGCCTTCTCATAATCCGAAGGGTGCTTACGTACTATTTCCATAGCATGGCTAATTTATTTCATAAGAATCTCTGCTGTAGAGAAAAAAACTTCACTTAGAATATTCCTGCTGTGCTACAGCTGAGAGGCCCATTGCACTCTGTGTTCCTGGGTTCAGTGATAGGCTCAAAGCTCTCCACTCTCATTGCCACATTTAGACGTTACTTCCATCTTCTCCTTGGAACCTCATCTAGTAAGGAGCTAAACTAAGATGACAGCAAATCAGGCTAAGATCTTTTTAAAAAGGATGAGAATCCAGGACATTTTCAAGGAGGGTGCATCCATTTTTTAAAAATACAGAATATCATTAAACGAACAAACAAAATCCTAACATAAACACACTTACAAAGCACAATGCAGGTTACTGGCTGACACCTTCTAAAGGTATGAACACTGAAAGCAGGAACATGACTACTTGGATGTGATTTCTGGCCAGAAGTTGACAATTCTGTTCCTCACTCTTGCAAAAATTCCTCAGGCAGAGAGCAGCTGCAAGAAGCCCAGCTTGCTGAGGTGAGCAGCTACATGACACTAATGAACTGCACAGTGACCTGCTGCTTGGGGAACAGAACTGGGATAAATGGGCTGGATTCTGTCTGTACATTTGACTTTGACCTCTTTCAAGACTATTACCAATTCACATAAGCCATGCAAACCATTTAAAGTTTCATGTTACAGTTCTGGTTGTTTTCTGACTTCATTAACACTACACACAAGTAAGACCAGGAGGATAAACAAACTACTGCTTTAGCACCATGCAGCTGATGCACAATCCACACAGCTGATGTTGCTTACATTCCAGCCTACCATGGTCAGTAGGAACCAAGCTGAAAGCACCTTGCAGCCATCGGGCTGTCTCATGGGTTAGCTCCCTCCCCACACCTTTCAGAGAACAACCGACAGAACTGAACTTCACAGCATTTCTTTCTCAGCTGCGACACATCTGCTGCAGTGACCACTGTGCTCATCCCCTCCTCTTCAATCCATGACTTCTGAAGGTGAACAAGGAGGAGACTTACTAGGAAAAAAATGTCATCAACTTGAAGATCACTGGACATCTGGAAATGTGGTAGCAGAATTTTGCTAAGCTAAGATCAATTTTCAACTCAGAGGGGAAGAATTCCATAGAAATTATGTTTCAGAAGAGGCTGCAGCAGCAGACCAGGATGGCAGCCACGTCCCACTCTGTGACTGAACCGCTCACAGCAGAGGCATTCGCAGTCTTTCCCTTTCTTGACGCTTGGCTGAACAAAGCATTTACTCAACATGCTCAACCCCCCACACAGCCAGAATCCAGCTGGCCTACTGTCCGGGGGGGAATTGCAAATATACCCAAAGCACTCGTGAAACTTTGTAGCACCTCCACCACTCCACATCACTCCAGGAACCCTGCTACATTTTGTTTCCTGCTTGCTCAGGGCAACCTTGAGGTTCACTGTATCACTGCTCACACATTATGGGAGTGAACAGTGGAACTTCAATTTATCAGGTAAAAGAAGGAAGTGATAAAAATGCAAAGTGTCATTAAGGAAGGAATTAGTACGCCCACAGAAGTTCACAACTGCAAACCCAGAGCCTTGCCCTGACATGACCATCACCTCCTACCAGAAACGCAGGCTCCACAAACACAAGCTTTATTTCTCGTTCTTCTTCCATTTACCAGCAAATACAGTGCAATCCTCATCCATAATTTATTAAGTCATCAAACCTAGTTCAAACTTTTTTTGTTTTTATAATAACCTAAGCAATTGTTTGAGTTTGAGCTCTGTCCCCACAGTGTGTGCCATGGACAACTGAGACCGTCTGCACTGCCCAGCACAGCCTGTTCCTTCTCAACTGACACCAACACATTCAGAAGCTCCCAGAGGTGCTTATGAACCAAGAGCTCATAAATGAGTAGATTGGATCCACACTGCAGGAACTTTCTCTTCTAAAATAAGTATACATATTAGCACCATTAAAGGAGTTCAAGTTGCTTCCAGTTATTCCAAACCTGACCAGGCTTTGCAGCTTTGCAAACCCCATCTTCTCTCACACTCCTGCAAGCAGGAAGCTGTGCAGCTGACTGCCAGCTTTCAGCAGAAAGGTGCATCTACCTGTCAGGTTTGCAGCTGACGAGTTACCTGCTGTGCACACGCCAGCCTGCATTTCCCACTGCATTCAGTACAGCGGTTTTTCCTCCAACATAACAGAGATGTGACTCATTACGGCAAACCTGGATGCCAACTTTGAAGTTTCAAAGGTCAGATTTTTGTTTTATCTAAGTAATGAAAGTGTTGGATGTTTTTCTTCTAGTTCTGCTGGGAAGCACCAGCTTACCGCTGAGGCTCCTTCCAAAGAGCACGATCGTCCATCACCCCTCGTGCTGCCGACTCCTTAAAAGGCCGCGGCGTTACCTCGGCGCGGCCCGGGGCCAGAGCAGCCTAGCGGGGTTCCAGCGGAACACGGCACGCTCGCCGCCTTATTTGGGAAACCCTGGCCCTCAGCAGGGCCTGGCACCGCTCGCAGCCAGGGAGCTTCTGTAAACTGCGTCTCTGGCAGGGGGTGAACGAGCGGGCACCTCGCGTCGCGGATCCCAGCAAGGAGCGGGGGCGGGACGCCGGGGCACCGAGCGGGGCTCGCCCGCTCCGCAACGGCCCCGAGCGAGCAGCCCCGGGGCCGGCCGCGCGTGCGGCAGCTATCGCAGGAAAGAGGAAAAGGAAGCCCCGGGCCGAGCGAGCCCGCCCGCCGGCGCGCCCCGTGCGGGGACACCGGGCCGGGGCGGGCGCGGAGGCGGCCGGATCGGAGCCCCGCCCGGCCCCGCACCCCGCGGCGGGCGGGAGGCGTATGGGAGCGCCGGCGGCTCCTCCCCGGCCGTGCCTGCGGGAGTGGGAATAAAGACAGATAGCGGGGCCCGGAGCAGAGCGCGGAAAGTTTCCTGCGCGGCCCGCGGGCGGCGGCAGCGATGTCTGTGCGGCGCGGAGCGCTGGGGCTGGGCGGGCTCCGCGGGCCGTAGGGCAGCGAGCGGGGAGCGGCGAGCCCCCGGCCCGTCCTCTGGGCGGCGGGAGGAGGCGGCCCGCGCGGGGACGGGGACGCGGCCGGAGCGGGAGCGGCAGCTCGGAGGCGGCCGCCGCTCGGGGGAAAGATGAGCTTGTTGTCAGCCATCGACACCAGCGCCGCGTCCGTGTACCAGCCCGCCCAGCTCCTCAACTGGGTCTATCTCTCGCTGCAAGACACGCACCAGGCCAGCGCCTTCGATGCCTTCCGCCCCGAGCCCTCCTCCTCGCAGCACCCCGACCTCGGCTACACCAAGAGCCCCCCGGAGCTGGGCTCCTCGCTCAGCTCCAGCTATCTCAACAGCTTCTTCCAGCTCCAGCGCAGCGAGGTGAGTGCCCCAACCGCCATGATGCCGAGCCCTCGGCCGCCTTCCGCCCCACGGGGGACCGCGGGGACGCTGCCCCACGCCGCTGTCCCGCTAACCCGTGTTGACAGTGTGGTAAATGGTTACCGGGATCCGACCGTCCCGCTGCCAGAAGTGCGGAGGAGGTGGAGGGACGGACGCACGGAAAACACCGCGTCCCTACTAACAGCGAGACGTGCCCCCTCTATTTAAAAGTCATATTTAAATCACTTTCTTCTCTCTAGCTATAGCCACTAAATCACTTTGGTATCTATATTTATAGGCTGAGAAAGTATAAGAAGGGTCGTGACAAAAGCAAAAAAGTTGAGCGTGCGTTTTGTCGGGCGAGACTGGGCTGTAGGGACCCAAGGGAAGGAAATTAAATAACTCTGGGGCAGGCAAAGACAATCTGCTGCAGAGCGCCTTGCCACAGGAAGTTGTTGGGGTCAAGCACTTCTGCAGTGGGGGTCTCCACTGGTGCACGACAGCTAAAACCCTCCAAACAGCAATGCTGTGCCCTGGGGAGGGCTCTCGCCTCGGGCGTTCTATGGTGGCTGCACTGGGTGAGGGTTTGGAGTGCCGTGCCCAACCTCCTGAGCACTGCCCAGAGAGGGACGTTTCTGAGTCCTCCCAGCACAGGCTTCAGAAGTGTTCTCAGTCAAAATATCTATTTCTAATCCATCACTGACAGGGTTGTTCAATGAAAACAACTCAAGTTCCCCACCAGTCACCATATTACAGCTGCTAGGAGTGAGGAGCTCAAGCTGTATACACATTCTTTTTTCCTTAATTAGAAATCATTTCTTGCTTAAAAATCTTGCAAAGACATCCAGTCTCAAAACAAACTGTTTCTGAGAGCGCATAACTCACAATCCAGTCAGCCTGATGCACCCTTAGCAAGCATAACACAGAATACTTGATGTAGGAACACACAGCCTTTGCAGCACATCGATTTTGCTGGAATGGGCAGCATACCACAGCCCCCTGTTACCAGATAGGTTTTGCTACTCCACGTGAAGCAAGAGCTTTGTGCTCCTCAGGTAGTCATGAGAGCCAAGTTGAGCTATATGCCCCCGGCCCAGAGTGGGATGCTGCCCAGCCCCTGGGGCTGGTGCACTCAGGGTGTGCTGTGCTTAGTGTGGCTCCTTCTTCTGGGGAGAAAGAAGGTAGAAAAAACAACCCCAAAACAAAGAACCACCCACAAAAGCAGATGAAGGGCATATGCACGAAGCCCCCAAAACAGCCTCCAGAAGTTTTCCTGAAGTTTCTCCTGACTTCATTCTCCTGTTTCTACTTACACTTTTCACAAGTAGGAGTTAATCCTTTTGTCACACTCTCTCCCTTTCCTCTTGGTTCACATCTCTCTCCATTTTTCCCCTCACATTCCTTTACCACTTCTCTCTGGAGCACTGTCTCCCTGGCTCCTCATGTTTTACCCAGGTCACCCTGCAGGCAGCAGCCAGACCTGTGCCACCCACTGGCTCTGCTGCAGGGAGCTGCCACCTGGGCCACACTGCAGCACAACTCCTTACCCTCTGAGGGAAGGGATCTTGCACAGGTCACGTCTTTGCTTCCAGGCTTGACCTGAGCTGTGTATTAATACAGCTCATGCTTGGGGATGAGGGAAGAGGCATGGCAACCTCCTAGGGCACAGCAGCATCCACTGAGCGTGCTCTGAAGGAAGTGGGAATGCTTTCAGCTCCCCCAGCTAATGCTGCTTGCTTATACAGCTGCTTCCATTGACAGGTTTAGAAAGTGTTAGAGATGATCTTGCTCAATAGGAGAAGTTCTGTCCATATGCTAGATGTTTTGCTCTTTCCAGAAACCAAGTTAGGCTGCTTTTAGGCAGGAGCCACCCGAGAGTTTCCTACAGTGTCATGCTCTCAGTTCTTGAAATTCTAACATCTGTTTATTTGCAGGTGCCAGTCGGCATAAACTAAGTATTTTGAGTGTGTAGAACTATTTTGGGGAGCAACAGTGCTGTGTGCTACTTGTGCATCAAGTGGGCTTATGCTATCTTTGGAAGACACGTAGCCTTCCACAGTTAAATCGTTGACTGTTTTCTGCACAGTGCTTGCTTTGGCTGGCATTTTTTTCCTCCCAGTTTTGTCCTGGATTGGCTTAGCCTGGAGCTGGGCTGTGACAATGATTGACACATAGCTGTACACAATATTTGGAAAGTGACCTAATGAGTGGCCAAAATAGCAACAGATTGAGAAATGGTAGGATCATAGGATATAAAATAGTTAGGCGTCTTGTATGTTGCCTTGCAATTGAAAATTTCTGGAGGAGATTGCTTAGGATGAGAAACAGCACTTGTAAGAAGCTGCTGTTATACTGGGTTTGCAAGTCTGCATGGCAGTGCCTGTGTATGTGACCTGCATGCTGACCAAAGAGCTGGACAGAAATAAAAAAAAAACAACAACAAAAAAAGCCAGCACCCACAGAGTAGTCTTGCACTTCACCAAGATTTTTGTCCTCCAGACTTTTTTCCACTACAATGGATGCCTTCTAAATAAACATGATGAACACAGCTGTTTGGTGCATAAAAGCCCATTGTACCCAGAAAAAAAGCAATAATAAAGGTTTAAACAGTAAAGTGACAATGAATGTTTTGTTCCACATGTAAGACCCATTTTGAAAAACAGACCTGCTTTAAATAAAACTTTACTGCAGCATTTGTTGTCCCAGATATGAAGAGAAAGCACGTTAGAACATTAAGATGCATTAGATTGGCTATTGAACTGAACTCCACCTTCATTCTAACACCATCCATCAGGGCCAAATATCTGAGGTTTTGCTGTGGGGCTGGCTACATGGGGCTTAAGGCATCTGAGACACAGCCAGGTAACTGTGGCTTTGTGTCACTGAGTGGTATAATTGAGAAACCCTAAATAATGGTGCAATAGGGTCTTAAGGCATTTTCCTACTCTCACAGTGGGCTTCTTACTAAATCAGTGCTGACTTCAATCAAGAGGAGCCAGCCACAAGTAACTCTAAGTTATCATAGTATAATGAAACGTGTTCCTTTGGACACAGAGTGCTAATTCCAGCACTGGCCAATATTTACATGAGAAGGAGCCTGAGTCCTAATGAATTCTTTGCCCACGTACAATATTTTGAATGTCTTTCCAAGAGGGGAATTCCTTCCAGAAACCTCTACAGCAGCCGCTTTCCAGATCTGAAGCATTTCGTACTTGAGCAAAAATAGCTGCATGTTTTAAATTAGAAAATAATCACTGTTTTTGAGAAGTAGTTCATGCTTTTGACTCTGGGACTTCCAGACCCATTCCTTACTGTCAAGAGGGGAACTAATTGTGAATGAGGAAACATGAGCTAGTTCAGTTGGTTACATTAAAGTGTAGATCACAAAGGAAGGGAGGAAGGAAAATTTGGAAGAGAAAAAAAAAAAAAAAGGAATGTTTAGTACGGCGAAAACCACTCAAACCTGAGTGAAACAGAAGCGCTGAGATCGGTGCTGCTTATCAGACAGCCTCCCAGAGAAGAAAGGAGAAAGGTTATATATGTCATTGTCACACACACGTTAAAGACCACTCTACCCCCTCCCTCCCACTCCCTCCAAAAACAGAAAAACAAACAAAGAAACACAAACAACAGCAACAACAACAAAAAAAACGCAGGAACATTTATGGAACGAAGCTGGCACTTCTGCATTTCTACTGAAAACACAGTTTATATCAGGCAATCCTGTTTACTGTCTTCCATAGATTTCTGGGCATATCACCTACCTTGATACTTTACAAAGTAAAATTTGTTCTTTAGCCTAGGTGGGTTAATTCAAAGGGTAATAGTAAGATTAAAAAAAAAAAATTTCTCTGTAGTCTCCTGTTACTGAGAGGATGGGAGATCACCATACAATATCAGACCCATTAAATATCTGTCCCATTAAATGAACTGTCAGGTCTCTGAGAGCAGTCACGAATTGAAAAACTAGCTGGAGAGATCCAAGAGCAAATACAGCAGAGATAAGGATTAGCAGAAATCACTGAAAGCTCTGCAACACTTCTGATTGCCCCTGTTTTCTGGTCTATCCTTGGTCACCATACCACAGAGCATATCTGTGGTCACACACAGTGCTTAGTGTGCTCAGCCAGGATTTCTTGTTTCTCTGCTGCAGACTAAACAACAACAGCTATCTCCTCTTATTTAAGCCTTCTTAAGTGCGGAGCAGTACAGGTCATGAAGGCACGTTAAAAATAAATTCCTTATAAGCAGTTTGGTTCCTGTATTTATTATTCTTCCAGTGAAAGTAGGATCAGACCTTAGCACAGTCAGACAGTGGGCAGCACCACAAAGCATCAAATGCACTGCACAGGACTGTTCCTGCAGTAAGGCTCTCTTACCTGGAGAAAGGCAACAAGGCAGGCTGACTGCTGTCCTCAACCAGTGCTCTCATCTAGAGTCATAGATGGTACTATTACTCAAGCTTAGACATTTGGCTCTTTATTTTCAAATGTAAACAGAGCAAGAATTATTTAAATACTTAAAGCGTACATACAAAAAGCTAAGTCTGCAAATAAGATCTAGAATCTTCAATGCATTATCCTAAAAATGTTAGCAGCCTGACATAAGCAGTTCATGTACAGTGAATTTCACATATTTGAGAAAAAAGTAGACTGCATTACAGAATAATTAAACGCCCCACCATGACTGCCTATTGTAAAGTCCTCTTGAAAAAAAATCCTTTAATAGTAGTGATTATGATTTCATTGATTTCCTTATCTTTATTTTTCTCAGTATTTTTTGTCACTTCCAGTGAAACCGTAAGAGTTGGACCTGATCTTTATGGATCCATTCCAACTCAGGATACTCTGTGGTTTTATCGTTCTGAGCAAGTGCTAACACCTCAGTGGCCTTATCCTCCTAACCAACTTTATTGGGAATGCCATAGCTCAGCAATTCTTGTGTTGGAGGCACTTCTGCTCTCTAACTCAGGCTGGCTGAACCTCACAGATATCCTACAACTACACAAAGTCACAGTCAGTTCCGGTCAGACAGCTTTTCAAGAAGTTAATTGGCAGTTCAGCTGTGTTGTCCCTGCTGTCTCCTCCTCAGGTGCAAAAAGCTTTTCTGTGGTTTTGCAAGAGGTATTTAAAAGGAAAGAAAATAAAGACAAAACCAATATGTGTTTCCTTCTCCTTCCTAGTCATACATCTGACTGCAAAGAAGTAATAAAATCCAGCACAATGCTCTCAGACAACTGAAGCAATCAAGCCAAAATAATTGTTGTTTTTCAATCCATCACTCCTAAGATAACTGGCTGCTCCTGCTAGTGAGAATAATTTTAGGTTAAAGCAAAAATCCAAACCAGTAACATTTAAAGTTGAGAAGCTCCCTGCAAACCTTTGCTGTCAGTGTATGCATACAATTTAAGCTTTTAAAACTTTTTTATACCTCTACATACATGCCCCACAACTTACACTGATTTAGGCATTTCTTCCTTGCATGAATTCTTGCAAGGGATTGCAAAAAGAGCTGGACTTCTGAGCCAGCAGACTTTTGAGTCTTTAGTACATCAGCCTCTGTCCTCCTCTGCAGCTGGCTCCAAAACCATTCAGAAAGCACCGCCTCAGCACAGAAAGTGCAGATTTCACACCCTTAGCTGTTAGATCTGAGGCTTTGAGCCCAGAATGCAACTACTGTATTTTCAACTCCAGTTTGGTGTGTGCTGTAAAATTCAAAGTTCAGGTGAGTACCAAGAGGGATTTGAAGTCCAGAAGCATGTTTTTTTTTTTCCCCCATTCCTACTACAACCACAGCATCCTGCTTTGCTGCTTTTGTCTTTGGAAAACACTCTTTTACTCAGGACAGGGAGGAGAACTAAAACCAGCACAAAATATCCATGAAGGTTTTATACAAAGCGGAATCTGAAACTAAAATCTATATTCTGTCTAAGAGATGAAGAGAAAGCCAAGCAATAATACCTATCAGCCTCTTCCATTTGTACCTTGCAAGTTGTGGCTTTTAACTTTTTATAAGATTTAGAATTTTTGCTGTTTTTCTTTATATTAAACTGGAAATAATTGAAGCAGAGTTGCTCAGGTAAGGAAACCTGAGGAAAAACAATGCAAGGACAGCAGAAGCCTCACAGAAGCAACCTGGTAGTGATGTGCTGTAGTCAGTCCAGCAGCCAGAGCCTCTTTTATTACCCCCTTACCATCTCCACACCTGAAATCAATACAACTGAAGCTCTGTAGCACATCTGCTCTGTTCTTCAAGCGTTAACTAGTTCAGATGTGTCTCACAGTTGGGCTTTTACTTCTTGAAACCAGAACTACTTAGCCACACAGCACTATATCAAAGGCTGAGCTCTGTTTGAAAAGCTAGCAAGAGCTAAAATATTAATTGCTAGATGTATATCAGGTCACACAGAGATGGGCCCTCTTGTTTCTAACAATTACTTTTTTAAGCTAGCTATTGAAAATAAGGCAATTATATGAATTCTTCCCAGTTAGTAGAAAATCATAACCAAACCCCAGAAATCCCTTGAGACATTGTATACGTGCAAACTCCTGACTGAAAACAGCATAGGCACTCACTTTTTGTCTCAGAAATACATCCATGTCTTGAAAAGTTTGCCAGGAAGTACATAGAGGGGAAGAGAGGAAAAAACAAACAACCAAGAAACCCACCCAAACAGTCAGAGGCAAAAGCATGCAAAATTCTTACTAAAATTCTATTTTGTCAGTGAAGTTTTCAGTTATTTTACAGTCTCTTCCATGTAAAGAACCGAAACAAAGGGGTGATTAACTTTGTAGGGTAATGTTTCTCATCCCTTCCTCTTTTACTCTGCAGACATAGACTCACTTACTCAGAAAAGGAAAACCCTCCTCCAGTGAACCATACAAACCATCAGACAGGCAAACCTGACTTGAACCAATGTGTTTACTTAAGAAATTTATTGAGTGAATAGAAAAAGTGTACAAAACTATGATTTTATTCAGAAGCCAAGGTAACTCAACTTCCAATATTTTGTTTGTGGGAATTTATGGAACTGCAGGATAGCACGTAACCTTTAGCAATGTGCTGGCTTTCAAGTTAAAAAGTTCAGAAGAGTTCATATAATTGACAGTCACTAGGTGAGGATTAAGGCAAAGAGAAGTTTTCTAATTCCAAGTCTAAGTGGGCCGCTTAAATTCTTACTCGATACAGATGCACAAAGATCCAGGCACAGATATTGCAAAGCTGATCATTCATAACTGATAAGATGTATTTACATAGAAAACAAAGCAGATGTATTTTTTTTCCTTAAACAAAACTCTCTCTATATATAGCTATAAATGCTCCCAAAAAGCAATAGCGGGTATCACCTGAAAGCTTCCAAGTGGTTTGGTGAAACGTAACTGCCGGTGCTTGCACCTCTCCTCAGTTTCCTTTTCCCAGGGAATTTACCAGCTGCCCAATGCCCATTTCGCTGCTCTCTTGCACTGCCGTTTTCCCTCTTTTAGAAAGCCACGATGAAATGATTAAATTAAATGGAAAGAATCTCAGTCTTTGCTTCATTGTGGTTTACTTTGGTTTCTGTCTGGGTTCCAGAGAAGTTATAATGGAGCAAAGGAACTGATTAAGTTTTACAAAGCTATTCAAATCTCTCAACAATTCTGACATAACTCAGACAGACAGTATTTCATAAGTGTCACAACACGGATCAGTTTTTTTTCTTGGGAATAAAAAATGACCTGCAGGAAATGTTGCAAACAATCTGTGATCTACAAAAACCAGAACCTAAAATTATGGAGAGATTCACTTCAGAAAAGTTAAGAGGACTGGTTTTTATCTATGCCCCTTACTGACTAGCTAGGCCTGCACAGTTGTTTTGAGTTTTGGTGGATTTTAAGTTACCAAGTTCTAACATATCACAAACCTAGCCCATTACTTTCTGTCATGGGTTTTGTTGAGAGCATGCAAGTCCAGCACTTAAAGTAGGAGGTGCTTAAGGAACATCCTGTAGGCCTCTTTCTTGATACTTCTGTACCCACTGAGAACTATTGCATGGTATTCCCAAACCTGCATCTTAGGAAATATACTTTCTGTCTCTCAAGATTTAGTTTGATGATAAGCAAATACCCACATGGTCCACAGAAATTCTATGTGGTCCATGGCTCTTGCTCTCATATCCAAAGCAGATGTTTATGTTTCTATTATATAAGAAGACCACCCACACCTACTCCAAACACAAGGCAGGATTCGGTGTCTCTTTTGAATGAACACAAGTGCAATGCTCTAGAAGGATCTCAGGAATCTGGCCATCTATATTTACATCTCATCCAGCTAACTGCCAACCAAGCAAACATTTTTGAGGGATCATCTTGCTCCCATAGGCTTCTCTTGCCAACCTTGCCCCAGATTTCTAAACTTGTTTGTAGTTGAGGTTGTAGCAGGGGAGTAGGAAAAGTCTGGGAGGAGGAGCCTGCATTTCTTTGCACTAAGTCAGCCTGCCAGATACCTACATGCATGTATTCATAAAGGCTGAGGATACCTGCGGTTGAATGGGGAGCAAATAACCTATTGTACAAGAACTGTATCTTGAAAAAGGGGATTCGTAAGGACTTGTAGGAAAACAGTGTCTGAGCATCAGTGGTCCTTGAAATATGGATGTGTTCTTACAGCCATCTTTCTCCAACATGCACTGCAACTGAATTGAATAGAACAGTACGTTCATTCCATTAGCAGACCCAACCTGGAAAAAAAAAATCCTTCAATCTACTTTGAAACCAAGTTACTCAATTGTTATACTTTATCTGAAGTAGACTGTGAAGTTTTAAGTGGACTTGCTCAGGTCGCACTTGAAGTTATGCTGTATCGCAACTGATTCAAAGTGTTGCTATAGATGAAGATAAAACTATCCAAAAGCTGGAATCATGAGATGAAATTCCAGCCTGTCATTTGATAGATGAAAACGATTTATTTTCTTCACCATACTCAATTTAATAAAAGTTTCTGTCTCCTCATGAGTGCAGGAACTGAGGCCCCAAGCACATTGTGAGGGGCCCATTCTGGGCAGATGATGTATTGTTTCTACCTCTGACAGAGACCTTAGCTTTGCCTCTTTTTAACTTTGGCAGCCATCGCAGAGGTTTCTGTGCCAAAAAGGCATTACTGAATGTAAATGATATAAACAAAAGAGTCTCTGGCTTAAAGTTCTATGTAACCCAAAATGAACATTTCTTCACAAAACCTTTCATCGCGTAAGAGCTTTGCAGGAGGTAAACGCTTTCCTAAGTGTGCCTTAAACAGGCACATATCTATTTCCGGGTGTTATTTTTCTTATGTTTGGAGTGTCAAAAGACCCATCAAATGAAAGGAAACCTGACTCTTGTTTTTCAAACTGTAGGTCAGATTGAGACAAGATTTCCTGCAGGAAACAGAGATGTTAACAGAATGTGGTTGTGGGTATTAAAGTGCAGGGGTCAAAATTCGTCCATCCGTTTCTCCCCTCACTTTATGCTTTATAACCTCCACAAAGCCCAAGAACTCCATGCTAACACCCCCAAAACGTGCTTGTTTTTCAACAACGTGAGGTGGGGCTGGGATCAGGGTTCCTGGTGGGGTGTTCCCTGCCCCCAGCACCCCAGGTTCTGGGGAGGTCAGAATTTAGTGCTCTGCAACCTGGGGACCCAGCTGCAGGCAGCCCAGGGACAGGCTGGGAAGTGAGAGCTCCTGGGGAAATGTGTTAAAGCAATTTGCAGTGTGAATGGTCTCCCTTGTCCCTAATATACTGCTTGTGTGTTAGAGCTTCTCTTTAACATAAGCGGGCAGTTGTTTCACCTTCAGCTGATGAAAAGGATTCCTGCAGAGCGTGGTTCGAGATTTAGAGCGTACCTCCAAGCCTGGGCACGTCTGTCCAGAAGAAATCAAGCCTCTCCTTTCCCACCTTTCCATTAAAGTCTGTTTGTGAGGACCCCCTGTACAAGTGCTCCTACTGACATCTACACCAAGCCTTTGCCTGAGCTGAAGCAGGAAGGATCACACTCCTAACAGAGAGCCAAGAGCCCTACCTGAAGTCAGTGATTGGGCAGTGTAACCATCAGTTTTACTACCTCCATGCCCCCCAGCAGACAGGCAGCTGCACTTTTTAAGAGCTATGGATCTGTGGATGTCTTGAACTGGCAGACTTTGTAAGTCTTAGCTCAAGGCTCTAGAGATCAGCAGATTTTAAATAAGGTGAGATCGTGCCACACATTGTCCTTCAATCCCTCCATGAAACAAAGTATAAAAGCCATTCAGAGAAGCATGTTGCACCCAGAATCACAGAATCGTATATATGCTGTTATGCAATTTCAGAGGTGGTATCAGTTACAATCTGAGAAGCCAGAGCCAACCAAGCTGATAGCTCCAGAAGAACTTTATTAGGTAGATCAAGGCACTAGATTCAAGATTTGTTGCTCTACCACCTTGCTTCACTACTATCAAGTCATGCTGCATTCACTGCTATCTCTCTAAGATAACATTTCTGTGAAAAGAGAATCCTAGTGCTCCCTATTTGAGAATATTTACAAGCAGGCATTAGTGTTAGCAGTTTAATACAAGAAAGTGTTTATTTAAATCCCCCTATGGAAGAAGGATAAATTAAGATATCCTTGGCTAATCCATGTTTACCTATGTTAAGTGAGGAACCTGAGTAATTCACATTTTCTTAAAGTCAGCCTAAAGACCACAGAAGATGTGGTCTTTTCCCTTCCTCCAGACAGATGTTTTCTTCAATGAGAGATGAGCTTTTCTTGCTCCTGTCCAATGATAAAATTTCACTAGGGCACTACATAAACTATTCTCTGTAAAAGTGCCTACAATTGGTAGAAGAACTACAGCGGGTAGAAGCCATTCAGAAGCAGTTTCTGAGGTTTTCCAGTTCAGCCTTGGTAATTAATTTTCTTAATTTCTCTGGCTAATTCTGGTACAACTAAGTTTGCTTTTTCATTTAATCCTGTTTTCAGAAGGCTTTTGGATTAGCCATAAACGTGGATTTTGTGTTCAGCACTTTCTGTAGTAGTACAAAAATAAAAATCAAAGAACCAGAGCACAAAAAGGTCACACATTCCAGGTGCTGTTCTCCAGATGTGCCTGTTTTCAGGTACCTCTGTCCTACCTTCACAGATAATTCTCACATCAGGAACAAGACTTCCACGACTATCAGGGAAAACAGATGAGGGGCAGATGAAGTTTTGTTTGTTAGCACATACAGGCCACTGAATTACTGTTTTGATAGCTTCAATCTTCCCCCTTTCACATAAAAATAGGAACCTAGTGAAGGCAATGACTTGTCTGTCCTACTGTTTCATGCATGACACAACACAGGGATGCACTCAGTTCTTATCTTCATGAAAATCCAAGCTGATAAACAACTTCAGCACCTTTTGACATTTCAGTGCAGGGCTAATAATTAGCATAGCTCATCTGGTTACCATCACAGACACTTCACAGACTAGAGAATGTTTATAGTTTACAGTATATGAAAACCCTTACTTTTTCACACTGATGACAGGGCAATCCAACTCCTTTTTCCAACCAACGTCAAGCAGCCATGGGGCTTACTGACTTAAACCTAACTCTGGAAGGTAAGGCTGCTTTATTTTCAGTTTTCTTTAGTATGCTGGCAAAATACCAAAGCAAAAATAAGTCATTAAGAATTCCTGATCACTGCTTTTCAATTACAGACCATTTCATGCTGTAGAAGAACTAATGTCATTGTAGGAATATTAGAGTCTTACAGGCTCTCCCATCGTTATATACAATTAATAAAAATGTGGAGAGAGCCACTATCACAAATCGTACCTTTGAAGTGTAATTCTGAAACAAAAACAAATCCAAATAACTCCAAGGGCACCAAACTAACGTACTGCCAAATACAACCTTTTGAACACTTCCACCAGCACAGGTCATTTCAACTGCAGGTAACTAATGACTTGGCCACTGCTTTCAGGGCCAAGCCGCCACAAAGTGAACTCCAAGCAGAAACTCAGTTTCCCAGACATGCCTCTACATACTCAGTTCCATGTCTAAAACCTTCGCTTCTCAACTTCTGTAAATCCTAATAACAAGGTGCTGTTCCCACATAAACAGGTTGTTATCACTAATTAACTGTAAATTAGGGTTCTGAAAATAGGTAATCCCTCTAATTTTATCCAGGTTGCCTCTGGACTAAATTAAATATTATCATAATTGAGATGCTACTATAGTTGCTATGTTCTCCAACCTGAATTAAAAAATACTTTTACAAGTAAAGCAATAGATGTACCAGGGAGAACTTGGAAAAGGAAAGAAAGCTTACCATCCATTTGTTACAGTGTGCCATGCAACATCACATTCCAAAGAGTACAATTTTATTTCTAACATGACATCACTAAAAAAGAAGTTGAAGAGAGAAATTCTGTTCCAGTGTCTCATTACTTGCCCCTTGGCACATTAATTCCCAAAGCTGTCTCTAAAAGGAGGGGACTAGATGAGAGAATCAAGAGCATTTGCCAGATCCTTCACTGAATCAGGAATTTCTTAGACATGAGCTGGATAGTAGAACTCACACATGTTACCCAACTGGCAACATGAGCAAAGAAATGATACAAGACAATAGCTGCCTCTATTAGTCAGGACCACACCACAACCTTACTGATTGCATATTCTTCAACTGGAAACACTTAGCAAAAAAATAACAAAGGAAGCCTTACTTCACAGCACCATCAACAGAACTTGAAGACCTACCAAGCAGAAAGGTTATCTTTCAAAAACAGGCCACCAGATTTTCAGTTTGGTTCCCATTCAGCTAAGTCAACAAGAGTCACAGTAAGAAAAAGAACAAACAAACAAACAACAAAACCAATCAAACTTACATTATCAGCCAGAACTTCCCACTGAGCAAGTTTTACGTAATTTCTCTGCTCTCCCAGCATATCAAGATAAGGAAATTCTGAATTCTTTGCAGCTGACCTGATGAGCCTTGTAATTAGGACATGCAGTGTGGTCTTTGGGATCCTTAAGAGCACTAACCCTTTCACTGCCAAGCTCAAACCCTATTGTAACTCAAAATGAGACTCCCGGTGGGAATTATTATTTGTGGTTTGAGTGCTTCACAGAATCACAGAATGGCCTGGATTGGAAGGGACCTCAAGGATCATGAATCTCCAACCCCCCTGCCACATGTAGGGCCACCAACCTCCCCATTTAATCCCCCAGGTTGCCCAGGGCCTCATCCAACCTGGCCTTGAACACTTCTAGGGATGGGGCATCCGCAACTTCTCTGGGCAGCCTGTTCCAGCAGCTCACTACTCTCATAGTAAAGAACTTCCCCCTAAATCTCTCCTCCCTCAACTTAAAACCATTTCCCCTTGCCCTGCTGTTATCTCCCCTTTCAAAGAGTTAACTCCCCTCCTGTTTGTAATCTCCCTTAAGGTACTGAAAGGCTGCAATGAGATCACCCCACAGCCTTTTTTTTCTCCAGGCTGAACAAGCCCAGCTCCCTCAGCCTGTCTTCATAGGGGAGGTGCTCCAGTCCCCTGACCATCTTTGTGGTTTTCCTCTGGACCTGCTCCAACAGCTCTCTCTTTCTTGTAATGGGAGCTCCAGATCTGGACACAGTACTCCAGATGGGGCCTCACAAGAGCAGAGTAGAGGGGGAAAATCACCTCCCTGTACCTGCTGGCCACTCCCCTTCTGATAGAGCGCAGGATACCATTTGCTTTCTGAGCTGCAAGAGCACACTGCTGGCTCATGTTAAGTTTTTCATCCATCAGGACCACCAGGTCCTTCTCTACAGGGCTACTCTCAAGAACTGCTCCTTCCAGTCTGGAAGTCTTCCAGCCTAAGGCAGGCTGACTTTGCTAGGGCATACTGTAAACACAAAGTAATCACTGCTCTTAGTGGAACCCAACAGAGGAGCAGTCTCCCTGGCACCTTGCAGATGTGTACCAGTATGCTCAAGGTCAAAAGGAGTCAGAATGCAATTCCCTCTTCCTCTCCATTTCTCTTTATATTGTCATCTTTTTAAGACCATTGACATTCTGCTTGTCATCTTGATCTTCCCCTGAACATTTTGAGTGTGAAGCTAACTCAAAGCTTTTGTTCAAAATCCTTCTTGAAACTCTATTTTTCTATTTTGCAACAGAGCAAAAACTCAGCAAGCATTGAATTGCTGATTTGCTACATTAAATCTCCCAGACAAAAAAAAAAAAACAAACGCTGGTTTATGTACCATAGCAACATTCATTCATCCCTTGTCAAAGGCAAAGACAAAATTGACTACAGGACCATTCGGTTCCATCATTTTTATTACATGTTCCTGGGCTTTTGCTATTTCATTCCAGGGCCCAGGATGAATTTTCTCACCACCACCCTTATCATGTAACTGGGCTTTTTGGTATGGCTTTTTCTCTTGAAGAACTGGAGATTTCCACATTGAGGGAAATGTAGCACTGTTTGCACTGATGCACTTTATGGTATCTTTCAAGTGCCAGATTGATGTGTTTTTCATATTGACTCAGAGTTAAACTGATGTCAGACCATTTTCTAGCTCAGATTGGCAGGAACTGTTGAATTAATTTGCCTGACTCTGTACCAGAAGGGACAGAGCATTCTGGGATTTTCTAGGAATTTTCCTTAATGAAAAAAATTATTCTTTGAAGCCTCAGTGATGTTGACAGTATCCATCTTCTCTTCTGTTGTAATCTGCTGGTTGTTAATTTGTGGCTTTTCCTTGTCTTAACACTGGGCTTCAAGGTGACTACAGAAGAGTGTTTCATGGTGAAATTTTGGCATGTCCACTTTTAGCAAATATTACACCAGTGCCCTGCCAGCAGAGCCACGTGGTCACTTTCTCAGCCAGCTGTCACACATAGGCCAGAAAGCTATGGCTCTCTGCTAAGATTATGATTTTGTATCAGTAAAGCCATTGGTCTGAGGGAGTCCTGGCCTTTCACAAGTGGATACCATGATTTGTAAAGAAGGTTTGCTGATAGAGGAGACAGAACTATGGTCTTTACAACCTGTCTTTACAACCTGTCCATTCCCCCACTGACCTGAAACATACCAAGAAGCACTGGTGTTGGATAGAATTAACTAACACATGGTCACAGTGCTGAACATCTCCCTTACAGTGGTTGTAATAGCTCAGTGTGAAAGATATGTAGAAAGGAAAATCATCACCTTTGTGAGTCATATGTCCCATTCCAAACCCAATTTAGGCAGCAGATAGGCACGTTTTTGCACTGGGTTAGCCCTGGGGTCAGAACCAGCAGCCTACTTATGGTCAGAAGTTGTACATTCTGTTACACATTTCTGTTAAAGGTAAAGAATTTGGTATTTTACATATTCTGTGGGTATACATACATTTCTGTAAAAATCAGGTAATAGAGGATTTGCAAAGGTACTAATGGGTTTAATGCATGTGAAGTAGCTTAAGAATCTCTTGGCAAGAGAGACTCTTAAAAAGAGAGATTTTGTATTTTCCAAGCGTATGTTATAGAAAGTGGCTCCTAGGGAGACAAGAACTTTTTGAAGACCCTAATTAATAGTATTTTGGCATCCATAGTACTTCCTCTTCCTTTTAGCAGTTTGATGCCAAGAATTTCCCATTCCACTAGTGTCCAATAAATCTTAAAAAAAAAAATTCCAGTGACTGTTGGAGGTATTTGGAGGTATCTCTGCTTACTTGATGACTAAAGCAGCTAAAACCTTTTCATTAGTTCTTCCAATAGCTTTTCCTTTTGAAATATACAGGTTTAACCCCCAAAACAAAGTGGCTGACTCTTCTATCAGCAGATAGAATGTTTTGAACCAGCACAAAACTGCATCAGCACTCTGCTAGTTTAAGTCCTCCATGAGATCTCATGATTTTATAAACAGAAAATCTGCTATACATGTCCCAGACTAAAAGGGCAGAGAAAGTTGTAATTTCCCTGGGGCAGAGAGAAGGTCAGTGGGAAGGCCAGGGCAAAGTCTGGGGCTCTGGACTCCCACTCCTTGGGTTGATCTTGCTGCTGTGCACCAGCTTTGCCTTTGTAAGAGGGCTGGTGGGACTCAATAAGCCATATCTGACCAGTGAGTAGTGACTAGGGCTTGTGAAAGGTTCTTTCAGTAACTGACTGTTACAAAGAAAGCACACTCAGTGTACAGACATCCCGAATTTTTGAGACCTCTGAGATAAATATAATCCTATTTCAATTTGCAAGTTATCACAACCAATTTCTGTATGTCTTCAATATATCTATGTAACATTTGTAAAGACTCCATTGAAATATTTGTATTTAATAGTACTGAGAAACAAGACCTCCGTAGAGGCACAGGTTGGATGTCTTCTTATTTTACTTTCACACAGAGCAGCAGGAATTCTCTGATGCCAGTAGAACTACATGGTTATGGCTCTGGTGTGAGGTCTATCAGACCTGAGAAAAACCCTGTGAAATGAGTCCTATCACTTCAGAGTGGAAAAGATTGTCATCCACAGATAGAGTGAATGAAGGTCATACTGAAGTACAAAAACTAGGTCTTTACCATTCATTAAGAAATGTTTAAATAACCCTTAGAAAATCCAAGACAGATGTAGGTCTGAACATTTCTTGCTATTGGTTGAACAAAGGACTCTATGTTGACTGTCATGTTAACTTGACTGGAAATTAAAAATTACTTTGCATTTTTCTCATGTTCTTTTCCTTTCTCCAACTTCAGTATTCTTATAAATAGTTCTGTTTACAGAAATGGTCCATTCTCTGCTTTGTTCTTTCAGCTTTTTGCCAACATATTCTAACTAGAACATGACTGTGGCACAAACACAAGAAAGCAATCACTGCTTAGTGGCAAGGCTGTGGATAAAAGAACCATGGCTCAGTATGCTCCCGGCAGTGGAATGATCATCTCTATCATGCTGCCCTCAAGAAACCACTTTATTGATGGCCACTGTATTGCTCCCCTCAAATGCACAGCCACATTCTTAATGAAAAAATCCCACATTTTTTTAATGTTAATTTTATCCTTCCCCTGCCCAGGTCAGTCTAGGAACACAGTGTTGCATTTCATGTAAAATTTTCTTTTCTTTTGCAGGCTCTGAGCAGCAGTCTGTATAAGAGTGCATCTCCTTATGGCTCTCTTAACAACATAGTGGATGGGTTAAGCTCCCTCACTGAGCATTTTTCTGACCTGTCCCTTTCCTCAGAAGCTAGAAAACCCAGCAAGCGGCCACCTCCCAACTACCTGTGCCACCTCTGCTTTAACAAGGGACACTACATCAAAGACTGCCCACAGGTAAGGAATATACAGTATTCTGCAGAAATTTTTGTGCAAACTTTGAACATTCTTTCATTTACTGACACAAAATTTGACTGAAACTGTTCCTTACAGTAACACTGAAGAAATGTCTTGACAAAGTGCCCAGCTAGCCATGTGTTCTTTTAATCTTTTCTTTATCACAATGCTGATGGGGGAAAAAAAAATCTATTTAATTTGTCTATTAAGCATTATAAAGGATACTCATCTAGGCACATGAAAAAGTAGAATTTGAAACTTTAAAAATGGCTACTATGTAATTTTCCATCACAGAGACTGTGTAAATTAAATTTTCAAGCAGCACACCATATAGCCATTTTGGCAATGGCACTTAATAAAAAATATAACAAGTTACATATGCTAAAGGAGAAGAAATTGTTACACTGGATGGGAACTTTGAATTGGTGCTGCAGTAACACAAGCTCCAAGTGAACCTGGTGCAAAACGTCTCTTGTCTCGTAAAAGTGGTTTGCTATACTTGGCAAGATGTGATGGTCTTAGATTCCAAGAACTTTTTTTGTAGTGGCAAAGCTGGCAATACTTATTTCCATAGAAAAGAGATATAAACCTGTGTGCACTAAAAGCTCTTACTGATCTGCAGAGTTTTTTTTTCCCCTGAGGTTCAAGCCACAGTGTGCGAGGCTTCTCCATGCTCTCAAGTTTCAGCTGGATGTATTTGTGTTTCTGGCTTAAACTTCCACAACTCCAACTGTATCTATGTAGCGTCCCAAGGAAATTCAAGTGTTGCCAATATTCTAGAAATACAGATGTGGACGTTACTGTCATCTGCTTTACTATGGTTTTAACCTCCTACCCCCTTAATGTGTGACTTTCAGCAGAATTAATCTGCATAGAATTAACTACAGCTTGTGGCAGTTGGGGATACCAAACACACATAAGCCAAAACACAGGCAGAAAAGCATTTGCCAGCTGAGCAAGGTCAGTGTGAAATCAAGTCTAATGTCAAATGAGCTTTAACTGAGAGTATTCCAACTGCTGTTATGCATGGGCTAAACTGTTTTCTTCATGGAATTCAGCTGTATATCTTTCATTAACTCTAATGACAGCTGTGGAGTTTTAAACTACCTTTGCAGACCTACGTGTGGCACCTGAAAATACTTTTACTTCACGTTATTTCAATATATGTTCAGTAAGGCAATTCTCTTGAGGAAAACATGAAATTTCCCTTACTATAAGATCAAAAATACTTTGGTTTGTATGCTTCTTTGTTTAATGTGCTTAGTTTAGTGTGCTACAGCAATACATAGAGATAGGATTGTGTAACAGCATGTGTTGCTTAACAAGGGTTTAGAACTCCAGCTCCTAAGTGTGCTTCACAATGACGTAGTGTTGAGCTGTGGGCTGCCCTGCTGCACAGGGAGTCAAATGGATGTAAATGTCCCTCAGTGATCAGCATGTCCAAGCTGCAGCTCACACCGACGGTCACAATCAGACGTGTCAGTGCTGGAGCAGAAATGCATTGTGTATCTCACAGGTATTCTTACAATTTGTGCACTGGAGATTCAAGAACACATAATTAAAGTTGAAGATGCACCCACAAAATTTCTGAGAAATGAAAACTAATTAAGGTTCCTGTAGAAATATTGATTCACTTAAATTGCACATCCTGGGTGCATAATATTTTTCCATATATTAAGATTTCACTAGCAAGGTCTTCAATTTCTATGTGAACTGGGGAATGAAATGACTTCCTGCAGAGCATACTCCATGGCTGGCTGACAAGCCACTATTGAGAAAAGGGCTGCAGGACTGCCAGGCATCTGCTGCACCCATCCTCCTCCAGTTACAGGCAGCCATATCATGCAGCGCCTTGCGTAAACCAGTTGAGTTTTAGTTGGGAAGAGATTCATCATTTTCCTGCTCTTGAGGGAAGCTGCTCCAGAACTTAACTCCTCTCACAACTCGAAATCTTCCAGTTTCCAGGGTAAATGTAACTCGTGGCCTCTTCACAGTCATTTGTTCTCATGCCAACATTGTCCTCCACTGAAATAACTCATCTCCCTCCCTGGTGTTTATCTCAGGATGTATTAATAGACTGCAACTGTATCCTCTCTCAGCATGCGTCCTGTGGGGCCAGCTGAGCCAAGCCTCCTCAGCCCCTCACAGAGGCACCCGGCCCTGCAGCTCTCATTGCTGAGCTCTTGTGCTGCTCCGTTTCCAACGCGCACAGCCAACGTGCACATACAGCACCCAGGTCAGATCTCATCAGTGCGTGTGCTGTGCATGCACCTGTCTGCTTCTACAGACCAAAGTTAATTTCCAAATCCTACTTAAGGAGCAGGTGATAAGAAATCAGTTCTTTTTTGCAGGTATCTAACATATGCAATGTTTTATGATCTAGTGGTTTCTGAACACAGAAATGTAAGCACTTCCCTTATTTTCTCCAAATTGGAGAACAGATCTACAGGGGGTGACCTGGTGTGCATGAGCTACATTCAAAACTTTGAAAAAATTGTTCTCGAGAATGGAATAGCAACAGTGGGACTAGATCTTTAGAGAGACATCATTTGCCACCACAGCTTTGGATGGTAATTGATTTCTTAATTTCAACATTACACACACTTAATGACTTAGATTTTGATGCCTAGCTTTTCTAATGCTGTCAAAAATGAAAGCTGCTTTGCAAATCCTACGAGAAAAGGGATGCTGTTTTGCATTTTTGTACTTAGATTTGGAAACAGAAAAGAGATAAAGTAATCTGATTTGGACAAAATGCAAATCAATAAATCGTGGTATTTTTATTTTCTTTTCATGTAATTGCCTAATGCGAAGCAGATTTTGAAATGGAGTGTTTTATGGAGTTTTTCCTGCATAACAAAGAAATTGTGTAACAACTTTGAGATTTTACATCCTCCCTTAATTCTGCTTGTTACAAACACCATAAAGATGAGTGTTCTTCTTTGGTCGCTGTAAAAGTTAACAGCATACCATACAATGGAGATACATACATTGCTTCAGATTTCTATCCTAAGTGATGGTGGTGCTCTAGGAGGCTGGATAGTTCTCACTGAAAAGGTCAGCTGTAGTCAGCTATCTGCAGTTTGTCTGATATCCTGTCCAAAATAATCTGCTTGGAAACTGAAATGGAGAAAACTTTTAGTTTTTCAGTAGGTAAGAATTAATTATTCTTTAAATAGTTTCTGTGATGTTTAGTGGTAGAAATTGTCGACTTTGTTTTAGAAATGACACGAAGTGGAGCAATGTTGACTGCAATTCACCACCATGAACTTGTCTACATTTGCAAAACCTGTTGTAATTAGAACGTACACAAAAAATGCAGCACTTTCAATCTTTAGTAGCATGCAGGGATACTTGCATTTTCTCCAAACTAATTTTGCATTTCAGTGTCTTAAATGATATCATCTTACCCATACCTCTCTGAGATACAGAACCACTACGTAGTGTATTTCCAAATTTTGCACTATACCTACAGAGGAAAATGCATGTGCAAACTCATAGGAGTACAGACATATTACTATATGTAATGAGAAACAATATTAGTCTTATTTTGTGCTGTGCTTTAACTCCGAATAAAAGGTATGGCATGATTCAAATTAATGAATCCAATGAGAGCCCTTCCTTTGGCAACACTGATCTGCAAAGCAGATCCTGCAGAACAAAAGTACCTTGAGCAGACATATTCAAGTCAATGGGAGTAGCAGGTAACTGCTGTGACTGCCAGAGTTTGCACAGATTTACCTTTGTGGTCTCATGCAGGACGTGGAATAAATCAGCATCAAGTTGAGCACAACCCTTTCTCCCCAGCCTGCAGCCTGGTGTGCTGGATCGCCCTGCCCCAAAGCTGCCCCTCCAGCGCACAGGCAGAGCAGCTCCTGGCAGCACAGCTGGCTCAGCACTGCTGGCCCAACAGGCAGCTCTGGGCTGCACATTTAGAGCAGCTCTCGTGCCCTAAGCACTAATCTCATTTGTCTTGTGCCTTACGGTTGGAAAAGGAAATCAAACGTCCTCTAAATTCAAGGAGCCCACAGTTGTCCTTTCCCCAGGTACCGAGGGCTGGTTGAGATGGTAGTGGGGAATAGGCTGCCATCTTTACAAAACCAAAGATTTCACCTTTCTGGTTTTTAGCTTAGAAGTCTCAGTGGAAAACCAACTGACTGACAAAACAAAAAACCCGCAAGCCTCTTGAAATTTATTTTTATAGTGGAAGACTATATTTCAAAAAGCCCCAAAAGTTAAAGGAGTCAAATACATTACAAAATTTATTGCCGGTTGCTTACTCTTTTTCTCATATGCTTGGACTTAGCCCTGCGGAGTTTCTCAGCCTGTGAGATTAGCTGGATACATTTTCTCAGATCTTTTCTACTCTTACTATGAAAACTTGCAGAAATCTTGTAACAAAAGTCTGGTGAACTGTAATTTAGTAACATTCACTCTATCTCTGGAAGTTTACAGTGCTTAATAGTCTGAAACATCAAAAGATACACATTGCTCTCTGCTTTGGAAATCCTGAAAACTCAGTGCATGCCATGCCTTCAAACTGTTCATCAGGAAGGCGAAGACTCAGCCAGCTGCACGTGAATAGGGGGATCCCCACAGTTCTGCCTGGAGAGAACACTCCCAAGTGCTGGGTTTGAGATGGTGCCTGTTGTTTGATAAAGCCGTTGCTTCAGTAGGAAATACCAAACCGTAAAATACCAAAATAAGAGCAGTTGGTGAAAAAGAAAGCAGAAATGTCTAGTGAACTGGGGCTCTGCCCCTTTCCTGTCTAGCAGACTGCTTGATATTGCATTTCCCAAACTCTGGAAGACCAGCCAAAACCAAACCCTCCTTATGTACCATTCCTAAGGCATTATTACTTATTACTCTGTCCCAGTCTTCATTACTGATATAATTTTTTTTTTTTTTTTTGGGGGGGGGGGGATGGGGGGGGGAGGGAAGGAGGAAATGCCATATAAACAGGATTTTGTTCAGAAAAGACAGGGATCTCCTAGAAGGAGTCCAGAGGAGGGCCACAAAGATGATAAAGGACCTGGATCATCTCCTCTATCAGGAAAGTCTGAGTAACGTGGGTCTGTTCAACCTGGAGAAAAGTAAGCTAAGAGGAGATTTGAGGAATGTTTATAAATATCTAAAGGGAGGTGGGAGGCAAATGGATGAGGCCAGGCTCTTCTTGGTGTGTAGCACTAGGGCAAGAAGTAACCGCCTAAAACTTGAACATAGAAAGTTCCATACAGAAATGAAGAACTACTTCTTTGTGGTAAGGGTGACAGAGCACTGGGACAGGCTGCCCAGAGGGGCAGTGGAGTCTCCTTCTATTGAGATATTCAAGACCCATCTGGATGCCTACCTGTGTGACCTATTATAGGGTACCTGCTTTAGCAGGGGGTTGGACTCAGTGATCTCTTGAGTCCCCTTCCAACCTCTGTGATTCTGTGAGATAATCTCCCAAAGTATCTCCCAGCCTTATTCTTCTGTTACTATAGATCTGCATATTAATAATACAACTCATGATCTTGAACATGCACAATTTACATTTAAAAACTGCACACAACAGACCAGACTCCAAGTGACATGGTTTAGGTGTATGGCATGGTGGTGACGGGTTGATGGTTAAGCTAGACGATCTTAGCAGCCTCTTCTAACATTAATAATTCTATGATTCTGTGACTCAAATATTGTGCAAGCCACTGGGAGACTTCTCAAATTCTTTGAAGTAGACTGAATATAGTTATTGCATTGGTCTAAATCTGAATTCTGTTTACTAATGATTTGTTACTTGCTTCACTTGCAGCAAAACTCCTGTTGAAGCATAATTAAGTGCTTAGCTTGGAAACAAATACTATGAGCATTCCTCTTGAGAGAGAAAATAACGTCTGGTTTCCAGCCCTCAACAAACTGATTTGTGGTAGATAAGGCAGAGAGAAGACTACTAGGTTAAAACCACAGTATTCATAAACTCCTATTTTTGCATAAGGAAGTAGTAATGAAAGACTGAGTGAATAATTTTTTCTCATTTCATTAGAGTGTTTTTCTTCAGTGTGAAGTACAGCTTGTGGAATTTCCATCCATGGTTGGAACTTTTCAAAACCTGCCTAGAGAAAGCCCTAGAAAACCAGATCTGAACTCAGTGCTGGTCCTGCTTGGAGCAGGAGGTTGGATTTGGTGACCTCCTAAGGTCCTTTCTTCAATGATTCTGTGATTCTGCTTTACAATAATTAAACACACTTTCAGGTCGTGCAATAAGAGATCATTGGTTGTCCTTCCAGATGTCTGTATCACCCAGTTATAATGTTAACCACAATCCTTCCTTCTGTGCTTTTAAATCAAATACTTCTGTGCAAAATACAATACTGCTAAAAAATAAAAGCTGAAGCAAATGTGATTTATTGCAACAACACACATAAAAAACAAAAGACTGTAAACCTTGGAAACAGCCACAGTCAAAACGGTCACACACAAACACTTCCTGCAGAACTACAGCTTCATTTTCCTTTTAAAAAGAAGTTTTTTCAAGGAAAATGTATGTTTCAAAGAAGGGCTCAGCTGAAGAAGCAAAACAGTTTGAAGTGTACATCTAATACAGAGGAAACATTCTTTGTCCTGTGATGTGTTAGTTATCACTTAATCAAATGAACATTCCTATCTTGACACTGCCAGTTTGAAACAATTTTTTTTTTTTTTTTTTTTTTGCATCCACCAAATGTATCAACATTTCAGATTTCCTTCTCAGTTTTAACAGAATCTCACAGTTTTTCAAAAAGGGAAAACACATTTTCTGTTAATCCCCACACCCAAGTAAGGGCTTCAAGTGGAGGAGAAGCTGGGGTGATGTCAGGAAAATGAGACTCTCTGGGAGTTGAGATGGAAAAAGAGATTGACCAGGGAGTAAACTGGCTTGTCTCCACCCCCTTAATTCACTGTACAGAAGAAATTAAGATACTAAATAGAAATCAATTCCTCTTCCATTTCCCTGTTGATGTCTAACCACAGGTATCAGTGCTGTTCTTCTCTATCTGGTTTACGTCAACAAAGGTAAAAGGAGCCTTATATGTTTAGGTATGGCCTTTTTTTCAGCTATAAAGAGGTCTACTTCAGGGTGAATACAAATTTTCCCAGGTGCATGGATCCAGCATTGAATGTATCAGGAACACAAATCATTGTGCCATAATGGTTCATGGATGCCAGCTTCACTTACAACAAGCTCAGGAGGCATCTGGTCAAACAGTCTGTCTGGGTGATGCTCTGATTTTACTGACAATCAGCAATCCTAGGGGTACAGAGGAAGACTTGAGAAGTCATTGTGTGTGCTGGAGATCAAAGCATTTCATCTTGTCAGTGACTGTAGGGTTCAAGAGCTTGCTTTGCATTTAGTTTGTAAAGAAGCAACGTCTATACTGGAGTAGCTCTCCAGTTTCTGCACCCTCCCAGAAGAGCACATTTTGATACAGGTGCCATTTGTTGCCTGCACAGTAAGTCACATGTTTTCGCCTTAAATTAATGGCATTTGGAGCAGATAGCATAAAAAATGACTGTAGGTTCATTTTTAAAGCAATATTACTCTGTGCATACCTGTGAAAGGACAGTGTTTGTATATTTGCTGAAACTCCAAACCTGAGGACTTCAGAGACCTGTTAGTCTAACCATGCTGATTTGCTTGCAAATTCAAGTGAGAGCAGAAACTGTATTTATTTTTAATTTACTTTTTCACCCACAAGAGCCATTCCTAGTGCTTTCAATATTATAAAAAAAACTTGTTGGTTTCCTAAAATTAGTACCAGTAAGCTGTTACTTGCGTAAGAATGTTTTCTGTTTATATTCTGGAACTGTTAGCTCTGACTTCAGTTTACCTTCAGAAATTCAATGTATTTATGTTGTACAGATGTGTAAGGTGAGTCTCAGAAACCTAATATCTTTCCCAAATGCCAAACTGACAGAACTGAGAGCAGACTTCAGGCATAAGTCCTGCTGTAACTCCTAGTCTACTTCCCTGCACCACTTTACAACTCACCAGAACCAATACTAAATATCTTAAATATTCACTTTTTTTTTTTTTTTTTGTTAGGAAAATACACCTTCTAATAAAGTAATAGACAAATTTAATGATAAGCTTACTGTAAACTTGGTTCCTTGGAGTTTTAAAAGTTATACCCAAAATCGCTAGTCTTAGATTCTTAGAATCACCAAGGTTGGAAAAGACCCACAGGATCACCCAGTCCAGTCATCCACCAAACACCAATAGTTCTCACTAAACCATGTCCCTCAACACAATGTCCTAACATTCCTTGAACACCTCCAGGGTCGGTGACTCCACCACCTCCCTGGGCAGCCCATACCAGTGCCTGACCACTCTTTCAGAGAAGTAGCATTTCCTAATGTCCAGCCTGAATCTCCCCTGGTGCAGTTTGAAGCCATTCCCTCTATTCCTATCACCAGTTACATGACCCCCAGCTCACTACAACCTCCCTTCAAGTAGTCATAGAGAGCAATAAGGTCTCCCCTGAGCCTCCTCTTCTCCAGACTGAACAATCCCAGCTCCCTCAGCTGCTCCTCATAAGGCCTGTGCTCCAGACCCCTCACCAGCTTTGTTGCCCTTCTTTGAACACGCTCCAGAGCCTCAGTGTCTTTCTTGCAGTGAGGGGCCCAGAACTGGACAAAGTACTCGAGGTGCGGCCCCACCAGAGATGAGTACAGGAGGACAATCACTTCCCTGTTCCTGCTGGCAACACTGTTTCTGGTGCAAGCCAGGATGCCATTGGCCTTCTTGGTTACCCGGCCACACTGCTGGCTCATGTTTAGCCAAGCATCCATCAATATCCCCAGGTCCATTTCCTCTACATAGCCTTTCAGCCACTCCACCCCAAGCCTGTATTGTTGCCTGGGGTTGTTGTGGCCAAAGTGCAGGACCTGGCATTTGTTGAACCTCATCCCATTGGCTTCAGCCCAGCTATCCAGCCTGTCCAGATCCCTCTGTAGGGCTTCACTACCCCCAGGCAGATCGACACTTCCAGCCAACTTGGTGTCATCTGCAAACTTACTGAGGGTGCACTCAATGCCCTCATCCAGGTCATCAATAAAGATACTGAAGAGGACAGGCCCCAGCACCGACCCCCAGGAAACACCATTTGTGACCAGTTGCCAGCTGGATTTAGCTTCACTCACCACCACTCTCTGGGCCCAGCCCTCTAGCCAGTTCCTTACCCAGCCAAGAGTGTACCTCTTAGTCATTACTAAGAGAAGGCTGTTATTTAAGGAGACATTTCTAAAGTCTGCAAAAGCTTATTTTTCCTTAAAAAAAAGGAACCTTTTTCTTCCAAATTTCCCTTGCAGGGCTGAAATGCTAGAAATTCTGTGTAATTAGACAAAATGAAGAATAAGCCTTTCATGTCAGGGCCCAGTCGGTGCCAAATTATTAGCTAAGGCAATAAAGCCCATGGACAGACACTTACATTGAAACATTTGGGTATTTTAGAAGCAACAGCAGACATTCTGGAAGTGACATAATCTTGATTTCTAGTTCATCCTCAGGTCTGAAACTGATTTTCCACAGGATACTCACTATTCTGTTTCTATCTCATCCTCTGGCTGCAGGGAAATCTGCACGGGGTTAGAACAGAGCCTCTGGAGATCTGTATTACTGAGTCCTAAAAACACTCTTTTTTCATTCTGCATAGAAGGAGCACATTTCAGCTAGACTTCGATGCGGTCTCAGGCTGTAATTTTAGACATGATTTTAGACCAATTTCCCAGGCTCAAGGCTTTCACATACAAAATACTGGTTTCGAATCCATTCTAATTTGAACCCATGTTGCAGGTGCACAGCTGTAGATAAACCTCTGCAACAGCCCAGGGAAATCAATACCTCCACCTGGGGGAGCATCCCACACCACCTGCTGCTACCAGGAAGCCCAAGCACATGGTTCCCACACAGCCCCACTGGGTCTTACATGAGCTCATGAGAGCAGAGAGAATGTTATTTTTACTCCTAAACTTCAGGTTACACAGCTGAGAAAATTAGAGAAAGAAAAGCAAAGTGGAGGTGAAAAACTCATTTCAAAGAAATGGTGGGGAAAAAGTGTTTTTTCCAGAACGTAAAAAATGTTTATAGGAAGCAAGGGAAAAAGGAGAATCAAGACCATTATTTTTCAGGCTTCCTTGAAAATGTTGGCTCATCACATAAAACTACAGCCTTATTCCTAGCCTGATGTTGTTACATGACTGTGACAGGCAAGTATGCATCCACTTGCATGTCACCTGTCACAGGCAGATCACTTTCTCAGCACAGGAGATAGCTGTATCTTCTGATGGAGGCTGGAGTGCATTGAAATGAGAGTAACTGTGCTCTGATTTCAGAAGGTGCTGGTCTTTTTTGTGTTAGTGACTAAATGCTTCTATCTGCTTTCTGCTAGTATGAGAACATTATGCAGCTGTATCCTGTGTGATGTCATGTATGCAGTTCTACCTGAGGGGAGCAGCTGAACCAGTTGAGGTCCTAAAGGGGAGCAGACACCTGTGTTACCAACATACAAAGGAGTAATTCTGCCTTTTAAGCTTGCCCTCATTTTGTAATTTTGTTGTATTCCTTATACTAGGCCTCTTTGAACTTCTACAACATGATGAAAGTTTCTCTCCCTGCAATCAAAAATACTACCTGAATCTCCTCATCACCATTCTGTGCCCATAGGCAGGACATTCAGCCTGAGAACTGGGGTTCCCTGTACCTTGGAGAAGGAAAGGATAAGATGCATTGAAGAGATACTATATGCTGTCAGCCATTAGCCTTAGCAAAATAGATCTAACCACCACCCAGCACTGTTAGCACAGCACCACATACCGGACTGACAGACAGCGTCTGTGTATAATACTGTTTCTATTATTCAGTAATGAGAGTTACAGTAATTAATAACACCCTGACTTTTGGGACACCACTAACACTTTGCTGCTGCCTGTTAAAATTTGAATAAATAAATCCTCCCTCTCGCTGCTGTCATTTTCAGCAGTCCCTGTTGCAGCAAATCTTACCTGGTTGGTTTGTGGCAAACTATTTTCTTGTGTATTACAATGAGCCTATTCAAACAGAATACAGGAAACTGTCATAAACTCATAAATCTGAAAAGTTGTGCTGCTAATGTGAAACTGTTGAAAGGGATTCTTTTCACATCCAGCATTAATGTAAATAGGTACAGCTAATAAGGGTTGTACTGCTTACATTGAGCTTGTATCACTCACGTTTTGTGTTTGTTTGCAAACTTAAGGAAGAGAACAGGGCTTTTTTTTTTTTTTTTTAAGCATTAATACAATTCTAACTCTCATCTGCTTTCTTCTGAGCTCCCATTCCTGATTCAGCACGCATGAGTCTGCTAATGAAATCCAGATGTCAGACAAAAAAACAATAAGCTCTCCCACCCATCTGGCAGATCAGGTTTCTCAGGGATTGGGGAAAAAAAGAATCAGGAGAGATTCCTAGAATGGCTGAAACTTTAGATTTCAGCATGTTTGCAGAGACCAGAGGGCAGCAGGGGGAAGGGAATAGTTTGGAGGTAAAATTGACAGCAAGTCAAGATTTTTGTTGGAAAAGTAAGAAAAAAAAAAATCGAGAAACTGAGCGGTTACCAGTTACTCAGACCAGTAAGGAGGTCTAGTATGCCCCAAATTCAGTTCTGCTACTGAAAAATTACACTGAGTATCACAAAGCACAGCTCTTGAGTCAGAAATGAGAAGGCAATGTGAAGCAAATTATTATACTGTTTTACTCTTTCACTGTACTGCTTCAGGGTCCCATTCCATCAAGAGACTTGATAGAGCTGGAAGGAGAATCATAACATCGACCCCTTATTTATTTTGGAGGATTATCTGCCACATCTCACAGCTGTAACTCTGAGCTTCCTCTGAAGCCTAATCCTAGTCCTAGGCTGAGCTGAACACATGATGCCCAAGCCCTTTCCAAGATCAAGAATTCCGCAGGGGACAATTCTTTCCACAGCCCTCAGTCTCTTTGGCAGCTCCTTCCAGCACAAATCCAACAGTAGCTTTAGGCTTTCTCCTTAACCCTAACCCCTTTGGACCAAGCAGTCCAGTCCTTCCCTAGACTAAGAATTCCTCACAGAATTTTGTTTTGCAGCCTTCAGTTCCCTTTGCCAGCTCCCTTCCCAACACCATAGCTCTGGTCCACCTTCTTTCAGCAGTAATCCCAGTCCCCGGCAGAAGCACAGTGTCCAAGTCCCACTTACAGAAATTCAGTATGCCATAAGGTGAATTTCTAGCATTGGTTTTTGGTACTTTGGAAGATCGTGTTACTCCTCTACAACTGTATCTCTGCATTTTTTTTCTTTACTGCTTTATATTTCTGGAACTATTGAAATTTGTTACACCTTGGGCTTGAAAAAGGACAGACATTTTGTGCACAGAACGTTGGGCTAAGCAGCCAAATGGAATTTTTTTTTTTTTCATTTTTAAGGGAACAGCTTAATAAAAATCAATTTTACTTGAGATTTTTATGTGACTAATCCAAAGGAATGTTCCCAGTTATTTTCTGACAACTGAATAATTGAAATGAAAGCAGAGACTTCTGTATTTCTAGTAACATAAGGGTGCTTTGTAGTGTGCTTTGACTTAGAGGGGTGTTTTCATAGGCACAGGTTGTGTGGCTTTCCTTATTTCAACTGCACTTAATTTAAAACAAACCACAAGTTGCTTTCTTGTTACTTTTGCCTTTGTGTTTCAGCAACTATGCTATTCTTGGTTAGCAAGATAGAGATAAGCTTCTACAGGTAGATCCATTGCTGCAGCAGAGAGTTCACTCCTTCATAGGTACTTCCCAGACCTATAGGTGAAGGATTTACAGTCTCTCCATGAAGGAAAGCTTCCTCTAGTCACTTCTGTGCCAGTTTCCTTTAATTTTGCATCTGAACTTCTCAAGGTATATGCCTGTAGTTTGTGCTATTAGTCTCTTTCCAGGGTGAGTCTTGTGCATAACATGTAGTGTTTCTATTTAGTAACTGCCTTCTCTAACATGAGATCAGATCTACAATATACCTTGCACTCAGAATGGAATGTTTCTGCTAAGCTTAACTCCAGGGAGCATGAGTAACAGTGCCTCAGGAAAGCTTTCTTTCACCTACTAGCGTGCTGCCCTGTTCCCACTGTGCCAGAAAGCAGAGTGGCCAACAGAAGTTGCCCTCTCTCACAGCTGCATCTCTCCCAGGACCTGACAGCACTGCCTGCAGACATAGATATCTGCCTCTGCTCCAGGCCACCAACCTAACCTAGTTTTGAGCCACAAGTTCTGCAACCATGCAAGATGAGATGACCTAACATTTCCAACATGACAGCTTCACATTTCTGGATGTTTTCTCCATGGAGGACAGTGGCAAAGGTCCATGATTATACCAGCTATGATGGAGATAAATCTGCCCATCAGGAGACAGAATTCCTGCTGGACATACTCATCAGAAGCAGAAGTTCAGCATTAGCACAGGCTTCAGGAAAGATCTGCAATCAGAGTGAGCAGAGCTATTGGATGTTTTTGCCTCAAAAAGGGAGCTGCTCTGCAGCTGCAGCACTTTAGTACTGGATCACTGCTGTGCTGTCAGCCTAGGTTATCGAGCTGTTAGTTCTTCATGAGTAGGCCTTATCTGAACACTGGTTCACAGTGGTGATTATTTGTAATGATGGATGGTTAGAGCTGGGTGCAGCCTGCAGAGCTTGCCTTAAAGCCTATGTTGTTCTGTTAGTTCATCTGGCGGCTGTATGCAGAGATTCAACAGGACTGTCATGCATAGAAACCAGAGCAGGGATGGATAGTAGAGCTGGAATTGTCACTGCTTGTGCTAGGAATAGGCTGTGTGACCCTTCCATGATGGATGCAAACCACCTTGCTACAATTCCTTGGGCCTTGCCCCCTTTCTCAGGGGGAGAGCACTATCTTATGAAAGTATCGCTTTTCACAAACACTTCTTATCGTGCCTTTTCTTTCTACCTCATAGTCTTCCCTCCTACAGGCCCCTAATACGTAGGATGGCTGATAAGAGCCAAAAGCAGAAGCTAGTAGAGATAAGAGCCAGGGAAGTGTCAAAAGACGGCTGTTGGCTGAAGACTGCCTGCTGTTTGAAAGCAATCAGTGGTCAGTATACAGCATCATCCTAAGTTTTGTTATATAGGGCCTCAATCCACATCTGATCTCTCATCTACAGCTATGAAGAAGACCTACTCATTTCAGTAGGAGCTGGATACAGACAAGCAACTTTGGATGGTCAGCCTTCAGAAATAGGCTATTGTCTTCCTCCAACAGAGTTATAGGTTGATGTACTTAGGGTCTGACCTGGCTGACCCCACACTCTACATCATGTCTTACCTTCTCTTTATCTCACCTCCATTCTTAAGATTCTTTCTGAATCAATTCCTTTCCCTGTTCAGCTGCTACAGTTAAAGCTTTTGTTCCTTTTCTGGAGTATCAAGATTTTGACCCATTGAGTCTCCTTTCCAAGACGCCTTTCATTTGTAAAGAAAAATTAAGGCTGAAGAACAGATATTTAGTACACTGAAGCTGAAAACACAAGTAGAACACACACCTCTGGTATTTCTCGTATACAGTTATTCAGGACATAAACTTTATGTAGCTCTTTAAGTTGAAAATATTTTCCTATATTTTTTCCTTTTAATCTTCAGTGGCTGTTATTTCATTCACTGCAAGTCACAACCTATAAAACATGTTTACCTGCCTATCATTTTTTGCAAACTAAGACGTAGTTTCATCTCTGGACATTTTTAGCACACTTTGCTACATTGCAGTGAGGAACATGACCAAAGTACCTTGAGTCACAAAAGTTAAGTTTGTAGATCCAGAAAAAAAAACTTGAAGATCTTGAAAAAGCCTACACTGCTTTTCAGTCTGACTCCGTAAGTTGGATATTCAGCTGCTGGCTGACAGTCCAGCAGTAGATTTTCACTGTCTCTTTATAAAACTGATGTATTCCATACTGCTTTTTAGAAACCCGATTCCTTCTAATGACATTTCTTGCTAAGATAAATAACCGAATTTGGACACTAAGTACAAACATATTGTGTATCTTAGGAAGTCAAAGCTCCTTGGAGCCGATTTTCCTTTTAACCCCTCCCTGATTTTCCTGTTGGGGCAAACTATGTGGACTGATCAGATAAACATCCCACAGACTATGGAACCAGTGTTCCTTCACACATAGCTGAGCCTTTTCAAAGAGAATCTGGATTGTGCACCTGACAGTGTGCAACTTCTAGTTCTGGATGTAGCTCCCTTAGAGCTACTTTAATACAAATACATATCCTGTAAGAGAAAAAACGAAACATTAGAACAATACATGTTATCAGGTGGAAAACTGTTTATTTTCCCAAATATTGAGTACTCTCTGCAGAAAGAGCCCTCAGATGAAGCAAATGAATTGACAGAATTTTGCTGAGTAATTGAAACAGAAATTTCTCGTGAGACCATTACTGCATTTCAGATGCTGGGGACAAAGAAGCTCTGAATACACTGGATTAAAATAAAGAAATAGTGATGTAGAGTGAAGTAGTCACACAAGTAAAATTGTGACTTCAAATTCCTCTCTCTCTATCCCATTTGAATGGAAAATATGAAAAATTAAACCAAAATTCCATTGTAAGTCGTAATACCTGCATTGACTTCAGTCTTTTTGTCAGTTTTTTCAGAGAAACTGTGCTTTGCCCTGAAGTTTTTTTTTCATTGCTGGCAGACAGTTTGCAATTATTTCTCCATCTCAAACAGTGACAGGACTAGGATTTGGAAAAAAAACTTTACCCCCTTCTCCTCTGTTCCTGTTGTTTTTTTTGCCTTACAACCACTCCTAAATTTTCAGCACTATTTCCTGTGTTTGGCCTTAAAACTGAAGACAGGCAAGCTTAAAAGCATCAGCGCTCCCAGACGAATGAGCTTGTTTCTGTTCAAGTTTATGGGGATGCATCTGTTTGCCTAACAAACAAGAAAAGCTGGGTAATATTATTACCTATGAGTTCTGGCTAGTGTAGCATTCCAACTTTAGTTAGCTGTCATGTTCACATGATGGAAAGAACTCAAGGTGCACAATGGATACTTTAATCTTGAGTCAGAAATGACAATTCCAAAGACAACATATTGTATTTCTCTTCACATTTCCATATACATCGATTACTTCTCATTCCAAGTGATTCTTCCTCACTAGAAAGCTGTCAGCTTCTTTTTGATTCATGGCCAAAGATACCATTTGGAATACCTGCATCTCAGCCACTTAGCACCAGAAGTAAGCACTAAGCATTGCAGCTTGGATGTACACAAGCAGTGCTACAGAGCTGTCCTGTGATTGCTGTGCTATCTATTTCCAGCATTTTATTGCTCACTTAGGTTCCTTGGAAGCAGATAACTTGCTTGTTTCTCCAAAGCTAACCAAATTGTTCCAAGATCTAAACTAAAGAATGTTTTGTATCTCTCTAATTTTACATTCAGCCATGGTAGAATATAGCTGTGTGTAACGGATCCCATGGTTTAGGTGATGACATCAGTTACCTGACCTCTTCATTATTATCATATATCTATAGTACTATCAAACTGAGACAGGAGCACTGTTGCTTCAGCATCCACATTTTGTAAATGGTAGATTTTTTACACACAGATTCAGCTCATACCAGAACTGTTTCTGATGGTATGGAAAGCATCTCTTTATAGCTAATTCAACCCCATACTTGAATCAGGGAATAGTGAATTTGGGAGACGGGATGACTCAAGCTGACAAAAATTAGGTTCTAAAAGTTTCCTGTTACTAGTCATCATTATGAATAATTGTCAAAGCAGTCCTCATATTTTTCATAAAATAAAACCAATTCTAATTTTTAAATGTGCAACTTAGTCCCATACTTGTAAAATAAAGCAACAAATTGTACCAGCACAGTTAAAATCCTGATAGGTTTCCTTGTTGCACAGTAAGATACAATCATAAGCAATTAATTTTATGTCATAAGGGTTTAACTATGTAGACCAAAAAATAGAAAAACATTAGCAACCTGAGCATAAAGAAGTTCCACGTGAAAGAAAACGCTTCAAATCTCTACTTAGCAAAAAATAATGAGATTGTTAAGCACTGATAATAATAGAAGAAATAAATAGCAAACAGACTCAGAATACAACTTTAGTGTTATCAAAGGAGTAAAAACAATCAGAAATAACTCACATTGCTTCTGGAACATTAAAAGAAAAAAACTTATTTTGAAGAAAAGTTATCTAACCAGCTTTCACTGCTTCTGGAAGTTCTTGATCAAGTCAGCCTCACAGCTTTGCTTTAGTCTAAGGGAAAACATTGTGCAGGAGTTTACGTGTGTTTTACCACAAGACCATTTCTCACAGTTTTTCCTTTTTAGAGGACATTTTTCAGTTCCATAGTCATCAACAGCAAGGGAATATTTTCAACAGAAAACAATCTGTGGCTATGGGTTATTTTTCTTTAGTGTCACTAAAGATGCCAGTCTCAAGATTGAAGCTCACCTACAAATAACCACTGTCTAGAGGAGCCAGTCAGTGCTAAAGCATGCTCTCCCACCCACCTTTTAGGTTTATTACAAGATCACATCCTTTCCACCTATTTCAACAAAAGAAAAGACATCAATGTGCCTCTGCCCAGGAATCTGGGTGAGTTCCTGTAATAATAAAAAAAAACCCAACATGGTGGAATAGCAATACAGGAAATGTAATGACAAAGGCACTAGCACAATGGAAAGGTATTACAAAGAAAAAGTAAAAACACTCACCCTTCACTGAAGATGTAGGCACACAGGAAAAACTTCATGAAGGAGAGATCTCAAACTGGAAACCCATCCCCCAGTGGGGGTCAGTCCTTAAATGAAGTCTAAGAGAGGTGCAGCCAGGCTCCACCCCTTGTGGTCACACAGCTGAATTGCCTTCACCTGTGCTCCCAGGGCTGACCTGGTCCTTTCCCCAGGTGCTCCATCAGTGGTTCAGGCTGTGACTCAACAGTAACTGTACAGTTCCTTTCATCTTTTTGGAAAGTGAATAGGGTATGTTAACATTTGACAAAGCACATGATTCATTGTTTGTTTGTACTGCATCTTAGTTCTTACACAACAGATGTAGCAGTGCCACCAGAGGATGCTGGTTGAAGTCAAATGAACAAATAAGACATTTGTTACAAAGCAGTGGCATTCTCATTTGTTTTAAAATTCTCATCAAAAGCTGGGCCTCTTGGATTTTACCATACTACAATAGCATTTGCCAGATACATCATGCAAATAGTTGGTTACAATAATTGTCTTTCTCTCACCTCACTTTATGTTCCTGTAAGAACACAGATGAGGAAGGGGCCGAAGTGATCTCCCTGCATGCCCTGTTCTCAGATTTGTCCTCACATTTCCCCATAGCTCTGCTACGCAAAACAAGGAACTGGAGCTCTGTAGACACAAACGTTAATATTGGTACCACCAAAAGCATTAGATATGCATTAGAAATATTCTACTTTTACTTTTTTGTTTTGTGCATTAGGTAGCAGTTTTGGGCATTTAGCAAATATGAAGATCAAATCCAACTATAATTTCTGTTTAGTTAATATTATGTTTATATTATCATAAGAAAACAGAATAAAAAGATCATATTGTGATTACCTGCCTTGAATTACATATTACATGTCTTGTTACAAGGAGAAAAACAAAAGCATTCTCTTCCTTTGAAATAAGTGCCCCAAGAAAATAGAACTGTATCTTTAGGATACATTTCCATAAATCTTACAAAATTTTAACAGATAGGACCGAGATCTGTAAGGGTTGAAGTAATCAAAATCTTCAGTGGCTGTGCGATGCCAGATTTCAACCTCCAACCATCCCTCCTAGGCCTTACAGCTCAGGTCTTCTTATATTTCTTTTTACAGACCAAAGAGGTTAAAAACTCAATGAAGAAAGTCACCAACACCCAAGAATGAGATCTAAATTGTCCCCACCGATACTTTTAAAGTTGTCTTATGCACAAAATGCGGTATGGTCTGCCCACTGGTATACTCTCTCACAACAACTGGCTCAAACAAGGTGTTGCTTTCAGACTGGTCGCATTTCTTTGTACTGGTGCAGGATGATGAAGAAAGCCTTGCCTGTAACAAACTCTATCTTCTAGAGAGTGCTTTGGAACTAAAAAGCTGTGTATTTCAAAAGATATCTGCAAGACACAGTATCGCCCTATGTATCCAGACAAAGTTTGCCTGAGGAATTCTTGTGGTGCAGTTGACCTCAGCCAACCAAATCCAGTGATGTATATCATTTCTACAGATGCCTGTCTCTCTTTCATAGTGTGACTGGCTGTGACATGGCACAATATAAGTTGAAATTGGAGCTGCATGCTGCCCCATCCTGCTAAGAGGTCAGCCTGGAGCTCCCCACCTGGGCTTGAAATGCAGTGACATTAGAACAAGTGGCAGTCCTGCCTGTTAAGGAATTATGCCCTTTGGGTGGCAGTGAGTGTTGAAATAGCAATTTGTTCTGGTACTGATCATGCAGTTTCAGTTGGTGGTGTATTTCTGGAAAGAAAACCAATGCAGTGGGTGGATAATAGTGTGACGGGTCTGTGGAAAATATTCTTCAACAAAATTCTGCTAGTTCAAAGAATATGTACTGAGAGAACTTGGGACTGGTTAACAAACAGCAAGCAGAGATTCTGGAAGACAACCATTTGCTGTTTTGCCATCAAAGATAGATCTTATTTGTCTCTTTTTCTTGGGAGGAAAATTATAATTCATGGGAACCAGATGAAAGGGAGAACGTAGTGGTGCCATGAGGAACACACCGGTCAGCTAACAAAAGCTAAGATCACACATTGTTTTTTTAACAAGTTGCAGCCAATGTCCTCTTTTATCTGGGAGTAGAGCAAGAACAAGACTATCAGTGATTTATACCACTGCCACTTGACCTGGATTCTCTCTGTTAGGCCCTGGTCTGCTACACAGCAACAAGGGTCACTCATCCCACAGGGACTGGAAGTGTCAACAGTGGGAGACAGCTATTTTATACAAAAGTAATAAGGCAAATAAAAGTTCAAAACCTCTCTAAACAGCCCAAGTTTTCTATAGCAGACTCTGGTCTCATACATCCTGCATACAAGATTCACTGGCAGTGCTTCGCAGACTGCACAAGTACTGTGTCATGGCAACTTCAGGCCATGCTGTGGATGACTTTTAAATGCTTCTAGTCCAGAAGCTGGTCTTGGAAACTGCCTTACATATTAGAGCATAGGCAGTTCAATTCTGTTCAGTAAATTAAGAAAAAATTATGAGCTTAAAAAAAAAGATAATCCCATTTACTATTCAGCAATTCAGATTGTTTCATCTGTTATTGTCTTTTACACTGCCACATATTTGCCACAGAAATACAACAGAGATATTGTGTGTGGACCTCCCCAGTTTAGCTGCAGTGTGCAGCATGCTGAGGAATTTTGGTCACAAAGAACACCCTTTTTTACAAGGAGGCAGTAATGTGCCCTTACAATCCATTCGCATCATGCAAAACAGAGCCGTATTTGTTCTGACTAATGGACTTTGCATGGAGCATCTCATCAGCACAAACAGAAGTATATTCCTTGGCTCTCCCAGTTTGCCCTAAGGCACTGCAGTACCCCACACATTGTCCCCAGGGAATTCATGCCTTTCAAAATCATAGCTAAGTCCTCCTTGTTAAATATGTGTGTCCTTGGAACTGCAGTCTAGTACATTACTACTGGCAATATGTCCCAACTGTAAAATATGTGTTGGATAAAACCTACGGGTTTTGTGTTGTATCTATCATATAAAGAGTGACTGTGATATCTGTGGCTCTTCAAAGGCAAATATCTTTCTTGCTGAGTTGAGGAAGAGATTTGTTCAATGGGAATCATATTATTACTCCAGTTAGCTTGCAGAACCTAAAATAATGGTCTCTACAGTGAGAAAAAAACATGGCTTTCAGTGACTTATACTGAAGTCATGGAGAAATTCCTGGAGAATCTGTCTTCCATGGAGGCTGACTGAGCCAGCAAACTCTTCCAACCTTCCTCCTTTCATCTGGCAGTTCTAGGGCTCAACTTTACAGTCATGAATTCTCAAAAACATGTATTTTTTTTCTTTAGGTTATCATTAACTCTACAAGTTGCAGAACCCAGGAGCTAGATTTTTGTCTTTTAATAAGCAAAGCCACTGTTCATAGTGATTTTGAAATTGGTTCTGCTTACTGTCTGCTGCAGGCACAACAATCTACATGTTCCACAGAACATGTAGGCTGTTGTGCTTGGAGTGAATTAGGCTAAATGTGAACTGACTAAGGTGACAGACTGAATCCCAGTTAGTTTCCTGCACAATAGGCTTTTCAGATACTTTGGTTTGCATTATGACATCTTGCAGTGTACAACACATTCTGTTGAATGTGAGAAAATTGTCTTGTGATTTACACTCTGGACTCACATTTAAAAAATCTAGGTTGAACACTGATTAGTTGTATGCTTTTGTGTTAGTGATACTATCTATCCTATAGATGAGGACCTGTTGCAAAATCCTGTCTTAACTATTAGGGTCTAAACTCTGGTGGCCGATGTGTTTTACTATTGGTTTTTACAGCTCCTTCCTCAATAGACTCTAGAACTCTGCTTGCTAATAAACACTAATTTCCAGAGATGAGCTGAAAAGTGCTTAAATAGCTGCTGGTCTGCAAAGGTCTGGTGTGTCAAGTTTGTATGACTGTCATACCACAGTTTTACAGAATACTATTCACATGGGAAACCAGATAATTCAAACATGGTTCAAAACTTCCAAGTGGGGATGCCAAGCAGGGCTGGAAAGCAGACGAGAACAGTATTTCATGAGATTTTCCTATACTGGTCAGGCCAGAAATTTTGCAATAGCAGCCTTTCTCATGATATTTTGGCACTTTTGTTTCTTTCTGGTCCTGCCTGAAGCCTGGAGGCAGAGCCGTATGAAAACACTAATGGAAAATGCAACTTCTCTCGATTCATTTGATCTTCAGCTAGAATCTGGAAGATTCATGTTTTTTCTCATACCTTATCTATGCCCAGATGTTATTTGCAGGTCCTCATGTTTTTTAACTCATGCCTCCTTCCTTTACTGCTGTAAATGCACAGCCACACACTGAGTTTAACCTTTCTTCATCAAACTCACAGGAAGAAACGGAAAGTGTACAATGAAATTTCAATCTTGTAAGAGATAAACTGTAGTTAGGGAGAAAAATGTGCTGTCCATGAAGTCAACACTGAAAAGAGCATAATACCACCTTCTTTTTCTCAGGAGACTATAAAAGGTGATACCATGTACTCCATGGATCTGCAAAACAAAAGTAATTCTGCATGGTTTTCCCATCCTCCATGTTAACATTTACAGAGTAAATTAATTTGGGTAGCGACTCTGTCTTTCCATACATTTCTGCAAAATCTAGTATGATAGTCAGCTTCTTGCAAATAATGAACAAAAATATCAGTACCAGACCTTTCTCCTTAGGGGCTTTTACTTTCCACAAAGATTAATAGGGAAGGGTCTCTTACCCTCTTGCCAAGAATCTTTCCTTCTACACAGATGAACAGGAAGTCTCACTTCATTTGACAAAGGAGAAGATCTTAAGTATGGTCAGCAAGCAAAAAAAAAACCCCAAAAACATTATGACCACACTTCCTCTCCCCAAGTTTTTACTGATGCTGTTGACAGACTTCTTCTCTAACCTGCTTGTGGCTATTTGCAGCATTATTCTGAATGCACTGGTGTTTGTGCCAGCATGCCTGCCTGAATTTCTCTCTCATCTCTTGCCTAACAATTCTTGAGAGCAATTATAAAAAACAAATCAAAACAAAACAAAACAAACCCACATAACCTGCCCCCCCCCCCCCCCCCAGATTTTAAGTTTGGGACATTTAGTATTTAGTTTTGAGGGTTTTTTTCCTGAAGTTGGGATTAGAAGGGAATAGGAGATGAATGACTGAGCCTTTCTGTCTTTCTTCAGGGTAGCACAGATCACTGTCCTCACCTAATCATTCTCACCCAAGCACATATGCATGGATATTAGGACCTAACATATATGGTCTCAGATTACATTCTGGAGACAGGTGATAACCATACTCCAGACCACTGAAATTTCATTTAGTTCACAATTAATTATTGCTTTAACTACAGCTGTTTCTCAGATGATAAATATAGGCTCCTGTGCTGGTACTATCTCTTCCTGTATTGATCAAATAAAGATGCACTGCTAGATCCTGTTCAGATCCAACAATCCAGAATAAGGGAAGGGTGAAACAAAGTCTTATTTTTAGTACCATTTTCGGGAAACTGAGGGAACAAGAAACAGATACCACCCAAGTGTGCAAGCTTTTTTTTTTTTTTAAATAGCTTACAATAAAATTTGTAAATTGCAGTGAGCAGAAAGCCACACTTGTCTTAGAGCTTCAGACTATTAAATACTTGTTAATAGAAGAAAGGTGCACACTGTGACAAAATCAATAGCTCAAGGGGAAGACTACATTTTATCCTTCCTTGTCCCTATAACATGCTTGAAATAGCACCGTGTAGTTTCTGTATGACTGTATGTCAAAGGAGGTAGTTACTATGGAAGAGGGATTACTGTGTCAGGCTTCAGATGGACTCACCAAAGCTATTTTCACTACACTGTTATATTCCAAATGGTCAGGTTTGTGATGGGCTGAACTGGAAAGGAATGTAAAGGAATATGATAGGGAGAAGTTGCATAGTGTGGTATCAGCAAATTTTTATATGAAGCAAGACAAGTAAATCACCTAGACAGAGGAGGATGAACCCATGATGAGGAACGCATACATTGTTTACCATCAGGGCAGGCAGAAAAAACAGTCTGCATGGAATTTAGGTTGGAAAAGACATTCAAGGTCATCAAGTCCAACCATTAATCTGACTCACCATGTCCTATCACTAAACACGTCCCTTAGTGCCATATTGATACGTCTCAGTTCCAGTGCTACCAAGTTTTCTACAGAAGTCATCCTTATACTATTCGCTTACTGCTATTTCCTGCAGAAATATATTTGAAGGAAGATGTAAAAACTGAGATTTCAGATGACTTGTAGTTTCATTGATAATAATGTACTTTCTTTTTCAATTATCCCTAGCTGGTATAGGCCTTACAGACAAGTACAGTTGTTACCTCTTGTGGAGGTGACTGGAGTGGTGCATGATGTCACCAGCAATCAGAAATTAGGGAGGAATATGAGACCAGCTTGAGTGGGTTATGTCATCTTAAGTAGTATGCTTCAATCTTGACCAGAGACCTAATCAACAGTTTGTACTGTCATCATAGGTCATAAGATTCCATCTGTGGAAGTAGCACAATTTACTCTTTTCAATCACAGCAATGAGATTAGCCATCAAGACACAGTTGTTTTCACTGAATCAGATAAAATATTATGTTTGCAAAAGTTTCTATTTGAATCAGATTGCAGCTAACCTTTTACTGAGCTCAGACAAAAAGTCTTGGCTTTGTCTCATCTTGCTGCATGTTTGTAGACCTTTGCTAAACTGGATTGTAGAGGGACAGGAATCAGAAGTGCTGAGTAGTACAGGAAAAGTTACTGTCAGGTTATTCCATACAATCACTGTACAGGTGAGACTAAAAGGCTAAAGGAATCTTTCACATGGGTATATCCAATTCACTTCAGCTGGCTTAGAAAGTTTTTTGGTAAAGAATGTTTACCTGAGCCTAGCCTCTGAACTGCCACACATTCTGCCCTTCATCAGGTAGGGTTAGTAAAGGCAAACAATGTATGCCAGGTTAAAGTGGAGACTATCAAGTTAATTACTAGCCCTGAATGGCTCAAACAAAACATTCTTTAATTGTTACTCTAGAAAATCAAATCATTCAGACTACATGGAAAGAAGTTATACTACATGCAGAGATAATATTAATAGGATACACAACAAAACTGGAGGAAACAAAAACAATACAAAAACAATACAAAAACTGCCAGTGTTTGTTGTAGATCCTAAGCATCTTTTTAACTAGAGATCTTTGATCATGAAGCACCTGTTGCCCTTTAGAATGAACAAAAAATATTGTAAAGAACAGAACACTTTTGTCATGGTTTTATCATTTTTGGTTATCGATATTCCACATCATAACATCATGTAGTGCACTGAGACTTAATGCTCCAGTTCTGGGCACCTGTCTGGAAGAGAAGAACTGCATACCCCAGGGGGTTTTGTGGTCAGAGAGGAGATATAACCCCTGGCAAGGTTACCTGATGTGCTCTTCTTCATCAGGCTCTTCTCCCTGCTGCTCAACCAGACCATGCATCTCACCTCAGTGTTGCGGTGAGGCCTTTCCACTTTTCGGACATTCTCTCTCTCATTATATTTGATTTATTAGTTACAATTCTAATTATATTGTATTATAGTGTGCTATCTTGCATTCCGATATTATATTTAGTAAATTAGTTTGTTTCTCCTCAGATCGTTGCCACTGCTTTTAATTATTTTGGGGTCCCTTGTTCCCTTTTCCAGAGGCGCGGATCCGCCCCGCTAGTCACAGAACTGGGCCGAACCAGCCCGTAAACTGTTGACAACTTTGTATGAAATAATTTACTTATGGTATTTGTGAAAGCCTTTCATAGTTCAGCTGCCTGGATCGCTTTCTGCCTTGATCTGGCACAGCTTTATCTCACAGAAAAAGGTGCTAAAACATCAAGTGTGTTCAGACACATCTGTGATGTCACTCCACATGCAGTAAGGATACATTTATTATGTGATGTTGTGTGCATCTGTTCTAGTAGGTTATTCATGTCATTGTCTTAATCAGTGATTTTTTTTTTTTTTTTTTTTTACATGCGTGATGTTAAGTTTCATTTTACTCTGACAACACAGACAGTTTTGGCAAGGACTCAGTTTTTAAACTGAGCCATTACATGTATCTATCTGCATAAATGATCTGATCAAAGCCAGGAGATAACAGCATATCTTTATAGGGAGATAACTTTTTGGAAGCCTATGGGAAAGACCAGCTTCCTAGTCAGAGAAGAAGAGAGACTGTGCATGCACGACTTCCAAGGCTTTGGAAAGGACTTTCCATTTACCATTTTCCTTATGTTTGGAGTGAAAGTGACTTCCAGATAAACAATTGTTAACTCCTCTCAGCTCTAATACTCTATTAAGGCTTCATTTTAATAGTTCATCATTTTTATTGTTGTTCCTAAGTCTCCACAAAAAATTCTCTGCTTGCTTAACTCCACCAAGTGCAATGAAGCTACATCATAACGGATTTGGCCCCGCAGTTTATCTTTTTCTTTTTTTTTTCTCCAATGCTGCTTTTGTGCTTGACTAAGTACGTGAGCAGCATATAGACATGGCAGGCTTACACTAGAAACAAGTCGCTAGAGAAACCGAGAAATCTTTCTGAGCTATCAAATGACTTTTCATGGGGTGTAAATGACAGCGCAGTTCGTTTCCGTTCCTTTCAATATCTTCTGGCATTAGCACAGTGCTAACTGTCATGTAAACGTCAAGTTTTGGAAAAGATTTCTCAAAAGCAAGTTAAACACTTGTTAGTGTTGCTTAATTCAGTTTTCCCATTATTTATACACAAACTTGAAGAAATTCCTATTACAGAATTAAAAATGTGAACTATTAGAAGCATAACTTTCAAACAACGTACATAATCTGTTTCACATACTGTGTTCCACACGAATGGCATAGCTGGTAAAAAAGCTTCCAGGGTTTATTGCTAATCTGCTGCGCAGTAGACTTCTGGAAACTGTGCCAGAGAATGCCTGCTAGATCACCTAGGTTAGTGCCTGCTGTCACTAATGTAGAATTTTCCCTCTCTTGCTGTACTGTTTTAAATGACTTGGTAATGAAGCATCTATATTCAATACTGAAGTCAATTTCATAGCCTAATTAGTGGTTTGCTTTTCTTATAATTGCTTTTCAGAATTGAAAGAGAACTGCTTTTGTAGCCATAATGCACAGCAACCGCCAGAATGAGATGGAAACATTTCTTTCATACAGAGAAATCTGAGTATAAAGCCTTTGATCCTGCAAAATTTACATTCAAGTGAAAAACAAAAACTGAAACAACCGTGTTAATCGCTGGTTACAATAACAGCCTGGAGTATTCTGTAAGGCAGAGTAGTATCGGATCAGAATAACCTCACGGAGGCACATGTAATGTGTCTACCACATTATTTAAAAAACGCAGTGGAGAAAAAATATTTCCTTAGACCATTACTCTGGTAGTGCAGAAGAAACTGAAGCAGACAGGGACAGGAGCACCATGGGTGCAGAGCTCTCCCTCCTGAGCTGCACATTGAGCTCTGTGTTTTAGATGGTGCAGAAGCAAATTGGTGCCTTACAGCTATTTCCTGAGCAGAGCTGTCAAAGAACTGTGCAGGCACCCAAGGCACATTGCTACAACTGGTAGCATTGAAGTAACAATTAATTTCAGGATGCCACATAGACCTAAATCTCACTTAGATCTCACTTGGGATCATTTTCCCAGGTTTGATTTGTTGCTGTATAGAACTTCATTTTCACTTGCATCTTAATCTATATTAACACAAGCAGAAAAGCAACTCTGAGCAACAGCAGATCTTACAGTCAGTCACCTCATCTAAGTGGATTTCCCATGCCCTGAAATCCTGTTCACCTGTGTTTTGGAAACTCATTGCATTCCTCTCAGACCTGCTCATCCAGTAAGGCACACTGCTTTGATGACCCTGCTGAGCTATTGCTAAAAAACAACAACAACAACAAAAAAAGCTACCAAATTCCTGAATTAATCATCAATAATTTATGTTCTTAGCTGCAAAAACAGCTTTTCCCATGACACTTGATTACCAATACTTTTTTTTTTAAGTCATTTACTGGATTCTTAGCTTGAAACACAAACCAAGCCCAGTGCTTTACTGACACTTCTGGAGTTTTCTCACTCTGCTGGGGAGGCCTAAATACAAGCAGATTGGAGCAGAACAGGAACAAAGAAACCGTGCTGGAGGAACTTGCTCTAAAAACACAGCTGAACATGCCGAGCTCTAAACACACCGGAGACATAGACAATAACAAAAAGCAAGGACGAAAGCTCTTGCTGTGAAACCTCTTGTCCCCATGCACCTCTAAGAACACACGCAGCCCAAAAGTGTTCCGGCAAAGGCCAGTGCTAAGGCCGCAGAGCACAGCCGGGGCCTGCAGCTCGGCACAAAGCCAGTTGTGTTCTCGAGGGACCAGTCTTTGCAGGGAGCCAGGTCAGGCTGCTCCCCAACAGGGCCTGCCTGCAGCTTCCCACTGGGGCCCCTGCCCCTACAGACATTTCTTGGTACAATCAGCACAAGCATTTTTAAAACTATTACTTACAAAATGGCTGCAGCTTCCCTAAGGCCATATCTTTGTTTCTTGGTACAATGCTGTGATTGTGTAAATTGTCTTGCGTAAGCACATCGACCCACTCTGGAATTCATTTTCCCCCTCATGGCCTTTCATCGTTGTTCTTTTATGATGGGATTTGTTCTCAACACAAATTCACTCCTGCGGCTCTGTCACTTGTAAGAAACAGCATGGTTAAGTCTGGCTTTCCAATTTGCCAGAGGTCCAGGAGTTGTTTTTTTTCTGCTGATGGCACTATTGTCACCAGACTGGCTGGGCTGTTTCACGTTCTTTCACAAAACCATTGAGCTCCCCAAAACATTCTTCCATCTTAGTCCTTTCCTGTAGTGCTCAACACACTGTCTCCTAAATACAGTGATGTGACTTGTGACACTAGAAAACTGAAGAGCAAGAGAGAACTTCTCCCCTAGCATAACTGGGCAAAGTATTCTGTAAGTCATGAATGCAGAGAACCAAGTCTCACCATCCCATATGGTCTCTCAAAAGACAGCAATGCAGTAGTAACCACGAGATTAACAGCATTTGGGAGTAATGATGACTCGTACAACACTCAGTTTAAGGAGCTGGCTGGCTGGCTGTCATTAATCCACAGCATCTCTCTCCAGTACAAGTTCACCATTTCTTCTTTCAGTTCGTATTCAGAACAAACCCCAAATGTAAATCAGAATATAAGAGGAAATTAAAAGTTCAGTTTTTGATGACTAGACAGTGGTCTGGTTCTCCAGAGCTCCTTCATTTCTATTCATCTCTCCCTTAGCTGTACATTCTCCTACAAGGACTATACTAGAAACATATAAGCTCTGTCTCTGGACTCCTGGAGACAAGGACTCCCTCCAAAGAAACATAGAAATCAGGATAGGTGTTGCTGATTAGCCAGAAAGAATGTGATCCAGATCTCTGTATCCTAAATGCATTGTCTCATGACTGAAATACACAAAGGCAGCCTCATATTCCGCTGAAGGATCTTTAAGGTGTAACCTAAAGCCTGCCTGAAGGCACTGGAAAGTCCATTGACTTTCTACAAGATTTGAAATGAGCTTGGAGGGATCAGGAATACTGAATAGGTAAAATTTTTACATAGGTACTCCTCATAATACAATTAGACTTCAATGTTTTACATTTCAAGAGTAAAAATATTATGTGTAAGTACTGTAAGCTACATACACAAAATTTCTTCTATTAATCATGTTTGCCCTTGTAAATCTCTACTTAGCCACAAAAAAGAATATCTGCAAGACTTTAATGCTATAAATGTTCAGATCACACAAACACAGACAAATCACTGTGCTGTTCGTCTTGGTCTAAGCAAGTGACGTTGGGAACAGGTACAGTTGCACAGCAAAAATACCTATAAGATGGATATTTTATTTTCTTGGAGAAAATTCTGAAACACATCTATTTATCATGGTTTAGTCTCTAGAGAAAATGTGCAGACGGACCAGCTTTCTGACATCAGAGATCAAGCATATCAGAGCTGAGGCTCTGGGAAAATTAGATATAGCACACAAGAGGCCAGGAAGACCATGTAGTAGTGTCCTATGATTTACTGCTACCACGACTTGGAGAATTGCTTACTTAGGGGTTCTAGTGTGGTCACTTTGAGATCATGGTCTAAAAAAATTTTTTCCAACTTTCTCCTTCTGAGCACAGACTTCCTTCCAGTAACATTTCATCTTCCAAAAGAAACAGAATCTGCAGGTTGGAAGGAATATATCATACATGAAGATCTACAACCCAACCATGAAATGAATGATGAGATATAGTTAAAAAAAAAAAAAAAACTTGGTACCAACATACATTTAGTATAAGCCTGGGGTCACTAATCCTGAAATGTTTGCCAGGGTCCCATTGATTCCAGCAGAACTGAGGCACATGGCTTTTTGTCTGAGAGCCACAGACACTACCCCATCTTACAGATGTTCGGTGGCATGTAGGACAGTAAGGCACAGGTGAGAAGACAGGTCCCATAGTCCCAGACAGGCAGCCCAACCAGTCCCATTCCCCAACCACAAAGGTTTTGCCCTAGGATGTTCCGCCCCATGCACACACTTTAGTAAAAAAAGCATTATTTAAAATGAATATCACAGAATATTGTTCTTTGCAAATTACATCTGATATCTTCCTACTGGCAAAATGTATCAAATGCTGGCAGGGGAGAGGGGTAACACACAGTGGAGGATGTGAACTTCCACAGAGCTCAATAGCAGAACTGTAGTTGTTATTGTTGGCCTGGGTATTGTGACTTTAAGTTACAAATTACTTTAAACTGTACAAGCATTGATAGCAAGCCCTCAAGAAGGATCCCCAAAATAGCAATAAATATAAAGACCATCCTGCCTGGTTTTATGCCACAATAATGGGGGAGGCGATACTAAACCCTACCTTGGCAAGCACTGCATTGTCAGAGTTGATGAGCTGAATGGATGTGTGTGTACACTGACTGGAACAAAGACCTTCTAATACACAGAAAAGTTACTGCAGTAATTACCTTAGAGGTAGAGCAGTGCAACACAGTTGTTCTTCCAACTTTGTACTTGTTGTCCAGTGTTTTTACAAAGGATCCTGTTACCCTGGAAGTGGCAGGTGGTTTTGCAGGGATCCTAAGGGTTTGCCTTTCTGGGAAAGCAAAGCTCACAAAGTGCTCCCTTATCCGTCCCCTTACCACCCTGCAAAGAGCACAGATCTTTCTGCTTCATCCCACGTCTGGTCCCACTGCTGGGAGTCCCACCTGCTACTGCAGCTCATGGCCTGTGAAACCAGACCCCTCCAGCAGCTGCACAAATCATCGGGGCAGGCCAGCAGCAGGGCGTCAAGCAGTTGGCAGCACATGGCTGTGTTGCTCCCTCCTCCTGTGAATGCCTCCATCATGCCAAAAGTAAACACCAGCAGTCCCACAGTGAACTCGATTGTAACACGGCACAGTGCTGCACAGTGGTTTAGCCTGTAAAGCTCCGTTCCTTCTCTGGGAGAACTTGTATAAATAACCTGAGTGGATGTTCAATTTATCTTGCATGGAGCAAGCTGCACAAAGGAGAGTGGCTGTACTGGGGATTTCTCTGCTGCCAAGGAGAGAATTCTTTCCATAGCTTGTGTCCTCACCAGAAAAGGAAGCATGCTTTCAAAGATGCAGCTGAACGTGATATTGTAAGGCAGTTCAATACCTTGCTTATGCAAGAAATGCACATTTACATGTACTTGGCTTGTTTACATAAACATCTATCCCATGTCAGACAGCACAGCTTCAAACAGCTTTGATTCTGCCCTTGAAGCTTTCATTGTAAAAAAGCAAAAAGCCATGCAAAAAACCGGCAGGCAAGTCGCAAAGCTCAGTTGCACATCATAGTGACTTCCCTTTGACTAGATAATGCAAATGGGTTTTGGATAGACTTAATTATAACAGCATGTTGTAGACACTGATGTGTATTCTTCAAGCTGGAATTTCCAAAACTGGCAAAAGCTACCACATCACAAATGGGTAAACCACTCCCTTGGTGAAGAGATGATGGTACAGCATTAAATCAGGGGGAGAAAGCCCTAAAAAAGCCAACATTTGAAGCTATCCATACACTGAACTGGTGGTCTAGGGATGTGAACAGTAATTCTCTGCAGATGCCTTGCAATCCAAATCAAGTTTAAAGGAATTCTTCACGTCTCACCCACACAAGTGATTCTGGGTTGGAACCAGCTCCAGAAAAGAGTGCTCTGCAATGTTTTTTCCATATAAGAGAAGATTTTGGGTTCTCTTTCTCATTACAATGATTCTAAATGCCAGATAAAGGATCAAGATTCAGCCCTGCATGCTGAGAGGAAGTTTATCCCTCTCGCTCAGTCTTCTACCAATATTTTGGTTAGACTTGTTTATGTTTTGTGCCATGACCTGAAGGTATGTTACTGTCTTGAAATTTTTTTGAAGTTATCTGCGAACATTGAACATCCACTCAAGTTATTTACACAACTTCTCACAGAGGAAGAACAAGAACATTATAGGATAAACCACTGATTTGGCTGAAATCGAACTTCTAGTCCAGATTTGGCCTTTATTATTGGGCCTTTTCTTTCTTTTGTGTGTGGAAATAGAGATACATATCTGTGCACTGCCAGGATCTGAGAAGTAGAATGCATGTGTGTCAAAGGGGAGAACCAAGAGAATGTAGAAGAGGACTGTAATTGAGTTTACACTGAGAATTTATGTAGGTTGCTCTGAAAATAATGCCTCTTATTTATTTCCATGGAAATAACAATATATATTATAGCCTTCTTCTATTGCTTTGGAGGTGAAAGTATGTAAATTTACTACCAAAGTGAATTGAACAGGGTGCTTTTTCTGTAGCAGAGGGGAAATGAGAAACAGCAAACAACCTGCCATGGATGCACAGACATGTAAAATGATTGAATAAAATTTGAGGTGACTCACCATTCCAGTCTGTTTTGTAGGCTGTGTTCCAAAATGCCAGCTGTTATAACGTGTGCAACCCTTCTGTAGCTGCAGTAAAGTCATTACACCAGTGTTCTTCTACCACTATACAACTTTGCTCTATCTCTTAATTCCTCTTCTGTGGAACATTTCTTCAGTAGGTTCTGGGGAAACATGGAATGAGCCAGGCCTTTCCGCTTCCCTACAGTCCAGAAACTTCCCAAGAACATTTGCTCCTACCTCCGCATGCTTTTCTACCTGTTCTATACAGAACTGTTCCATCCCTCCCCACATCACCTAGATAGAGAAAAGAAAGGAAAACAGATTTCCTTTCTTTTTTGCCGCAGTATTAAAAAAAAACAGTAACTGAGTTGAATTATTTTTCAGATCTCCCTTTTGCACAGGTACCTAACCAAACCATCCTCAGCAGATGACTTATGTCAGCAGCATGGCTGGCATCTTGGGCTAAAAATGCATCTTCACATGAGTATTTTGTTTTCTGTGTCTCTATTATGTATCTTTGTTCTGTTGAAAATACAAGGGCTGCTCCAAAACTAACGCCTCCTATTTAAATATGTTGGCCAATGACATTAGAAGTGAATGTTGGGGTATGGCAGTAGAGGTTGAACCTTCACACCAATATCCCATTACATGTTCTTGCTATGTGACAGATGGCAGAAGGACAGCAGACAGATCGTCATCTGACATGGAAGTGCATATGATGCAAAAGTGTGTCACTGAATTCCTCCATGTGGAAAAAAAAAAAAGGCATCCATTGACATTCATTTATGTTTGCTGAATGTTGACTGAGACCAAACAGTGGATGTGAGCACAGTGAAGACTGGGTGATGCATTTCAGCAGTGGCAACAGTGAGAGTGAATCACCTCCCCTGGTGCAGATTTTTACAAGCACGGGATGCAGGATCTACTTCATCACTGGTGAAAATGCAAATAGTGTTGGCTGTTGAAAAATAGTGTTTTGTAGTTGAGAATTTCTCTCTCAAATAGTATTACTGTGCTCTTTGTTGTAGTTTCCATGGAAATAAATAGGAACATGGAAAATGGAGCAACCTATATATTCCAACTGAATATAGATATTTTGGATATATTTCAATAGAATGTCACTCTGATTCTGTGGCCAAACTAAAATCCTGTTTAATACAGGGCTATGTGCTTTCAATGTATGGTTTTCCCCAGCTTCTAACACTAAAAAACAAAACAAAAACAAAAACAAAAAAACCACAGCTCTTTTTGCAACAGTCTGATTCCAGAGGTAATAGCAAATTCTTGCAAGTGGACAGAAATTTTCCTCCCTAACGTTGTTTTCCTCAGAGAGTTGTGGTTTCCACATAAACACTTCTCTGAGCAGGCCCTTTGAGACATGCACGGAAGAATGCATATTCTGCCTAATATATATCCACCATATCTTAGCAGCTAAGAAAATAAATCAGCAGTCTCACTACACTTCACCACTGTCACCTCAGCCTGGCTGAGCTAAAAGTTAGAAAAAAGGAACAAATCAAAATAGATATGTTGAGAGAAAGCAGTGACTGGTAACTTCACTGTTGTTTCTGGATTTTGTCCTAACTTTTATGCTACATTTCTAGCATTAGAAAATAGTGTTTGAAACCCACCAAATACAGTAAATAAGAATAGGGATAACATAACCTAATTTTCATTCATTACTCATTGTAGCCTGGAGCAGCAAACAGCACCAGACTGCCATGCTGAAGTACAGCCCATTTCAGAGAATTCACTCTAAAATCCAGAACATCATTTCAAAATATGCAAAGGACTTTTTTCTTCTCTGTTTTTGCGTAAGGTCTGGTATAAATTGTTATAAAATGTATTACTGTAGAAGATACCCTTTGATGTCCATACACCTTCCATAAGCCAAGAGCAATATAGTTAGGCCCTTGGAAGACAGAGGAAAAATGTAAATGCAAGTTGTTCTTGGAATTAACTTGGATCTCCAACTCCAGACCAGAGAATCTTTGAACCCGCATGAGGAAGCTGCTCTTTCTAAGCCTAGCCCATATCTGGACTTGCAGCTGTAAAGGAGAAAGAATCCAAACCGTGGACCTGGATGCTCATAAGCTCATAGCATTCAGTATTTCTGAATTCAATTTATATATAAAGAGAGATATATTTATCCTGAGCCCTCTCCTAATTATTTATACATCTCTGAATCTTTTATGCTAGGAGTTTTCCTCACGTGCCCTTAGTTATAAAGTCAGGATGCTATTAAATATTTGCATTCCTTGATAAGCAAAGCCCAGTCTAGTGAGTTTGGAGCAGAACACCCAGAGATTTCTTCTGCAACTTCCAAATGCAAGCTCAAGAAAAAAGGCAGTCCTGGGATTTACAATTACAGGATGTTTTTCTTTAAGGTGTGCACCTCCAGTAAGCAGGTTCTGAATTCATCTTGTGCATAATCATTGACGTTCTTCCCTTTGAGCAAAATAGTAATTCTTGATCCCAGTGGAACAAAGGAGGAGGCAAACCAAGCAGATGATGATGTGTGGAAAAGCTTACACTGTAATCACACAGGGAATGCAGAACAGAAACTGAAGCTTAGTGTGAACTGCTCAGCAGAACTGGAGACAGAAAAGTTTCACATCCAAGAGTAAAATTCCAAATAAACTGGGTTTTTCTGTTTTGCTTTTTAGTTCAAGCTAATCATTTAACTGGGGAAAGTTCACTTTCCTAGTGGAAACCCAAGCCATGATACATGTAAAACAGCCTTCACTTTTCTGTTGGTCTCTGCTTTGTGGCTTCCTGGAAACATGAATTTCTGAACAGGAGATTGTGTTGGTTAACTGCACAAGGCTGTTTCCAAAGGGAAATTCAACTACGGCCATTTTTAAGTGTGGTAATGAGGTGGTTTGTCGCCCTTTCTTTTGCTCTTGAGAACAAGACTGAAAAACAGACCTCAATCCAAACCCTGTAGCTTTTAGTTCATAGGCAAATGAGCACTCCTCATTTCCCACCCTCAACACCCCTCCCCGAGCCTCTAGGAAGGCTAATGCTCCGAATGATGCTACATGGAATAAACTTCCTGTACTTCACTACAATTTCCAAAGGAACACTAGGGAACTTGAGGACACTTGAGTCCCACAGTTTCTCACAACAGTTGTCTTGCTTTCAAGCTTGCAGTCCTTCTGGTTTATAGGCAGGCCACATCTGTGTCTTATTCTTTGTGTTCAAGCAATACAACTCCCATTTCTCACACTGACTTAACATTTATTAGGGAGCAAAATGGTATGCCTGTTTTTGCAGTTGCTGCTGATTTTATATCTGAACGTTTTAGTTTCAAAGAATATTATAACGACCTGCACAGCTTTAACAAGTGGGATAGATTGGGATGTTAATACACCAATTGGCCCCTTATCTGTAATCTAAGTCTTTTCTCTAGATGCATATCAGTAAAGACCCAGCAAACAAGCCATAAGATTCCACTTTCAAGCAGTGCATGCATCCTGCTGTGTAACAACCCTTTTGATACTAAAGATATTTCCTGTCATGTTTCCTTGGCTGCCAAGCATTGATTGTTGACATAAGTGTTTCATTTAATAAATATTACCAGTGTGTACGCGCGTGAGGGGATGATTTAGCAGTTTGAGGGGCTGCATGGAAGTGGTCCTAACAGGAAGAGAAAAGCAATTGCTTCACTGGAAATAAAACAGGCCCTAAGTCTAAAAGACTTAGAGAAACATCGTTCTGCAGTAAATTGGCATTGTCTTGGGATTGCATCAATAATTACAACATATCCATAGGAACCAGTTTGTCAGGAAAGGCGCTTGCATGTCTGTCTTTTAACAAGACACATACAATGCCTGAAATCAAGAATGATCCCACAGCCAGGAGACCTGAGTTCTCCACTCTGACCTGCCTGGCTGTGAGACATAAGGCATGCCTTGTTCATCCATCCATGCTTCAATTTCACCTGTGTAAAACAGGTATCATGGTGCTAATCTCTCTAAAGCAGCCTCTCTGTAACTTTTTCATCTGTTATTCAACCAGATATACCTTTTAAAATCTTTATTTAGAAGTAAAATTTCTGAAACCTACCAACTGTGGCACTTAGAGCTGACTTTGCTCAGCATCCAGTTAAACACATTAATCATGTGACCAAAACCTCATCGCCATTCTTGGATCTCACTGAGATGCTCTCTATACCTTTTGTGATGTAGAAAATTGATAACAGACCTCCACAGTTAAAGTCATGAAATCTGCTCATGCTTGAAACTGCTATCCCCCCCAAAATCAGCCTTTTACAGCAAAAAAGCTGCAAGTATAAAAACAACAAAGCACACAAATAGAAGCATATATTACTGTTCCTTACTCTGGTACCTGAATACTTTTAATTCATCTGTTGTGTTGTGACAGCACTACATCTAACAGTTTCTGTGAGGATTGAAGAAATAATGGATAGACCAAAGTTTTATAGGTGCCCATAGATGTAGATAAATGCTGAGACTTCTATTTATGAAGGAGGACCAGAAGCTCAAAAAAAATGGTTGCGTCTGTGTCCTTGTGGTTATTAATGAATGGAAAAGGATTCAGTAAGAGAAATGAGTGTTCCCAGACTTCTGTTAAGAAACTCAAATGTTTCGAAACTTGTTTATCAGCAACAAATTAATTTGTGGTAAGACTGTCTTTCAAATTCAGAAAAGGTAAGTTTGCCACATTCTTACTGAATGAACTCCATGGAACCTTAACTTGAGGCTGGTTGAAGAATTAAATGATAATTATTTAACATCCATGTAGATCTAGTGTAAATCATAAATCCTGCCTGCTTCATGTCTTTTTTGCTAATAGGTTCAAGTTAGAGTTGCTATTAGTTTTTGTAACTTGTGTTGAATAGTTAAGTACTGCTGCTACACTGTTATATACAGTGAAAAGTGCCCTTTTTGTTACTTAAAGCAGACAGGACCCATCCCACTATAGACGCCAAGTCTTTGAACATTAAAATCTGTTAGGGCTGGAAATGTGGCATGAGGAAATAACAGAGCCAAGTGAGACCTGCAGGATTACTGTATGCTCTTGCTGGATGAAAATTCTGTTTTTAAATTGACTTTGAAATAAATATTTAGCTATAGACCTTTGAGAATCCTGATTTGTTTGGGTTTATGTTCTACACTACTGCGTCACAGTATTTGGTAATTCACATCCCTTGGGGTGGCTTCCTACTTAGAGTATTACACAAAGAATGCCTTTTCAGGCTAGATTTCCAGTAAATAACCCTGCAGTTCCAGGAGATGGACTAAAATAGCAGCATGCCTGAAGCTCAATGCCACTTTAGTTAACTTCAGATCTCTCTCCATTATTGTGATTACACCCCCTTCTGTCCTTCCTCCAACACTAGCATCTTTGTCAGTGTCCTCTTCCTACCAGCATCTTGGTTTTCACTACGTTCTCCATAACCCCATTTTTGTGAGCAACTACACTCTTGCACTGTGCTACTTGATACTTTCTTCCATCCCTTTCCGTAGTCATCATCTTCCACAGCCTATTTCACAACTGCAGTGCGAGTTCTGCCAGCGCTGCCGGAAGACTGTCCATATCCAGCACCTTTACTCAGACTATTTAAGCACTGAAAGGTGCAGCCTAAAAACATAGATCATAGTAAAGGGCAGCAACAGTCCAGATAATTCAACAAGTATTCAAAGACGCTATTAATGGATGTAAAATCTTAAAACAATGTGACAAAGATACATTTTATGAATTGTATTTGTCACATGTCCTCAGGAATAATGGTCTTTATTAATTGCAGGAGAGTTTTTACCATGCCTAACTCATCGTTCTCACTCTTTTTAATAAACTCCTAATTCAGGTTTTGAATGCTGTGGTTCTTGGTTTCAGTGAGTGCTAAAGACTGGAACTATAGTTGCATAAGATGTATTTCTTTTAAATCTTTTCTGGTTTAACATCATCTTCTGTGAAAAAGAGCTAGGACAACTTCCAGCTTACCCACTCTACACTTCCGCTGTGTATTCACTTAATGTGTCTACAGAGTCCTGAAATTTATTTGGCCTTCATAACAGTCTTCTGCATCTCTACTTTTTATTGCTATCTATCTCTAGATTGATTTAATCTCCTGTAACGTTTTTGAGATAGAGTGGAAATCAAGCTGGGAAAAAGTAGAGCGGGGAATGGGGACAGCGAGCATGGAATGGAAAACAGCTTCCTTCCTACAGAGCTGCTCCCTGACTGGTCAGTGCCCAGCCCTTCCTTTTGGCAGGGCCTCTTCTGCCGCGGCTCAGGACTTCATGTTTGTCCCTACTAGTTTCATTCAGCCCCATCAGCCCATTCCTCCATCCAATCTAGATCTCTGAACAGCAGCCCTGCCCTTGAGCAGACTGACTGCTCCCACAAGCTGGGCTTATAAGCTCTCCATCATCTCAGTCACATCACTGGAAAAGAAGCACAAGAACAAATACGTGTCATCCCACTCATTAATGCCATCCAGGTAGAGTATGACCCTCAAACTACTTCCCTTGGGCTCAGTCATCCGAGCTGATTTTTTCTAACCGCATTATCCAGACAATATCATCCTAATTCCAATACAAGAGTGCTGCGGAAGATACTATCAACAGCTTTTCTAAGTCAAAGTAAATGATATCCCTTGCTCTCCCTGCATTCATAAATCCAGTTATTCTATCATAGAAGGCAATCAGGAATATTTTACCTTCAGTAAAACCATGCTGATTGTTCCCTGTTACTTTTTTCATGTGCCAAGAAATGGTTTCCAGGAGAACTCACCCCATGATTTTTTCAGGGACAAGAGCAAGGCTGAGCAGTCTTTGTTTTCCCAGATCCATCTTTTGGCTTGATCACAGAACCAAAGTCATTAAAAATAAAAAGAAAAATCTCTATAGACCTTTACTTAATTAGCTCAGTTCTGCCCTTACTAAAATGCCTTGTTCTCCCCTTTATTTCATCTAATTTACTTCAAGACAGGGTGCTAACTGGCTTGCAGACTTGTGGTGAGCTAGCAACACATTCTAAGAAATGTAAGAACACTTGATTGCTGAAGAATTGATCTTTTTTGATCTTTTTTTTCCATGGTGCTTTCTGTGGTCTCTCACCACTCGATTTTCTTCTCTCCCCTTATTTTCCTTTCATCTTAGAATGTTTCTGCTCATCTCATCTCTTACCCTGGCCTGCCTTGGCAGGAGGTTTCACTGAGCAGAGGAGAAACCTCTTTCTAGTTTCTGTGTACTTTACTACTACTTGCTTTACCAGGGAAGAACTTTCACTTACCCCATTTTTCACCCTGCATAGACAACTTGGCCAGCACATAGCACATTTTCCAGGCACAGATGTCTCTATCAGATTCATGCCTGGTTCTTGGAGACATGGTAGAAGGGATTTTCTGTTGTTATACTTGAACTAGTACAAATGCTCTCGAGCCAAGATAAAGTTCTTTATTCTTTGCCTCATACTGGAAGAGTAAGCCCTTCTGCCTGCATATATTTGCCACAGTAATGAGGGAAGTCTGATGTTTGCTTACCAATAAACAACTATTAGACATTCCATTAAAAACTATTAGATATTCCATTAAGGGAAAATGACTGAATTTTATAATACAGTCCCTTTCAAATATCAAGACGTGGTTACAGCTCTGGGCTTACAGTAAGTGACAAAACATACATTTTTAAAGACATGAATTTAAAGCAACATCCTTGTGCCTATGAAGATTTTCCTAAAACTTGGAGGGAATTTGCAATTTTACTACAGGTCAAGTTGCTTAAAACCAACTGTAAGACTGGACCATAAAGTTATTTTTCCCTCTGTAAAAAACCTAGCTGACTTCCAAAGGAGTGCTGTTGCATTGCGGAATCTGAGCAATCTTCTGTCAAGCTATGTATATTCTAGAAACCCAAACACTACACTTCTATTGCCAACAAAAAACCTATAAAGACAAGCATCAGATATTTATAGGGTGTTAATTAATCCCACTTTTCCCCAAGAGGTGGTTGTTGAACTGGACCCTACTGATGACTATGGGTTGTTCTCATGTAGAAATATCAGCAGCAGGTCGCAATAGAATAATTCAGTTTACATCAACGTAGCCAGCAAGCACACTTACAAATCTGCACTTTGAATTTTTTTTTTAACCTTGAATTGTAAATACAATATTAATAAAGTGATTACTGAATGACTGAATCAAAAGCTTTGATCTTTCATTCCTTTCTTCTACTATCTTTTATTTTCACCATTCCCATATAGTGAAAAAAAGTGCCAGCGGAGGAAGAAGAGAGGAGAAAATAATAATCTATTTCCTTGGCAAGTCACATTCAGCCACATTCAAGGAATTCTTCTGGTCAATCATGCATATAAGGTTTTCTTCCTTGTCATATCCAGAGAGCAGCATCCCAGCCTCCACGGCAAAGTGGAACCCATCATTTTAAAACAGTCTTCCTGTAGTCACTGTTATCTTTCCATAGCTTAAGAGCTAAGATAAAGGGGAAAAGTAATTTGGTTGGCTCATGTACAACCCTTATTTCTGGAGAGCAATGCTCCCAAGGAGAAGCAGCGGAGATGCAACAGAAGGCTACCCACAGCCAGCATCAGGATACTGTGCAGGCAAAAATAGGATACTTGCCAGTTCTCAAACTGGATGAGAGCAAAGCTGTATGTATACAGTCTCTAACTTCCACAGCAGCCGGGAAAGTCCACGTTACATCAGTAACATTATAGCTTTCTCAGAACCGTTAACCACAAGCAGTATTTCAGCCCTGATTTTAATTGCATCTGAAGTGAACTCAGCATCTTTGTTCTGGGTGATAGACAACTGTTTATTTCCAGTTTTATGCAACTCTATAGTGCACATCCCAGAAAGAAAAACACATCCACCCATAACCAGTCAGTGCTTGTTTCTCATGGTGTTTCTGGTGCATGTGAACAAGAATTATAAAGCACTATAGGAAAAACTGTCACAAAATCCCATCCAGATGAAATAGTCCTAGGCCCTAGGAATTAGCCATTTTCACTTCTGTTTATCCCAGCACACATTTGACTTTAATGGATGACAGGGAATTTTTTAAAAATATATTTTTATTTATAAATAAAAGGCAGGATTATCCACTCCTAGCACAGTTGGTCTCAGAGACAACTACAGATTCTGTGGTATCTTGCAATCTTGGCAGCTGTGCTGTAGTCTTATATGGGAATATAGACGCATGTTTGTCTTGAGAGCTTCCAAATCCCAGCATTCTCCATAGGAAAGAATAGGACAGGAAATTTCTGGGTTACTGGGCTCTTTGGCGCAGCTGCCTCTTTTGCTTTCACACGTATTTCTACAGCAAAATGAGAACCATCTTAAGTAATGGAAACAGAGTCTCATTCAGCAGTGACTCTTTTCTCTTTTGTCTGATCTAAAATAGTCTGAGTGTTAGGAAAAGTAACAAGCTCTGAACTTTTCCCCACATACACAGCTCACACAGAGAAATGAAACAGGGTTGAGATAAGAATATTTTTCTTTTCTCTAAGAAAAAACGCAAGTCAGATTCTATCAAATCACATTTGCTGTCAGAGACATATGACCACAATCTACTAAAATTTAGCTAACTTCATGAAGCTGTTTTTTTTGTTTGTTTGTTTGTTTGTTTTTCATGTACTTTCTAGTTAAAATATGTGTCTAGGAGCTTGTTTGGATCAGATTTTGTGTTAGGTGATTAGACTTGTGACAGAAAATGCACACAAACACCTGTATCATGTTGTCATGCTTACAGCTTTAGGTATCAAGTGCCAGATGCAGCCTTTTTTAAATTCTTTGCCATATCCTGCAGTCCTTAATCAGTTCCAAGAGAGTTTTCCTTGTACAGTAATGGAACTTAATCCATTATTCCTTTTAATTATCTCCTTACGCTTTTCTTTCATTCTATTTGACTCACATTGCTATGCTAAGTCTAAAATAGTAAACTTAGTTTGCCTTACCATATTCCTATTAAATTGATCGGTGATCCACAATAAAGAGAGAGAAATAAGGAGGGCAATGACCCATCCCAAGCTCCATAGTGGAATTAAATCATCTTCCCTTCAAGTCTTGTTTTAGCTCAGTCAAGTTCTGTTTCCTTAAAGCAAGTTTTCCTTCAGCCATATTTAGTTCTTTATATTAAAAAAAATGTAGGTAGGAAAGAGCCTACTATGAGAAGATGAAAACTGCCTTCTGAGTAACAGTGGGTTTTTTTAATTTAACCTAAGAAACAATAGTGGCTTGCTGGAAATCATAAAGAATGCATTCAAAAAGAGAATGAAAGAAAGATGCAAGTAAAGTCCTAACAAGATTACAGGCACAGATTTGTGGAAGAGCTGCAAGGCTTGAATTCTCCCAGATTTATTCCAATGTGCGAGGACACAGAAGAGTTAGGAATTAAAAGTCATATTTCAACAGCGCTTCAAGGAAAATACAATAACTATAAATAAGAAACGTTAATAGTATTTCTAAGTTTTCCATCAGTTATAATGGTCTAACTAGAAAATAAGTTAACATTTCTTATCTCTTAATGCCTTATATTTGATACTCCTCAAACCAGATACTGACTGCGAGTGAAAAAACATCATTTCTTCTCCCTATGGAACCTGCATCTTACTCCTATTGAACTCTGCAGCAAAACTGTTTCTGCCGCCAGCAAAGCCTGCCTGGAAACCACAAGGGCCATTCAGTGCTCCCTTATCTGATTTGCCTGTGGATTACTAGCAGCATGATTTGCCAGTACTGTAATCTGTTCACACATTCTGACAAGGAAACGCACAGCTCAGAAGGCATACGATATAAACCACTGCCAGAATCCAACAGCGCTTATTTTAGGCATGAGCCTCAAAAAGCATTAAATAGTTCCAGCAGAAATAGCCAACTTCTATATTTTGGATGAGAACAAGATAGTATCTCAGTGTAGAATATTTTAGAGCCATGCAACCAGCTTAGAAATGTATGCATTTTAACTGTTGACACTTTGACCACAACATGCAGTCCCCAGACACGATTTACTGAGCTGAAACAAGGAAAAAAAAAGAGGGGAGAAAACTCCTTGGGGTCCTCTACATGAGATAGAAGGAAGCACTGTAGAAATCTATTGATAATCCTCTTTTTTGGGTTGTGTTTGCAGCTATATCTGCTTCACTCACTGACATTATGTGGTCCTTTGAGGCGCACCACTAGCCATAAATCCCAGGCCGGAAACAGTTTTCAAACCTAGGAGGAAAGGCAGCATTTCATTTTCTAAAGACAGCCCAAAGTAACCGGGTCAAACCAAGTTTAGAATTGAAGCTCTTGAAATCCAGGATATAATTGAGTTTGTTTTTCTGTTTGTTTTGTTACCGGTTAACCGGATGCAACAAATAAACCATTTTCCTTCCTTATTTTCTCTCCCTGACTGTCTCTTTGGGAGCTCCTCTTTGGGAGGCAACTCTCTACATAAGCCAGTGTTTGAGGTCATAGCTCCCAAACTAAGACATCTGCTAGATCAGACATATTTGAAGAGAATCAGCTGCTTGCAGCAAGCACATTTTTAGCATGCTGGAATTGCAGACCAATGTTGAAGGCATCTATCTCCACTTCTGTCCTCTAACAAATACATATGCTCCATTTAAAATTTCTTGACTTGATCAGAGCTCTATTTCCAGTTCTGATGCAGAGCACAGGATAGAGTTCAAACCCTCACAAGTTTACAATGTAAGCTACAGTAATTGTAGGAAAAATACAAACCAAAACATTAGCTTCACTTTTGGCATTACATACTGAATTTGGTCCACACTGTATTACTCTTAATCATTTGAAAAATGGTAGAAATGCAGATCAAAAAATAAAACATTAATTTAGAATGCTTAGCACCTGAAAAATGCATTGATGAAATATACTTTGTGAAAACAAAACCCCTTCATGGTATCTGAAACTTAACAGCAAAATCCAGATACACTCCAAAGCATTACCTGCTTATAAAGATCTAGATACTCTCTCTTTTATTTATTATTCATGACATTTCAGCTGTTTCAGTAGTATACATAAAGAAAAAGCAAATATATGCCTTATCTTTCCAATAACAAAAATGTTTATATAGATGAACAAGAAAAACATGCTTAGTGAGAAATTATTTCATCTTTTTCAAGCCACTGCACTTGTCCTAGATCTCCTTCCAGCCACATTTTACAAACCATAAGTGAAATGTTATTCTAAAATAGGAGTAAAAGAGTAATCAGTTTTTACAGTAAGGAAAAAAGTCTGCCTGGAAAAAAACACACCAGGTTGATTCAAAACTTGTACACTGTAGTGCCAGCTTGGCAGCTGTTGAAAGAGCAATGGAATTGAAAGGTTTCCATATTGCCACTAAGCTTTAACACAGCATGTTAGATATTCATACTAGCTTGGCAAAGACCAGAAGCCCCAAGTGTACTAATTTCTGACAAGCTTTCCAAACTCTAATTCAGGTGCCTGAAAAACAGAAGGTACAAAGAACTTGGTAACATACTCCTCACGTAGTACCTAAAAGCCAATCAAAATTGCAATACTTCTGTATAGAGGACTGCAGCAAACGTCTTTCCTTACAGTTAATTTATTCTATTGAGTTTAAGAGGGAAACTAGATTCACAGGAGCTAGATTCACAACCACTATGAATTCACCAGGATGCATTTATCCAGTTATATCTATTTTGACAAGCTAAGGATTAGCCCTCAAACATCTTCACCAAATCCAGTGGCACATAAAGAAATAAGAAAAATCATCACACATTAAATATCCTTTTAAGCTTTGTCCTCCAGCACATTTTTTGTCTCTGCAGCAGACTAAGAACAAGTTCCAGTGCAGTTGTTCACTAGAAAACTAGAGAGGCAAGGTACACTCTGATGAAACTGATGGAGTCTCTCTGCAGGGTTGCAAGCCTTTCAATATTCAAGTTCTCATTTGACAGCAAGTCATTTTGATTTTGTCTGCATCTTTCAAGTCAGAAAGCAATGCACGGAAATGTAAAGATTTTAGCTCAGCATCTGACATGCACATTATTCACCAGCTCCACCCAAAACAAGAAACACACACTGTTCAGTCACTTGTGATGTTTCCAACATAAATGAATTACAAGCTAGTGCTGCCACTTGGTTAGCACATCATAATACCACTGTTTGTCAGCTGGGCTCTGTCTTAACAGTCCTCCCAGACTACACTTCAGAGAAGCAAGAGCAGAAAGAGGTGCAAAAGGATGCTCCTCTGTCCCTGGACGTCCCAGGGCAGCAAGTCTTTGGGGGTGGGCAGAGCAACCTGGGGCAGTACTGGTTGCCCCATGGCTTGCTTTGGTACCCCCTCTGGCAGCCACTGCTGGCCCTGTAAAACAACATCTTGACTCAGAATGCCCTGAGTGGTTCTGTTAACAGGTTCCATTCAGGACATGATACAGATACTAGGTAATCCCAATCCTTCTTTACACTTCTTTACAATTGTGGGGAGAGAAATAGGCTTGCAGTTCATTTATTGCATTTTATTTGGAAATAAGGTAAGGAGTCAGTCAGAGGATCACAGGGATTCTTTTGTTTTCAAATGCAGCTTAGATTTCATTATTTAAAAAGATGGAGGGAAAGTGGAAAAGGAGAAGGTTGGTGCCATACCTCACCTCAGTAGAATCCAAAAGGCAGGTGTACTGCTCAAGCACGTGGCCTGCCCAGATCTAACTGCAGAACTGGGAAGGACCACAACTCTCTGACAAAACTGGACAGTTAATGATTTTATCATGTCAACAGACAGATAGAGGTATAAACTTACTCGTCAAGTGCCTCAGCCTATTTGTCAGTAGATTTACAAAGCGTGAGTACTGAGGTTTCCATCAGCACAGCCTGTTTGACTTGCAAAATGACTGGGTGCCTACATGCCAACATGTAGACATGCCCCCCGTGGCATTTGCTGAAGTGTATCTCATGTTGGAAGTCCTGCTTATAATATCTGCTGAGAAATAGTATTCTTAAACCATTTTTTATTTCATTGCCATCAGGATTCAGCTCCACTGTGCTGTTGTTAACACACGCAGTAAGAGAAAGGAAAGAGAAATTCTTTCTACTGTAGGTATTGCAAAAAGAAACACAGTAGTTTCTGTTATAGAGATTCTCTACTTCTTCTAGCATTTAAAATCTATGAAATGCACATGAGAAACAAGCAAATACTCCTCTCTGAACAAAGTATTTGTACCAGCCTTACATCCAGATAATAACAAATCAGAAAGCAAAGAGATAGAAGGTCCGTTTCAGTATGTTCAGAAAACAGGATGGAGAAAAAGGAAACATGCTGTGCAATATCACAGCTTCAGCCCAGAACATCAGATCTCAGTATCTTTAGTTTTCATAAAAGGTTCTTTGGAGGAGTCTGAATAAGCAGAGAATAGCAGTATCAAAGAGACTGAAAGCTGCCCAATAGATTTTGCCTTCTGTTTTGAACAGAAAGGTGTATTGAACAATGTTTGGGGTGGAATGTTAACACTGAATACAGAATCAAGCTTTTAGACTGTTTCAGAACTTTCTCTGTGAAGGACTGGTTTTGCTAAGGTCTTGTGTTAGCAAGATAACCTCTACACAAAGTCTACTTTAAAGGAGTTGTTTTCCTGCAGACACTCCTTCCCTTGCACTTACCATCCCTCTCAGGCGATACAAACAATGCAGCAAATACACAGCTGTAGCAAATATCCTGAAGTCCTTCATTACTACAAAAGAAGAGGTATGACCTGATACTGCTAACATGGAACCCAGAAAATCTTTTCCTTGATTTCCACAGCCTCTGTCCAACCACAAGTGCATACACACATAAAGGTGCAATGCAGAAGCTCACTGCAACTCAGAGCATTGGCAGCAAGCTTGACTGGAAGACCAGTCTACAAACATTCTCTGGCACAAGAAAAGTCCTGTTCTTGGACCTCATCTTACTGAGAGATGAGAACTAATTACCAGGAGGACTCTCCTCATAATTTAACATTACCTTGGTCTTTTCTGTGCTCCTGGCCTTGCTCCCTGCTCCCCTTCCCTAATTTCAGTGGTTCTGATGTTTGGAAAGGCTTGGTAGAATTCTGCAAATTTCTTACAGCCATGCCAAAGCAAACTTGAACTCACAGCCTTCTGAGGCTTTCCCATCGCTGCTAATGCTCTCTTGGTGATGTTCCTGCTATGGAGTTTTTGCTGGGGTTTTCTAATCATTTCTGTACATCCTCAGTGTTGCAGCTAAATGAGGTAAGGATGCCAAGGGAAAAAATATGTCGACACTGCGTTCCCTTCATTGATTGCATTGCAGAGCTGTTTACATACAAAAAGAGAAACAGAGAGGGAAGAATGGGAAAGAAAAAGAATGTGCATGTGCATTCGAGAGAGCAGGGACATCGTAAATTAAGATGATCTTAGTGAAAAGAAGAGCTGTCTCTTTAAAAATAAAATGAAAAAATATCCTCAGTGTTTTCTTTAGTCTTTTTCATTCTTTGGCAGCATCCCAGAGATTTCACTGTCCTTGTCTCCAGCATCTGGAAACCATCAGGATAAACAATAGAGTGCTAGGAACTGGAACCCCTGCCTCAGCTCCCGTGGGACTTCGCTCTAGAGAACATGAGAACACAAACCATTGGACACCATGTGGTCAATTACTTCAAACTAACAAATCTGTGTGCCTTCCTATTTTCTGTTTTCCTTGGCACTACATGACCCTTTCACAATGGAACCCAGCTGTTGAAAAAGCCAGACGTTTTCTTTTTTAACCTCTTGCTTACTTTTAGGCTTGCTTTCCATAGTAATCTTAGGGTTGGCATGTACCCTAGGTAAAAGCATCCCTCTTATTAAACCCCTGGCTAGCTGTAATGTTTGCCTGTATTAGTCAGCAGAGAGGCTTGAGAGTATTAACTTAACAGGATCATGCCGTAACAAGGACTCCACAGGTGGCCCTGTATTTGCTGGGTTTCCTGACATTGCATGCCAGCACTTAAAGCAGATAAAACAGGACAGCTTTATAGCCTGCCTGTTTTGTGCAATCAACAATTGCACGTGTGATTATGACCTAGTTTTTAAAAACTTGTTTCTAGTGCAGGTGCTGCATTGGCAATTGCAAGGAACTCAAGTCATCTCAAAACTGAAGGCTGTTGAGGGGCCTGCTCCTTCCAGCAATGTGAAATAAACTTTGTTCTGGATTAACCATGCTAGTTTCAGCATTGAAGATGCTGCTCCCAGGGCTGTCAGGTTCTTGTTCTTTCCAGACTTTATTTCAAAAGACAATTTTTGAGCTGTGTGAATTTGTCCAGTGTTACAAACTACACACAAGCCAAGATCTCTACACTACATTTATATATACTCTCACTCTATTTTACTTTCATTAACATCTTCCAAAGAGTGGTGATACTGACCAAAATTGTTGAAAGTGAAATTTAGGGCTTCATCTTTACATCACTATTACTTTTGCTGAATATCCTTTAGAGCATACTGATGATATGACTCCAAATGCTCCAAACTGAAGTAAAACAAGTGATGCATTTCATGCATAAATCATAATACAAGACCTTCACTTTTATTTCCAGGAAAAAATAGGTACATGTGAATGTAATGCTACAGCTAGAAGATGGGAATAAAACAGGGAGGTCCATATAGTTAAGCCCCTCTAGCTATCCATGCAGTCAGACAAGTGGCACTGCATGAGTTTGGCACTCCACTTTTCAGTTTTGACTCCAAACAAGCAGTGGTTTATCTGCTGAGCAAAACCTGTCCAGTTCTATCAGTTTGAAAAGGCTAGCACTAGCATGGTCAAGAGGGCAAAGAGGCTCACAGCAGACTGCTTTGTCCCAGTCTGCATCCCAGTGGGAAGAAGCTGCCGTGTGGACCGGCACAACTTGTCCCCAGAGGCTGATTGGCAAAGCCTCACCAACTGCACAGGAAGCTCTTAGAAGGGTTAGAGAGAAATTAGTAGAAATTTCAACTTAGGACCCTGCCAATTTATTTCCTTCTTCAAAGAGCAGTTGAGAATTTTTCTTTTTTTCTCCCCTTTGGACTTATGCAGAAAACTTCTCCATTCATAGCTATGACCATAGACTCAAAGACAATCCAACTAATACAGGCAAAATGTTAGAAATTTATAGTAAAATACACGTGTATCTGCTCTGAGCTGCAGACATCAACCATAATCATGAAAGATGACAATGTCAAGCTTAGAAGGCAAACAAGCAAGGAGCATGATTAGGCAGGCTCAATAAATAGAATACTTTACAATGTTACCTGCAAGCTAGTGAAAGGTATGCTGTTGAGCCTAAGACTAATGAGATGGATAACTGCAATTGGTGGGATCTTGTTCCTCCACTTTGAGTGAAATGCAGGGAGTGTATTGCATACAATTGTATTGTATACTTACATTTCTTTTAAGAGAGATGAGGATGAATCATTAAATGGGTTTACTGGAGGAACTCCTACTGCAAGATCTAGGCATTAAGCCATTCTGTGGCCAGTAGTAAAAACATGTTTTAAAAAAATCCCAGATCTGGCCTCTAGCTTCACAATAATACTAAGGAAGCTTTATTGCCTTTTTTGCCAGATGTTGTTGATCCCAAATGTCTGTAGAATTGATTAGGCTGACACTGAGAAGGCGGAAGCAGATGTAGGGGAGGGTTGAGACAATGCACTAGCAACTTAAACAGTGTGGAACATACCTAAATCTTTTAATAGTTATTAAAAGATTGGTTAATTGTACAGTCTAAGTTCAAATCAATCTAGTTTCCCTGTGTGAACATCTTGGACAACTTCTTGTCTGGCTGACAGATATTCACAAAAGCATAGATAAAAATACAGTTCTTTGCAGGAATGCTTTGCCTGTGGCAAGGAATATACATCTTAGAAGAGCTAAGGGAGTCTACTTAGCTAACTGAAGCAGTCCCAGCACAGCCTGGATGCAAGCCAGGACACAAATGAAACCACTGTAATGGCACTGATGGATGACCTCCTTCTGGCAATGAAGAGAGAACACATCCATTCCCTTCATCCTGCACCTCTTTAGTATTTGACACTACTGGCCACGAGATACAGCTGTCGCACCAAAAAAAAGGTAGCAGGCAAACAGAGTTTTTAACACACGTTAAAATAGCTTTTTGAACAGAAATACTATTTCCCTTCCCTGGATCATTTTTGTGTCGTCCCACAAGAATTAGTGTCTGTATGGTCACATTTACTAGGTTGGACAGTTGCATTTAAATGTTAGCAATATGTGTATGTGACACACAACACTAACTAGTTTTTACTGCCTGCAACTGCATCACTACCACATAGTGAGCCCACGTTCAACACAGTGAATTGAATTCATGGATGAAAAACAGCTGCTTGAAGCTGAACTAGAGCAAAAGCTGATGCTGGCAACCAAAGCAGAGTTTTGGGAAAAGTTTTAGGACTAGTGCAGTCTCAACAGTGCTCAAATTTAGTTGCTTATACGACTATTACAGTATTCCTCCCAGAGACTAACATGTCATCATTATCAAGCAGTGTTTTTCTTCCTCTCTCCAAATACTCTGGTTCAGCCACTATTTGCAGAAGATCATCAAGCCTTTGCTTATATCCTCCTCACCTCTTTACTCATCAACATCAGGCATAGAGTGCAATACTGTATGCCTGAATAGGATGCCTCCATCTTTCAGGAAGATTGTGCTATTTCAAGAATATAGCACAATGAGTGTTCCTAAAAATTCAAGAGTGAGATTGTCTTCTACATCCCTGCACAAAATAGAAGGTACAGGGTAGATCACAGACAAGATCCCAGAGATACTTCCATTGAGTTCTTGGAGCATTCTAAATGTCTTTTGAGTATTTGGTCCATCAGGTCCTCATCTTCAAGCTTTTCCATGAACTGCGCTGTATTCCTAATAGTGCCAGTTACACTGTGAAGTTCACACAACTATCTCAGTAGCACTTGACCCTGAGGGCAGAAACTGGTTTTAAGAAGCAGGAGCAGGAGGCAGGGAGGTGGGGGGAGATCCTAACTTTAGAATTAAAGGTGCTCAGGAATTAAGGATGACCACAAACATCAATGTGTACAAGGCACATACATTCTGCGCTTGGTTTCAAGTAAATGCATAGTGAAGTACATATATTTACAATATATTTAAAAATGAAAAATCCTGTCTAAAACAAAATTTCCACTGAAGAAGCATGGAAGAAATTGTTAAATGATGATAGGTCATAACATACTGTGTGGAAGTGCTTTGGTCCCAATGCTGAGGTAACAGATTTGATAGGATACTTTCTTCCAGTTTTTGTATATCTGTTGGATGCAAAACTTCTTGCTGGCTTTTAATCAGCACTTACTGGAGAACACTTCAGCTCCTGCAGTCTTTTAATATGTATTAGTGATATGATTATTAAGGGTTAATGTCAGCCTTTGATCCCCGTTTGGGGCAACTTCTTTTTCAATCAGTCATGAATACTGCAGTGCTTTTTTTTTGGTCAAGTCTGGGAAAATTATTGCTATTGATGTTGTAAGAGAGATAAAAAGGCAAAATTTCAAGTTCCCTGCAGGTTATTATTATGAACAAAGCTATAATCTACACTCATTTTAGGTTTGAAATTCAGAAGAATCCAAAGCCAATGTGCAATATTTTCCCATCCACTAGAATTTCTACACTCAGCTGGGATCTTCTGTTTAATGTTAAATGGAACTAGTAAATCATTAATTGAAAACAGTTTACTGGTGCAATTCTGAGTTAAAGAATCATTTGCAAGTCTACACAGACAAATTTCTAAGAGTTTTTCATTAATTGTTACAGTTTGTGTGTCTGTTTCTACAATAGGTTTAAAAAAATAGGTCTGTAAGCTGCATTTCCTGCAACTACTTAAAGAGCAGTCCTACATATCACCACTTATGACAGATCACATGGACTATAAAGTTATAATTCTGCCTCATGGGGTTGAGTTATTACTAACCACTGAGCCCCACAGAGAGAAGTCTGTTTATCATAATGTAACTAAAAGGAGCAAGCAATCAGGTTGGAGAGGAATAACTGCAGAAAAAAATGTTGTGTAGTGATAACACACAAAACACTGTTGTTTTTCTGTGGAGAACTAATATTTTACACTTGTACATTCTTTTCTTTTGAAGTCTTTAAATGTTAAGATCCCGAAGAAACACAGAATTGCCAGGGTTGAAAGGAACCCCAAGAGATTGAGTCCACACCACTGCTAGAGCAGGTACCCTATAATTGGTTGCACAAGTAGGCATTCAGACAGGTCTTGAATATCTCCATAGAAGGAGACTCCACAACTTCTCTGGGCAACGTGTTCCAATGCTCTGTCCCTCTTACCACAAAGAAGTTCTTCATGTTTGTATGGAACTTTCTGTGTTCAAGTTTTAGGTCATTACTCCTTGCTACGCACCACCAAGAAGAGTCTGTCCTCATCCATTTTCCTCCCACCTCCCTTTAGATATTTACAAACACCCACCAGATCTCCCCTCAGTCTCCTTTTCCCTGGACTGAACAGACCCATGTTACTCAGCCTTTCCTCGTAGGGGAGATGCTCCAGACCCTGTCTTTTTTGAACTGGGGAGCTCAGAAGAAAGAAGAAAAAAGAGTAAGGAAGAGCATGAGTGTCATAGCAGGGAAAAAAAGAAAGAGTAGAGAATTCTGTTAATTAATTACTAATAAGTGTGAAATATCTGATGGCCATTTCAACTTATTCACGCTCCCATTTCTTGAAAGAGAGCTGATCAAGACAGATGCACATATAGGCAAGGTTGAAAGCACTGATTTTATTGCTCTCATTGTTCCACTAAGAGGAGATGGGGCACCCAATCCATACCTGTCTTTAATGCCCACCAGCAATTTGGACCTTCTCTTCTCAGTATAAAACATATGAACTTTTATATTTTCATTCATTTGACTAAATTGCCACTGTCTACAGTATTTTTTCATCAGACATATGGTCTGCAATGCAGACTTTCAGAATATTCCTTCCAAAATCACATTGTTAGCAGAAATTGCAGGGTGTGCAGGAAGAACCACAGAAACAAAGGAGTTGGAGAAATTATATCTAATATGGGAGAAAACAGTATTCAGGTCACTGCTTCTGTAGTCAGGGACCAGGATTGGTAAGGATTATGGGCCTTGATTTAGCTGGTGCCACCTGAACGACCTTTCCTTAACCTGGGTTCAGCCAGCATCTGGGCTGCTTTGTTTTCTGTAACATGTTTACATGACCAATAGTTTGGAGTGCAGAAAGCAAATGTGCTTAGGGAAGTTGATCTTCACGCTGGCCAAAAGGGTAACAGGCCCTTTCCTCCTATTATGTGCTGTGCCATGGTACTGCACTGTCTGGGAATCTCAGGGACACCAGAGAAAGTCAGTGCATGTGGGGTGCTCAATGCTTCTGCAAACTACCTTGCTTTCTGCAGACAGGTCTGTTCAGTTGTCATCATTTAAGAGACTGAATATATCCTTTGCTTATGGGGATATTAATCTCTACCCGAATGGCAAGAAGATAATTATTGTATTCAAATCAATGCAAAACTCTGTGCTCCAAGGCTTTTTATTTATTTGGTTAAATATGTTTGTGAAGAGTTACTCTCTATTTCCTGGACAGAAAAAAAGTAATTCCCCACCCTTTATTTACATGCCCTTTTTTCTGGGAAGGTTCAGCTCTTCCCTTTTGTCCTTCCTATCCACCAGAGCACACAGCAATGACCTCTCCCCAGCTGCAGGAGCACCGCGCTCCCCACCCTCCCAGCGCTGCTCCCGCCAGCTGTTCTGCGCACGACTTGGGCGCTGCTGGCTGCAGCCCAGGCATCTCTAGCACTGCTTCCAGGGGACATTTGGAACTGCCCTCTAAAAACCTCTTGCTGCCTGGCAAGAGCTCCATGTGCCATTTTAATTCTGTCCTTTGCTAATCCATAGCAGAGGAGGCACTACTTTTTGCTTTTAGTTAAACACCCGTACTATAATCCACTTTAGCTGAGCTAATTACTTGAGGAGAGGAAAAGGGTGGGGGCTGCAAATCCTAAATTGGCCCCACTCAGCAGTTCTGGTTGAAAGCAATGTCTTCTTCAAGTTTACAGAACTGGTTTTGCTTGACAGCACTGCCTCACATTTTCAGAACAGTTCCCCTTATACAATGTTGAACACATCCTTCAAAGTCCCCCAGGAGTTTTCAGTGAATATGGCCAAGGATACAATTTTCCAAAGAAGCATCCTATGCAAAGAGCTGCAAAATTATGCAAGTTACACACACATTGTCTGAGAAAGACCACACAGCTTTTCTAACAGTCCTCAAGGCCTACCATGGCACTCAGCCATCTGAGCAGAACCTGCACACACCTGTACCCTAAGCAGCATGCCTCCTGCAGCCTGCAAATCAGCAGCACCAGGGCAATAGCACCCACTCCTGCATCATGCGTGCATACCCGATGATGCAACAGGACCTGAACCCTAGGCAGACATATCTGCAAGTTATCCCAGCGACAGATGGATGTGGGTATCAGACATCAGCTCTCCTAGCCCTCCATCTTCTACTGCCTTACACACCACGCATGACAATGTCCAGCATGCTGAGCCTTTCTGCACCCACCACTTTAAAATCCCAACTAATTATTTTAAATACCTTCTTCTCTTTGATTAAAGACCTGTTAAATACACATCCACCTACACACTCAGATGGCTGCAAATAGTTGCAGCTTTTCCACAGACACGCATGAATTGTGGCATTAGAAGAAACTCCGTTGTTTGCAGGCACCGTGAAACAAAGCAGCTCAGTTTAAATTTGGAGATCAAACAAAGGCATAAAACATTTCTGCAGCTGTTCTCCTGCCCTGGAATTTGTTGCGCATATCTCCTTTTTCAGAACATTTATTTGTTTCACGGTGCCTTCAAAAACATATTGTCATCAGAACCTTCTTGCCAAGTACCACACCAAGCTGGTTATTCACCACTGCCCCTTTCCCAAGTAAAATAGCGCACTTCTAAAACTCTTCTCACAGTTACTGGCTGCAAGTTATATGCTCACTTTTCCAGGCCAATCTGTGAGGTAATCAGCTGATCTCAATTTCCTCTATATGGAGCAATGAAACATCTGTTTCATAAGAGAACTGAAAGATAGTCCTTGTGTGGTTACAGCTTTCTTACATCAAAGTTTTTTTTTTGTTTGTTTGTTTTTGGTGTTTTGATTTGTTGTTTTTTCTTAAGCCACTTCTGGTTTGACAAGTTTAGTTGCAAATGATAACTGATCTGGCAATAACGGCAGGGTGGAACAGATATAAATTAACTGGGGGACAATCCTGGCTCAGACACTCATTTACAGACATGTTTGGGTTAGTTCTATTGGACTTCCCTACCTGCTCCTACTTACAGAAAATACATGTTTTAAGCTTTACGTGTTTATGTAATAGAACAGTGTGTTAAATAACCCAGATAAATGCTGTGAAAAACAATAAGACAGGCATAATAAGTTCCACCTACTCTTGGTTAATTCACATTGACCCTCAGATGCTGCATAAGCTATTGAAAGAGAATAACAAGGACTCACTGTGCTTAATTGCCCTGGGATGTTTTCACATATCTGCAGTAAGGAAAATGGTATGGCTTTATTATCAATGACAGCAAATGAAGTAAATTCTGTAGGCTGCTCTTAAACATTTAAACTTTTCAGAAGTTTTAATGCATTTAGGCTTGCTATTCCCACAGTGATTTTACCCATTTCACAACAACTGAAGCACAGAAAAAGCAAGGAATTAATACAACATATATAGACTTGCAACAATTCTTGCATGATAACTGGCTGAGAACACAGTTTCTCCTCCAACATCAGCTATGTCAACTCATAAATGGTCACCTGAGCCACAATCCCACCATCTCCGAGTCTTCTCTGTCAGTTTCCATTTGCTCTCTAGAAGTTATATGAAGCTGAGTAAAGTTTCTCTCAGGATCTACCCAGCAATAGTGTCGTATCAGATTGAACTGCACCATTCACCACGTTAAGGAAAATTCCCTGTGCTGTACGCATTGTGTTAAGTGTAAACAGTATACTCTTCCTCTTGGTGTTTATGCATGGAATCTAAATGCGTGATGAAAACATCCTTATCTTTCTATATCCTTTTCTTATTACTGCTAATCTTTTACATTTACAGTAACTATGAATTATGATAACGCTGTCTCAGCTTCTCAAAACTGATTCAAATCTCATTGTGATTAACACAATAGGTATTAGAAACAGCTTATCTTCCTGAAGATCATAGATACTGAGTATACGTCAGTGGTGTTTTTTTAGATAAACGATTTCTTATTATGAAGAGCTGGCAAAATGCAAAGTACAGATGAGTACTGCTCTCAATCCCAGAGGTAGCTGCATTTTCATACCAATAGATTTACTCTGTATAATTTGTTGAGTGCTTTGGAATTGGAGCAAGTGGCAAACCACACAGGCTGTTATTAATGGCCCACAAAACTCATTTAACTTCCCTCTAAAACACAAAACCTCTGCAGCAAGGTATGACAGCACTTCAACACAGCCTCATTAGAGTACAAAGATGAAAGATAGGATTATCTGAAACTATTAAACCTTCCCAGGTCTCCACTGCAGCAGTATTTGTGACACAAATACCCCATGGTTAACTGTCTCTGCATACAGTGCTGCTTAGAGTGAATTTTAAGTGAGCTCAATGCTCACTCTCAGCTTGCAGGTAACACAACGTTTATAAAATCATTGGATCTATTTTCAATAATGTGAAATATTCTTAAAAGCACACTGATATCTTTAGCTATCTATTTACATTCAACAAGTGCCAAAAAGCCAGTGCTATTTGTGAGAAGTCTGCTAACTGTTTGAGAGCAAACCGAAATAGGGCTAGAGGCCTTCTTTAGGCATTAAGTTAAAATATTTGTTTGCAGGGCAATTTCTACTGATCCTCACCATCCCACAGCAATTACTAGGATGTTCAGAAAGAACAGACTTTCCTTACTTTTTCTTGAGACCTCTCATTGGTACTGTTGTTAGAGCTCAAGCTGTCCCTCACTACCAGCAAGGGCCGTGTATTGCTGAGTGTTGGACAGGAGACTGAAGTCTCTGATATTAGAATAACTGCATATGTGTATAATAAACAAGCATGTACGTAAAATCCCTTTCTTACAGGTTTAATTCTGCAAAGCATGAAGGAACACAGCTGAACAGCAAGGCTCTGCGATTAAAGATGCAGTTAAAAAACGAAACCTAAAATAAAATAAAACCTAAACAATAAAACCTGAGTTTGCCCTGTGACCCCAGATGAAGACATAGCCAGTGTAAGGCAGTCTGTCTCCCACCCAGTCAAACCTCAAGACAAATGGAGCGCCAGTGGAGCTCAAAGTTTGACAGAACTATTTCTTTCCCCTTGAAGGGTTTTTTCCTGACCCCCTTTTGCCTGTCTCCCAGCTAAATGAATGCTCTCATTGTTCCCATCAACTTGACAAATACCAGTGTTTGAGAATAATGAGAAAGGAGATTATTCTGGCCAGAGCTGGCCAGGAGACAGTGCAGAAAGGGAGGCTGCATGATGAGGCCACAGAGGAAAGCAAATACAAGACCCATGTGTGTGGAGACGTGCAGCCTACCCCGCCAAGTCCTCACACCATGGCACACCTGTCAGCCCGACTGCTTCTTCCTGAGCCCATCTCCTTGTGTCCCAGTGCACAAAGGGACAGCTGCACTGGGGATCATGGAGCGAGGAGCCCGTGTGCTGGCTCAGCCCGAGGCACCGGAAAGGGGCACTTGCCTCTGTTTTTGTCACATTTTAAAATCAAGGGTTTGTTTTGAGTCTGCGAAAGATAATGAGCCTCTCTTTGCTAGACACACACTGAACTGAACGTCCCACTGCAATGCACAGGGAGGATAAAATTAACTGGTCCTTGGAAAGACTGGGAAAAATAAATAAATCAAGGGACTAGAAAACATTTGTGGCTGTGCCAATCTCTGTGCAAACATCTGAATCTGTGACTTACCAAAACAGCACAGCTTTCACAGCACTCCTTGGCTGGGGAAGAAAACACCCTTAGATTCAGAGACCTTATAGTAAGACAGGTGGGATGCACTTGTTGCTATTCATCTTCTATTTTTGTCATTCCATAATGTTTTAGGCTTTTTTTTTTTTTCTTTCTATCACTAACTGCTGAAATAATTTTATCTAACAGAGAGAAATACATTAATATGAAAAATAAAATAAAATACTAGTAATGTTTCTCAGTGCTTTGGAATTTTTCTTCCACTCCAAGATCTTCCCCTCTATTTTAAGACTGGCATTTTTCTATGGAAACAGTATCAGAGTGAAATAAAGGGGAAAATGTAGCAAAAAGGAGAAATAACTATCTGTCTCCCCTCCACCCATCCTCATCCCACCTCTCCAGTGGCCTTCCAGGACAAATGCTATGGCAAACATTTTATACCAGATTCCTCTTGCACAATACCCTTTCAAAAATGAATAGTTTCTTAGACTTGAAGAAACAATAGAGAGAGACAGTACCAAGTACAGATGTTTTGCAGTGGCCTGTTTACTGTCTGTGTTGGGAAGACTGCTTTACACTTTAGAGAATTTGAAGATAGCCTTGGTAACAGACATGTTCTCATGAAGTAGTGATCACAGGACAAAGCCTTTTCATGCTTTCTGTGCCCTACAGTCCTTTGGTATATCCTCTCCTTTCATAAAGTTTTTATTAGAGCATGTATTAATCCTTTTTATTGTTTGATAATGAGCTTTTCACTTTACTTGCCTGTGGGTATTAAAACTGTCTGCTCTGACAAAAGTGGAATCAGACATTCTGAACAGGACAGCGTGGATAATCTTTAAAATAGAACTAGAACCTTAGGCAAAAAACACTCCTAGAACATGAAGGGAAGAAGAACACTGCAACTGTTCTTCACATGTGCTTTCTGGCACATTGAGTTCAGTACTAAAAGATACACCCAGTGCTGTGATGTGTTCTTTTTTTCTCTTGAATAAATTGTATTTACTTGCTATGAGCTAGGGTGAGATTTGCTTCTGGATCTGAAAGGATGAGAAGTCCATGGAAGTTATAGTTGTCAAAATCTGGAATGTGCAGAAAGTCTAGTCCACAATTACTCCTTTAGGACTTGGGATGGCCTCAGAACATTGTTTAACTTCAGGATGACACAAACTGCGCTATGGTGAAAGCATTTGCTTTGAACAGTGCTATCTTTCCTTTTCTCTTCTGCTAATCTGTTAAAGGCACTGCTGAACTACAAAAGTGAGTCTAAAGGGAGGGAGGAAATCAGGAATAACAGACACACCAAATCCACTTACTTCCAAAGACATTGCTCTGCACAGTTAGCAACACGCCAGCCACAGTAAAATCAGCACCAATTAGGTTTACTTCCTCACACCTGAATCAGTCAAAATATAAAATATAGTGGAGTGCCTACTGGGCTTGGGACTATGCACAAGGAAGTATAGTTTTTAAATTAGACCATGTAGTGAATTCTCACTCTTACCGATGCTGTCTGCTTTAAATTAGGATAAAGAGTAAAAAGATACTGTAGTCAGGGATCTTGTTCTTTTTTGTTGACCAAAATAACCAACTTTTTTTTCTACATTCTGAAGCTCTAACATGAAGATGGAAACAAAGATTAGCTCTTACTTTACATATCATATTCTGAAGACATGAGAATTTCAAATAGATACATTCTGCTGCTGGTCACCAATGTTCTAAACAGCAACAAAAATAGCTAATTTATTCTCATCTCATGGATAGCAATGGGGGGAGGAACATTCCGTGCATGCATAGTGAAAGAACTTGCGCTGCTCCTTACCAGCTTTACCTCTGATACACGTTACTTGTAGAACAAAACAGCACCCGCGTAGAGTGACACCGTAAGGCTAAGAGAAAGTATAATTATTTTGGAAGGCCCATTCACCTCCCAGCCCATCTCCTGATGCTGCTTGAGGTTGGTGCTAGCAACACATACGGGGTATAACCAACAAGACTGCCAATATTAGAGTGATTCAGCATTACATTCTTACGGTGACAACTACTTCTCTGTACTCAGACAGGAAAGCAATGACTTCCAGGAAGTGAGATTTTAGGTACTCGTGATAAGGAAATGCTCCTCACCAGTGTCTGCCGATAAAACATTTAAATATACAAAAAAGTGTACAGTGTAGAAATACAAGGCTTTAAAAGGTAGAATCGTTCTGCTTTTTAAAGAAGGTATAAGCAAAGAGCTACTGAAAGCAAAAAAGCATAACAGAAATGTCACCTACTTGTATTAAAGGAAATAGGGATGAAAACCCCATCAGTTACTGTTTTGTTTCACTATTCTGACTACCTTCTGGTTAGAACAACTTTTCCAAATAAAGTATTTAACAGCAACAGTTATCTTATTCTCAAAGTTCTTGAAACACAGTTGGAGCTATACTCAGAATTCTAACAGTATACATATTGATTGTGGGCCATTCTTCCTCACTTTTAAGGTTTCCTCATATTTCTGCATGTGACCAAGTCAGATATTGCAGAGGGAAGTGATTTGCCCCAGGTCCCACCCATAAAACTTTTACTAAAATGCTCACAGTTCTTGTAAATCTACTAACATCAGCTATGGCCATCATAGAATGGTTAACAGTGTTTATCAGCAGTCGGTGCAGTTTGGTAGCACAGCACATATTATTTTTGCTTTGGATGATTCAAGCTAGTTTTGCACATAGTGGAAAAATCAATGAGGGAGTACTGTGGAAAATGCAAATACAACTGCAGAAACAGGATGGACTAGGAAGGGTAGAAAAATAAAGAGATGCAGATTTGTATGGGATAATTACAATCTTCACACCAAAGAATGTTGTCCATTGGATCATCTAAAGCGTAGGTGTATATGCCTGTAAGCTTTCCCTGCAAACCATTATGGTTGAAACTGAGACTTATCCAATTCCTTTGAGTTAGAGTAAAATCCTGCTCTGTCATAACAGAGAGACTGACCTACAGTAGAAGAAAACACAAGCAAGGACTTCCTCCCATGCAGCCACATGTGTGCAGAGTTCAAAGCAAATGAGAAAGCCAGTGAGGCACCCAGTGATGTCATGCACACAAAGTAGGTCAGGTAGCTGGGATTTACGGGATCTTGAGGTGTACAGATCTCCGCATGGACTCTGTGGGCAGAAGAGATGGGTTGCTAAGACTTCATTCTGTGCAACATGCTCATGTAATTGGGCAGAATATTTCTAGAGTAAAGACATCGCAACAAGAGAGAAAAGTCTATTTCACATTATTTATTAAGCATATGTAAACATTTATGCAGTTTAGACATCAGGAGCTGAAATCTTGTTTCACATTTGGGCACTCAGTCTTTTTCCAGACTCAAGAAGTATGCTGTAATTTAAAGCAGGCCAACAGATTCAACTGGTGTTTCTGCATGTCATCTTAGGGATGACGGAATGGTGGAGAGGGAAGGAATGGGGGCTGAGGTGGAGAAAGGGAGGGTGGTTGCTCATCTGGTCTTTATTTCCTTTCCCTGTTTCTTAATATTTCAAGCAAAAGGCCCATTCCAACTACAAGCAATGACACTCTTGTTATGGTATTTCATCTTGGAGAAGGGCAGGCCACAGCCAGCTCAGCATGTTAGCGTCCTGGGAGCCTCCACCACACTGCTTTAGGGTGGGGAGGTTAGATGTGGTGCAGACCATGGTTTCTATTGCAATGGGTAGATTTCTAAAAATATTTCGTATTTTATCTTTCGCATGAAGAATTGCCTAGCTAGAAATCCTTGTAGTAACTTACCTTACCTACTGCCATGCAGTTACTGTTAACTTTTTAAAAAGTGTTGCATCAGAGGAGATATCACCTGCATTTAAAAAATGTCATTCTGACTATGTTAACCAAGCTGGTTGTAGGGAAAACAAAGCAGATGAAAGAGAAAACATCTGTTCAGCAGAACTTTTTAAAAAACTGGCTCAGGATGTGAGGTCAGGTTCAGGCCTTTGTCAGTCTTTGCTCTAAACCCAAACTGAGACTAGTGGAACTCAGATTTCTGTTCATTGCTGTAGCAACAAACATTAATTATCCTCATACAACATGAACTATGCTCGTACACTGTTCGTACTCTAGATGAAGAATTGAAGCACAAAGATCAAGTAACTTGTCTGCAAACTTGCAAAGAGCCTGTAGTCAAGCCAGAAAATAAACCCAGGCTTACAGAGACCCAGGCTTGTGCCTTAACCACAACACCACATTCTTTTCCTCATGACTCCAGTTCTCCTGCTGGATTTTTCTTACTTCATCTACACCCATTCCTATGTAGGTACAGAATATGCCATGAGCCAGGTCCCAAATCCTTCAGGATTTGGTGGGTAGTTAAAAAGAGTCTGTCCCTTTCAGAGCAGTAGGAAGGAAGAAGGCACAGTTCTAGAAACATCCTTTCCACTGAAACTTGTCCTTATCATCTTAACAATATTTCCTCTGCTTTCCAAGAGTTGTTTTGAAGGGATAAAAACTTTACAGGAGCAAAAGCATTTCTAATTCAGACTAATAAAAAAATCCATCATTGTTATGATTCATACACATATGCAGGGAACAAGAAAAGACGAGAGTGTTATCAGTCCAGAGGGTGCAACAAGTAGTGTAAAGACAAACCACAGCAAAGTAAGCAGCTTCCTGAGTGGTAAAACCACTAGTCTCATTTTATAGTGCATTGTTCAAGAGCACTGAATTAAAATGTTCTCTGCTTCTCCTTCTCCTCTCTGTCCCATGTATTCTCCCAGTGTAATACCAATACCTTCCCCTGCAACTCCAGCCCACCCTGCAGGGAGCAGAGTGCTCGTCCATCTGCTACCACCCAGTACAGACATTATTTGGGAAACTGAATAGGAACTCAATAAGCTTATTTAAGATTTCTCTAAAGGATATTTCATTATCTGTCATATCAGATTCACCTTTATTGTGGGCTACAAATTTGTTAGAAGTAAAACAGGTAATGTTTTGGGGTGATACAGTTTTGTTTGGAAACTGGAAAAAGAAGTTCATGTTATTTTTAATCTAAAAATTTAATCTAAAAATTTTTAATCTAAAAATAACATGAACTTCTTTTTATGAATGTTATGAATGATGGCAAAGCTTCTCAGTGAAATAAATTCATTATTTATTCTAATTCCATAACGTATTGTAATAAATGCCATCTGAGTTCTACAAATCATTCTGCCTCAGAGGAAAAAAGCAGTCGTCTCTCCTAACATCCCTGGAGATCAGCTAACTTTGTTGCTAATGAACCAGCAAAAGGTTGCAGTTTTCCAAGATGAGGTTACACCTCTTAAAATCTCTGTGGTAGTAAAGCCCCTCCCCTCTACTTTGCAGACCAACAGAGGAAAGCCACAATGCTACCAGATTTGCACAATAAAGGCACCCAAAGATGTGGATAGTCACACAGCAATATTTTACAGTTATAACAGCAGAGGATACTACCTCTCATCAACACCTACACTTCTCTTACCTACTAAAATAGGTCCATCTCTACTCTCTGTGTGAATTCACACTGAAGCTACGTTAAGCCACCCTGCTATAAGATTAGGCTACAGTACTTCATAAAGAATAAGGACTAAATATGTTTGCCAAGGAACTAAACAGGGGAGTTGCCAAGTATGCAATTAAGAGTCCTGCACAGCTTTCACAAATGGTAGAGAGAAAAGGTAACATTCATTCTGCAAGCAGTTTTATGTAAAAAAGTCTCATTCTCAGCTGTAGTATGAAACAGGAAGTAGCTGAATATGGTCACCACATCATTGGGAAAATGCCCTGGTCAGATCCTGTTTTGAAAATCTTCTTCTACCAAGTAGCAGCACACTAACCTAGCCTTAACAGAGCCTGCTCACCCATTTTCTTTAGCTGGACAATTAATATCACTACAAGATCTAAAGGAGAGTTACAGCTGCATAGCAACTGCATAATTCAGTCCAAATATTCTCTTCAGGCAAAGGCTTTGCACAAGCACACTTCAGAACACTTTCAAAGCATACAGCTTCCTCATTTTGAGCAGGGCTTCAAAAACACCTAACTTAAATAAAAATAAAATTACCTCCAGTAACATCAGCCTTCCTCTCTGTCTTGCCTCTGGAAGGATCCCACCTATGAGGAGAAGCAAAGGGGCTACTATGGCTACTTCATTGCTTTTTAAAGGACAGAAGATCATCTCTAGACATGTCAGCTCATCATTAGAGCAGTGCCTCAGCTGTGCCACATTAGCCTTGGGAGAAATCCAAAACCTACATAAAGCTATCCAAGGTGGACCAATTAAGCAGCTTCTACAAGAACAAAAATATAAGTCTTGGCTTTAGCTTAGAAAAAGTAAATCTTGATTATAGCAAGGGTGTGACTCTTACTGCTCCAAAACTCTGATTTCAACTACTGAAAAAAAAGTTAGCATATTTAACATAGTATGTTAGCAGAGCAAAAGGGGAGGGAGGAAGTGAGGAGCAGGAGCGTATTGCTGTTGTATGTTTTCAAGCAACAGAGGAAGAGAGACAAAAGAGTCCACGCATCAGGAAACTATTAAAATGAATACATTCCTAGTTTCTTCATAATTAATTCAACATGGCCAATTTTGTATCAGAGAAGGGGAAAGAGAGATTTCAACCACTTCCTTTTATCTCAAGCTGTTTGGAAGAATACGATCTTGTAACGCTGAAAAGAAGTGCCTCATTGCATCCCAGCATGCGAGTGCAATTTTAACTCTTTACATGCCTGATTTGATATGTAAATTCCATTTTCTGTATAACATACAAGACATAAATTATAAAGCAGAGATCAGGTTCAATTAAGCACTACTGATTTCCATTTTCTAACCCCAGTCCTCAGCCTTTTTTAATTCTTACTTTTTATTTCATTGATACATTGAAAAAAAAAAACCAACTAGTTTTCACAGAAGTTGATACTATTCCCTATGAGAATTCTTTCCAGTATGTTTGCTTCCTTGTGTATGTTAATATTTGGTTCACATTTTGACTGTTATCTTCACACATATAAGATTCCAGAGATCTATTCTTTCCCCATGCTTGAAATTCTAGGATCTGAGTTAGTTATGCAATACTTTCAATAGTAGGTTCACTAAGCAGCTATTTATATGCTCAAGTAATTCCATTGTTTTCTAGGTCCTAAGGGAAAAAATGTATTAAAGCTGTGATTGGCTGCAAGTACAGATAGTTTTGGAGATCTTTCACAGCCATTTAACAAGCGAAGAATAGCATGCACAGGTAAAATAAGTCCTGGAAGTACAGTTAACAGTGATAATTATTTGCAGCCTTCCTCAATGGAAGACTGGAGCAGGGTTAGTTGAGATCAACAGCTCTTAAACTTTACCAAATACACTGAACACATCATAATTGCCTGTTGCTCTGTACATAATACATTATATAGCTGAGTTTCAAATTCTAAAGCATATAAAATTCAAGTATTCAAGAATATTTAGCAAGAAAATTCTGTAATAAGTTAAAATTATGAATGCAATGGGAGATTTATTTTTTAAGACTCCACAAAGAGGATTCATCAACACGTAACATTTATACGCAATAACTATGAACCCTAAAGTTCTTTTATTAAAAAGATTGAGCAAAAGTATTGTACTGTTTGCATAGTATGTTATAGAAGCAACTAGATATGCTCCAGTACCATACATAGTACAAGGGCTGCTCCAAAGATAATGCCTCCTATTTTATGATGTTGGCCCACAGCGTCAGAGGCAGATCTTGATGATATGGTAGTAGAGGCTGAACCTCCCCACCAATATTCCATTACATTTTGTTGCCATGTGACAGCAGAGGGGCAGAGTGAGAGAATGGCATCTGACATGGAAGTGCATATGAAGCAAAGCTGTGTTATTGAATTCCTCCATGCAGAAGAAAATGGCACCTATTGACATTGTGCTTGCTGAATAGTGGATGTGAGCACAGCAAGGTGGTGGGTGGTGCATTTCAGCAGTGGCAACAGTGACAGTGGGACACCTCTGCTGGTACATACTTTTCTGAGCATGACATGGAGACTCCTGTTCATTTCTCACATAAAATGCATAGCTAATGATGGTGACTACACTGAAAAATAGTGTTTTGTAGCTGAGAATTTGTTCTATCAAAAAGTGTTATTGTGCTCTTTGTATCTGTTGTAGCTTCCATGGAAATAAATAGGAGGCATTACTTCTGGAGCAGCCTATACACAAAGTGATTATATGATGTCGCAATAAGTGCAGAGAGCTGGGGAACTGTAAGATGTCTTCACCCCAGAAAGGAAGGGCTGAGGCACATTGTGATTACATGACTGAAATCCACATTATCATGTCCTCAGATGTTTGGTAATTGACAGATCACATAAGTAACTACTTTTTGGCAGTTCTGCAGGCATCATGCTTCAAACTGACATAAAGAAAAGAGTATTATGCATCTTCAGCCCAAGGATGGTTCCAATAATCAGCTCAACTAGGCATTTTGTAACAGAAAAAAGGATTTGTCTCAAAAGCATGGCTAATATTCTGAAAAATCTGCATAACCGGATTTTGATTTAAATGTTTGCCAAGCTGGCTTCTTGGATTTTTAAATGTTGATTGGCATGCCCATGACAATCATGCCTATTGCTTCAATCATCAATGTGTGTGTTATTAGTAACACATAGTGCCAAATAATACCCTTGGATTATCATTGTGGGAATGAGATCAAAGTTGGTGATATATTGACAACACTGATTTTCCAAAGCTACCAGAAGACACATACTCATATACTAAAATGACAAACATAAAATCGGTCTCCTGCCATTTCAAAATATACGTGTAAAAAGTTCATCAACACAGCTTAATCAATATACTCTTACATGTTTCCCCAAAAAAGTAAGGCTTAGAGAATGAAAATATTTGTAGTAGGATGCTTGTTCAAGTCAAATCAAAATGAATATTATTTTTGTCTGTGTGCTATACAAACTTGTGTCTCTTAATGCTCTATTCCTGGAGAACTGCACTTCATTCTGAACACCACCCTGACAGAAAGACACTGACTGCATGGAACCAAATCCTAGAAAAACATCATTAATGAAGAGGGAATATTGCCAGAAAAGATGATCAGAATAGCTAAATATGTCTCTCTCAGCTGGCGGAGACACAGTCTGGAGAGAAGAAGGTGTTAAGTATGTGAGGAGTCTAAATGACTCTAGAATGTATCAGAACCTAAAAGCAGATGACTGTGATTATGCTTAATAGAGATATAGGTATGAAGATGAAATAAAGAAAAGAGAAATGGTGAGTATACACAGTAAGCTGTGAAAATATTTTCTATGAAAGTGACAGAATAGACTACTAGCAAGAGCACAGTAGTTGGTGACCCTTGGAGCATCAAACAGGCAGACATATAGCCTAAGCAGTCTGGTCTTTCTAATTTTGTGTTTCTTTAAGAGGTCAGGCATCAGCAGCTCATCATCCCCTATTCCCCAGCTCAGCACGCTGGCAGTGAGCAGGAAGGAGACAGTAAGCATACTGCCCTAGAGAAGGAGCGACAAAAAATCCTACTAATTTTATCAGATGATTGACTGTAATTGTTTTATTATAAGGAACCTCAGTACAAAGCCACCTCCTGCCTTGATTGGATTTTAAGAGCAGAACTGATGTGCACACAAGATTTCAGATTAGTGATAACAACAGGTGAACTCTGACTGCAGCAAAGAATGAACCTGTTTCTATGAATGCAGAGGTATAAATAACTGATTCTTCCAGTGATGGCAGCAGCTGTATAACAGCCTCCCAGTCAGAATATGATGTAACCCCAGGCCTTGCGACATGTCAAACCCCTAGGAAAATCCTAGGCAAAATACATACTAACCTCCTCTGTTATCTTAAACATACAAGTTTGCAAGTTTATTTTTCATTCATGTCTTGCTCAGATACAATTTTGTTTGTCATAAATCCTTCGTTTGGATATCTGTTATATCTAGCAACTCCATAAAAGCTATTGTTTAGTTAATTAAATAAAAGCTTTTAATAGTAATGCTGTAATGAAGAGCCCCCGTTAACCTGCCAGTTCTCATCATATCAATAATGCCCAAATTATACCAGCAACAAGAAGGTTGAAACAAAGAATGAATTTTGTTTCTGTACCTCCAAATCCTGTTCCTATATTGTGCATACTAATTAAAGGTGTAGCTACAATAATTGAATACCTCAGAAGTCTCCAGTGCCGCACATCAGCAATATCATACACCAGCAAAATAGATCATGGGCAGCAAGCAAAATAAGAGCAGCTATATTAGAACTCATTTCCTAAACACACAGCCTCTGCATCAGTCCAGGTTTCATGCTGAATTTCAAATTTGAATTATTGCAAAGGTCAGGAAAGACAAAGAAATAATGCTCATCATTCATTAGATAGATTCATTTTGTGTCATTTTGGCATTACTTCTGCTGAAGATTTCCATAGGTAATCAAGTGTATCTTCATTCCCTACACAGCCTACACAAATATGAGTTTTCCAATGCTCTGCAGAAGCAGAGGGCCAGGACACTCCATATGTCAAATCAGTCATAATACTTTCATTTTATGACTGAGCATTTGGGGTATCCTTTACCATAATCATTTTATGTTTCCCAGTATTGTTGGCAGAACAGTGTAAAATATGAGTGCTAGAAGTACTTTAGGAATTCTGTCTCCTAGTTTTGCTGACTTCAAATTGAATGTCAGAAAGCTCATATTTCCAAATACAACTTCAGCCCTCTCACTTCTGCAAATCACTTGGGAGAAGGCAGTGCACCAAGCTATTGTTTTCTGTTCTTGCTTTTCTGCTCTGTTGAAGCATCCTTATAAGCAGATACTTACATCGTTCTTCTAGGAAGGGGACCCACCTACCAGTGTCATGCTGACTTCATCATCCTCCTGCGTTGTACATCTTTCAGCTGTGCAACACAAACCCAGGGGATGATGTAAGGAAGAAGAGTATTAAACAAACTGAACCTCTCCATTTCACTTCGAAGGAAATCTCTGCAAGCTGTTGTTTATAATCAGTCTAGTTCTAAGCTGGACATGTGGAGATTCTGTTTTGTTTTGTTGCTGACTCTGCAAACTGATACTTGGAGAGAACTGTCTGGGGAAAGCAGAGTCCTTTATTATGGCCATCACTGCCAAGTGATTTGGCAGATTCCTCCATGAGATGCACAATCCAATAGGTTATGTGTGAGAGATCAGCTGGCCAGTTACCAACAGAAAAGCTCAACTTTAACAGTTTTAAAATCTTATTATAGCCAATTTGTGGTTTTGGCTAAAGAAAGGAGGAAGATGAAAAATAGAAGTAGTTGGGTGTCAGTAAAAGATGGAACATTGAAGTAATTTTCATTGCTGTGCCACAGAGAAAAAAAAAAGCTGGCTTTATACATAGGTTAAATCTCATTGAGGCAAGCTCATGCACCAACTTTCAGGTACGTGCTTAGGTAAAACTGCAAAGATGCTATCACTTGTTATAGCCTTTTGTCTGGAAGATTGAGGTAATGCATCTCTATCTAATGAGCCTAACAAGACCCGTTTTTCTGACTGCTGTGGACAGAGGGCATTGGAAGGGCTTTTGCCTATTGTGCCTTTCACCAGAAACTGTCACATCTGTTTTGTCTGGACCTGAAGGGTGAAGGGAGTTGGAGAGTTGCTTTCACTGCTTTCAGTGATTCCAAATGGCATTTCTTGATAGAGAAAATGAGCTTGTTTGTTTGAGAAAACAAATTCCCTGTCAGGCATAGTCTGGGAAACTGAGGATATGAGAAAGAAAATAAAATCTGTTAGGATGAAGTATAAACATCCATAAAACTGAATAGTGAAACACCTACAGAGAAGGTTGTAGTTTGCCAGCGAACTAATTAAAGTCACTGAATGAGGAGGAAGGTGTGACAGCTGAATAGTTAAAGTAAAAATAAATCAGAAGTTTAGCTAAGCAATTATAACAGGAAATTACCTCTGGAGTTCCCTCTCCTGCCTTCTTTTCCTGGTCCTGCTTCCCACTGACTGAGCAAGTTCAGAGAAGTGACTTCTAATCTGGCAAGCCTCCAGTGCTGGTGCCCAGCTATACCCATAGAGGTCATCACAGACAAGCACCTCCAGTTCCCTGCAGCGGGTTTGGGGGAGCACAGGATCTCTATTCTGTCTCTGCAGCCAGCTGCCTCAGCTGCAGAAACCTGTCCTCCCCATCCTGCTCCAGGCAGCCATCTCAGAGCTGCCCTGCCTGCAGTGTGTGGCTAGCTAACATATTGCCTGGGGAATCTGATGTTTTACCATTGTTTCTGGTTGGCACAGCATACTGCAGTGGGAGTTCTATGTTCTAATACTGTTTATAAACATGCGTAGGACTTCTCAGACATGCTCTGTCTCCAAAGTCTACGCTATTGCTTTTGGAAATAACATGCTCAGTGACCTGTACTTTTTTCTGAAAGGACTGCTGCTTAGTAGGGGTAATGAAGCTGCCTTCCCAGCTATGACCAGAGGAAGAGTTTAAGTACAGTGTCGCTGAAACTGAGAATTGGAAATAACTCTCTTCCACTGCTCAACAGCATAGCCTCAGTCAAAACTACAAACAAAGCAATCCATGACACCTCAGGAGGAGGGGAAACATCTCACAATCATGGGAGCTCTCACAGGGCTCCTATTCAGTTCCATGAGAACTTGTAAATGAAGAGAGCATGTGGCTCCTTCTTACACTGACTTGAGCTGTGCAACAAATTCCTCAGAGGCAGTGCCAAATTAAGTGTCCTGAATAAGGACGGCTCCATAAATTGACATTTTCCTGCCCTACATTCAATTGCAATCTCCATCTTTATCAAGGAACACCATGGATTGGAGGATTAAACCCTGGGTGCCTGCCAGCACTCATTTAGGCATGAAAGTCCAAATGTTTCCCATTATACTGAGCACTTTTTTTGTGCAGTGTAAATGCATGTCTTAGCATCAGCTTCATCTTCACTATGAGCCAGAACACTTACAGCGGCACATCAGGTCATGAAAAACTATTGGAAGTGTTTGTCTGTTTGTGCTGCCACATCTGATTTTTTGAAGAATAATTATGCTGAGGAAAAAGCACCAAAAATAAATAAATAAATAAATAAATAATAAAAAATAAATAAAAATAGGGCCAGTGTGTCAGAAAAGGTTTCGGGTGCCCCCTGCTTGTCTCCCATCTGCCAGGGTGCAGGATTCAGTGCTTGATGCTCTGTTCCCACGCGCGACACCGGAGGTAGTGCAGTGAACACCACCAGCCATGGGAGCTGGAGTCCCAGTGTGCCTGCCAAGCTCAGGTCTTCTGCCAACCACCTGCTTTTCCAACCAGTGTTTTCACATAGAAAGCAATTTGGACCTACACACTGAGAAATCGTACAAGCTCCCAAAACAAAACATCCCCTTTCCCAGCACGATGGGCCATTTAACTTTTGTAAACTTAATATGGGAACTTAAAAAAAAAAAAAAAAAAAGCTCCAACAGCATGACATGTGAACAAATAACAAAGCATCCTTTGATAGGTGATCGTACCATCCTGCCATAGCACAGGGGAAGTCTCTCACTCTAGACAACAATAAACAAAATAGAGTGAATATGCGGGCAGCATTTCAACATCTGCTAGAGTCTCTGGGAAAGGAGCTTCATGCATACAGCTCTTCTCAGGACAGCTGTATGCAATACTCATCGTCACCTTAAAGTATTAGTGTTATTATGTATATCGCCATATTTCTGTTGAATACGACATAATCTGATTGTTAAAAAAAAAAAAAAAAAAAAGCTATTTACATAAGATCATTGCCAACTCTAATAGCTTCCCTGGTAAGCAGGCTTTCTTTAGGCAATATTTAATATTTCAACATCATGGCAGTTCATTACATTTGGGAATCCTTTCCTGTTTCCTTCAAAACAGAAGATCAGTGAAACATTGTTTACAGCGAGCAGAAATCCTAATGAAGTTCATGAAATTAACGATTTCCTTTGATCAAAATCTTATCTTTCCTTCATACTTAACCTCAGTTTGACTGTCACATATAGCATTGCATACCCTCATACTAGTGTATCACCTGCATTTCAATATTTAAGGCCAAGTAATTCTTACTTGCAAAGCTTTCTTACTGAAAGCTTCCCTTGGGGAAGATAAGGATCTAGCCACAAAAGCCTACTGAGCTACTTCTCCAGATGCTATTTATATTCATAACAATACTTATTCAATATATGATTGGTTATAGTGAAATTCGTAATAAAAATATTCACTGCAAATGTGCACAAAAATTTCTAAATGCTGAGTTCAGTGCCAGAAGTGTTGCAAGCATTCTTGAATTTTTGTATACTTCTCAGAAGTACCTTTTTGAACTTAAACTTGAGCTTCAACATACAAACTATTCCTTAAGATATGACCTGCATGCTGCCTGTCTCCAGTATCTTTTTCTCACAGTTTCCTGTACAAAGACCTTGTTTTACTGCTCTTTCATTAAAGTGTGTTGATCACTCATTGCTACTCATTTTTTTTTGTTTTCTTTAGGCTCGTCCGAAGGGAGAAGGCCTGACCCCGTACCAGGGCAAGAAACGCTGCTTCGGTGAATATAAGTGCCCCAAATGCAAGAGAAAATGGATGAGTGGAAACTCCTGGGCTAACATGGGACAAGAGTGCATCAAGTGCCACATTAACGTTTATCCTCACAAACAGGTAGGAGAAGAACCAACCTGGTGGCATACAGTCTTGGAAATTGGAATTCTCTTGAATTTGGATAGCATGGCTATGACCTAAACAGGACTTGGCATGGACAACAGCATGCCACAAAATAAAATTAAAATAATAATAAAAAAGAAAACACAACCTTTCATAAATGAGCTGCTGTTTTCAGAGTCCTGGGGAAGTGAATTACTTCCAGTTTCACAAAATTTGAATACCCTTTCAGTAAAAATACCTCCAAAACAAAGTCTTTACTTATCTTTATTATAAAAACAGACTTTGGGACCATATAGTCTGAGATGGAACCATTATAGAGAAGACAAGTTCAGCAGTAGCAATGGGCCTCCTGATACTTCTGACTCTCTTCATATTTACACCAATTAGCTGCTTTATTGCACTGGTGTCAGTGAAGTTATTTCCAAAGAATAATTTTTTTGTTCATCCATTTAAATAAGATTGGACTTGGATAGGGAGATACATATTTATAAATATGTAGTACTAGCGATAAAATAGAATACTAAGAGGACCCCTACTTACTAAATAACTTAGTTAAACAGTAAAGCAAGACAGCCTGTGTAAAAAGGCATTTCTTGTTTTCCATAGTACTTGGTGGTGCCCAGGCTAGGAACTTCAAGAGAAAGTCTCTTAATAAGCTGAAACAGTCAAGTGTAAGCAGTAGCTCTAATAAGAAATCCATATCTGCAATGCTGCTAGCCATAGCCTTCATTCCTGCCCCCTCTGGAGTGCAGCTGCATCTCCTGCATTTCCAGCCCCCTGTATTTGCAATTTACAATGGGAAGACTGACTCAGTTCTCGTCTGTATCCTGTCAGAAGTGGTTGCAAACCACCATCTAGTACAGTGGCAGTTAATGAGAGACTGATCAATTGCTCATAACAACTAAGCTCACACTCCTCATTTTGCTGACAAACCAGGCTACAGACTGATTTTGTTGAAGTTGGATTTTCATGCAAAAAGTAATTTTTAGCAACTCACACACACACAAACAAAAAAATAAATAAAATTACTCAATAGATGCTAGAAAGTACACAGAGCTTCCTCCCCTATTAGGAAAGGCTGAGCAAACTGGGTCTGTTCAGCCTTGAGAAAAGAAGACTGAGAGGTGATCTTATTAATGTTTATAAATATCTTAAGTGTGAGAGCCAAACAGACACAGCCAACTTCTTTTCAACGGTCTGTGGGGACCGTTGTGGGGGAAATGACCATAAACTGGAGCATAGGAAGTTCTGCACCATTATGTGAAGGAACTTCTTCACAGTAAGCACTGGAACAAGGCTGCTCAGGAAAGTTGTGGATTCTACTTCTCTGGAGATATTCGAGACCTTCCTGGACGCCTCCCTGTGCAACCTGCACTAGGGGGAGTTGGACTAGATGATCTTTGGAGGTCCCTTCCAATCCCTACAATTCTGTGAAAGCTTGCTTAGCATAACCAGAAAGACACAATTGCAGGCTCGCTTCTAGGGAATGACTTTACAACTTCAACTGCTATTGGAGCAACACCTGGGATTTAATGCTGCCAATTTCAGCACAGTCAAAAGAGAGACACCTGTGAGTGCATCTGTCTTAAGCCACACAGCACTTTTCTTCAAGATAGCTGATACTAAGCAAATGCAAGAAGCGTTACAGAAAAATTTAAGTGTGATTTTGCAATATTGCTGTAAATTGTTATGGATGAAATAAGTGGGAATTATTTTAAGAGTTTGGGAGGTGTAATTTGCTTCAGATGCAGTTTATCCTAGCTGAATCTCAGCAATAAATAGGGCTCTGCTATGGGTCAAATTATCTGCTGCCCACTCATAACCCATGCTCAAATCACAGATGGATTATTTGGGAGTACTTGCAATAGGTGAAAAGGAAATTCCATTGGGAGTCTTAAGTGTCTCATTAGCCAGCTAAATGCTGGCTAAACTTTCCATGGGCTCATAAGGAACACTTCATACCATTTCATGTGATTTTGGGGAGAGGAAGCATGTTTGTAAAAAAATAATCGTAAGTAATATTGTGATTTTATTATGATGAAAAGATAGAAGTACTGAAATTCATTGCAACAAGCCGCAATGGAGAGACAAGCTTATTAACATTATCCCAACCAGGAAAATTTAATCAACTCTATTTCTTCCTTTTATACACATGCATGTTCATCTAATTCTAAGGGTAAGTTTTGGCTCAGTTTCTATGGTAATTCTGTGTTCCCATATTCAGCTAAGATATCAATTTATACTACCTAGTACCTTGAAGCAATATAAATTGGAGTTTTTGAAATCTGACATGTTTGTGGCAGAGGGCTTGATTTAGACCTGACCCACTTAATTCACTTGAAATGATAGTTTTTTGTGGGGTTATTTGTTCACTTAAATAACACACGACTATTTCCACTGTAGGATGAACAAATGGCCAAGTCAGTGAATATCACTGTTTCTGCTGGACAGTTCAGATGATGTAACCCTAATCCTAATCCCCCTCCATCTCTAGGTTAACACCACTCTGATTCCAAATCTAAAAACAAGAGGTTATCTTCAGAAACCTAAATTACCTGATGAGACACTAGTTCAAAGCTTCAGAAGTCTCTGATTCCTTGCTCCTGCTTAGACAGCTTGCTTAGAACAAAATCCAGGCTGAGCATTTATTACACATAAAGAAGTAGAGTCTTGATGGCAAGAGGAATTACAACACAAGTTTATAAATATTTACTTTGTTCTTCTAAATAACCTCCATCATTTTTGTTAGTGTTCAAAGAGTCACAAGAACTTGCTCAGGAAGTATCCCATCCACAAAAGACATTATATACTGGGGAGTAAAAATGTTGTATAGTAAAGGAGGTTTGCAAGCAGTCCCCTGGGGAGAGCTGCCCCTCATGGCAGGGCTAGAGGAGTCTGTGAACTGCATAGCGCAGACATCGAAGACTCTGTGGATGGGCTGCAGTCCACAGTGCTTCTTCCTTGTATATGAACATGTATATGAACAATCACAGCATGTGCAATGCAGGTTTACACCTGACCTCCATCACTGTGTTTCCACATCATCCCCTAAGACCATAATCTGGGCTTTACTCTTCTTACCAATCCATGTGTCCATGTCTCATTAGTAGTTGGTGGTGCCAGGTGAGATCTTCAAGTCTGGACTATGCATTTCAGCTAAGCTTCCAGATGCAAAGAACCTGCAGCCAGTCAATAGTGCTTTTTCCCCCAAATCCAAACTTACAACCTCAAGTTGAAAGATTTATCATTCTGTTGTTTCTCATCTTGCCTTACCTCTGTCTGATTCTATATCTCAGTTTTACTATTGCTATTCTTTCAATTCTTTTTCATTCTTCCAGTGCCTTGTATTTCTAATTAAATGTATCAGCTATAGCCAGACAGTAAAGAAAACATCAGTTCATGCACAGAGCTAGCAGCAAAGGATCCAGCCCTAAGCATCCAGCCCCACACCAGACTTTAAGCATATCTTATACATGGCTATGGGTTGCTGTTCTGCAGCTTTTTAAAAATGCGCTGTACTCAGTCAGCAATACTTTTATGGTAATGCTATGTATTTTATAAAAGCATAGTGATTGATTGTTCTAATTAAAGAGTCCCGTGTTTTGAGTTTGAAGGTTAAAGCATAGGCACATACTATGGATGTAAGATTTAGTGGTATTATAATAAACTATTAGAACTACCTACACTCCTTTATCATTTTCTGTATACATTTCTTGCTTTTCCTTCATTTTCATTATTCTGTTGACATATACCAAAGGAGAGTTCTCATTCATGAACAGCGTTCCCATGCATTTCTAAACAAACATTTTTTTCCCCCCTCTCAGTGCATCAATGGAAGTTCTTAGTTAATTCTGGGCTCCTAGTGACTTCATTATAAGGGCTTAGACAGTACTTCCACTCGTCTGGATCTTCCAATGAACATCTTTTTCAGCTTAATATAATAAAGACACTCTCTCTCTAGAAGCTGTTTTTACACTCAGTACCTGTACAGATAAAACTCCATTCAAGAAATAAATTGATACTGCTGTTTTATAATGTCTGTTCTTTCACTGCAGTTACCATACTACATGATATTAGTATATATATATTTTTTTAATTTAAACTAACAAAATTCAGATGAACTGGCCAGTCAGAAATTTCACCTCCGTTCTACTTCAGACAGTATTACTTCTAGCAGATTAAATTATTTCTTCTCCAAAACAATCTGGTCAATATACACCCTCTACAATGTATTTTAACTCAGCATCCTTTTCTTACTCCTTACCCTACCATTTGGTAATCAACTTGTTTTTTCTCTTCCTCCATCTGTTAGGTCACAATAATATCCTTACATTATTAGAAGAGGGTCATTTGATTAGCAGATGCTAATCATTGTTATTTCCTCAACCTTATGCTGAGTTACAAGAGCCTTCAGAATTACAAAAATTACCTAACTGCAAACAGTCCATGCCATTTCTAAAAATACAGTTATCACATTTCCCTGGTGAGGGCATATTACAGCATCTCCATTTCCATACACGTATACTGCGTGAAAGAATTGGCATGATGATTCTGTCATAAGAACTCGTATCAGGTCAGATCTACATCCTCCATTTCACACACCATCCTACGCAGTAGAGAGTGCCCACAGGAAGGTATGGATCTAGGATAAGACACAGCAACCATCTCCAAGGATACTTCCTCATCCCTCCAGTATTGCCTCTAAGTTCCCCCACTCATCCAGCAGACCAGTATCTCTAGAATCTATTCAGTAGCTGAGGCTTAACCACATGGGCCACCATGTGTTTTTTTTAATGTCAACCCTGAATATTGGAGATTAGGATGCTTTTATCCAATTTAGGAGAAAAATTTTGAAATTTTTATATTAATGATTGCTTGATATATGCTGTTGTGAATTAGAAGTTCAATCAATTCCCAGGCTTGCCCTTTTTACTAGTCATCATCTTCATCTCTTTACTTCATCTTACTCAGATGCTTTACTCCATCTGTGGACTTCTGAGTCCTGTAGGGCTTGATTACATTGTATTTACTGGGGATGGTTTGAGCCTAAGTTCCATTGAACTGGCTCAAGCAATAGTATCAGAGTACTGCAGACAAGAATCTTCACTGTATAGCTCTGGGGTAGCCATTCAAGAACATATGCTGTGTCTGTGAATGGCTTCTACACCTATGCTAAAATCTTGATTACCTATGCATACCTTTCACTAGACATCCCTGGAGAAGAGAGCAGCAACACATCCTTTCCAACTGCTCTTTGTTCCTGGAGGCTTTTTCCTGGAGTGAAAAGATTCTGTGCCAATTCCCCACAAGGAAAGTCTCTTCAGCTCTGTTTTTTTATTCCACATACCCTATCTGTGAGAATGAGCTTTTAATCTCTCTGCAGCAGGAAAAGTCTTCTCAGCAATTTTACAGCTGTGTATATACTTCAGAGTGCTCTACAAACACAGTTCTAAATCTTTGTGTTTGAGAGGGATGGCACAGCATGCATAACAAGTAGTAACACAAGAGCCTGACTGGCAAGTCTGCTGCCTTGATACCAACTAATTCAGAGTGGAAAAATCGGGTGCCTTTCACACCTGAGCTGCAAAACTACTTCAGCTGTTCCAAGAAAACTGCATGCATTTTTGTCTTCATGACTAAGTTCCTGGTGGAAATACTTACAGGAATTCCCAAGACCTTGAGGCCTGTTGAGTTCAAGTGTTGCTGAGAAACAGGAGAGCAAAGAACTGCCCAGACCAAGTTACTGGATTACTCTTTCGAAAGAGGTTTCCTGCCTAGTCACATTATCTACCCTAAACAAAACAAAACAAACAAACAAACAAAACCCAACAACAACAACAAAAAAAGAAGCCTCAGATGGAACTTAATTCTACCTCTTATTATTTCATGAAATTTGGATTCCATATAGTTGTTTGTGTTCTTCCTTATACTGCTCCAGTGTGGAGCCAGTCATTTTAGCCTTTCACCAGTGTTCTTGGCATTGTAACAGCCCAGACGCGAAGCTCTGAATTTTCATTTTCTTCCCCTGACTGCTCTAGCAGCAGCATCTGTGCCTGCTTCCTGGCTGGCCTCTTATCAAGGCTTCTCCTCTGACTTCGTGGCTGACTCCAGGGCTGTTTGTGATGACAGCTGTTGCACTGGTGTAGAACCAGCCATCTGGTGACTGACTTGTCCTCTTGGACATGACTTACTTCCAGCTGTCAGGAATTTATCGCTAGACTGAAAATAATTTGGTATGTAAATACATTCTTCATGTTATCCAAGCTATTACTTCCACAGGCAGTGCAGTGATTCCATCATAATTCCCCTGTCCAGGTGCAGTTTCTCTTCCCTCTGCTTGGGGAGGAATGGCTCTGATCACTCTGAAGCCCAACACACTAGTGAGGAGATTGAGGCCTGCAAGTATTCTCTCTCCTATTTGGATTTAATCCCTCTCCAGCAGCTGGAGGGGAATCATTGCATTTCCACCCTTGTGTGCCTCAGCAGTTGGAAAACAGGTCATCCCAGACTGCTGCTCCTCTGAGCCAGAGAGATTTCTGCTGTTCATCTCAGGTGGCTCTCTTTCATTCCTAGCTGGCCTGTTCCAGAGGTATGCTGCTAGCTGAGGCTGCCTGCTCTCACATCCTCATGCCATGGATTTGTAGCCTTCTCATCACAGTCTTTTTGTTTCACAGCCACAACTGAAGGCCTTGTTCATGCCATACAGGCAGGAGAGCAGAGCTCTGCCGCTCAAGAACACGTTGCATTTAATTCTTTTCCCCATCACATAATCTTTTATTGTAATAACAATATACAAATTCTTGAGAGTCTGTGCCTTGAGAGAAGCATGGGAGCTAATGCACCTGAAGATTATTGCCCTTTATCAGCATCCTGCCACCTCTAGCTGTAGAATCAATTTTTACATGCATATCTAACTTGTCATCTATTCATGCTCCATTAAGGCCTGATGTAATGAGTCCAGAAATATATTTGTTTTCTTGCATTTAAATTTTGATATGGTTTATCTACCAGTGGTACAATCAAATTGTTCCACTCTAAAGCGGAAAAAAATAAATTCAAACTTCTAAATAGAAATATAAGCACCCATTTTGCTTCCACTAAGAATAATTTCTCTAAAGGATGTCCTTGTGACATTTCCAGTAACATCTAAGACATTATATATATATATATATATATGAGTCATTTTGAGTATGTTTTGTTCTTTATTTTGAAAAAAGGATTTATGGAATACAGAGTTTAATCAGTACATTTGGGAAGTACATGGGGAAGCAATACTTCACAGTCTAAAGTTAGTTTGCAGGACAGGAATTGCTGTATCAATTTAAATTTAGTTCAGTTTTATTCACCTTGGGCAATGGCTTTAGTCACTGCCATCAAATGCCTTCCTGGTGGAGCTGCGTAAGGTCATTCTGAGCCATCAACTACCAAAGAATGCTAAAGAAAAAGATACAAAAACTCAAGACCTTGAGAAATGCCCTTCCCCATACTATCTACAGAAAGTAGACAATCAAATCCTGTTTACTTGCATTAAAAAAAAAAGAAAACCAAAACAGTAAACTCTCCCTTTAACAGAAGAAAGAATACCTTTCCCGGAGAAATATAGCAGGATTTTCTGCTCTTCTGCAGGCTGCATTTCGCCTCTTTCTAAGGAAAGGCACTGTTCCTTCAGCCAAGCAGCCTGTCCTCTTTCCGAGCCCTGCTCTGAGTGCAATGAGCCTTCCTGCTGTTGGGCTCCCAGCAGCATAGAGCTGGAGGATTAGAGCCTCCTCAGCTGGGTGCATCTCCTGCAGCATTCAGAAGACTCCCCAAATTACCCCATGGTGTGCAGCCACACAACTGTTCAGCACTCTCCACCTTCTGCTTCCACCCTCCAAAGCTGGTGAGAGTGCTCCTGAGTCAGCCTCAGCTGCCTGTACCAATGAAATCTCACTTCATCACCTGCAAACCCTTAGCTATCTAACATCCTGCCTTTTTCGCATAGCATTAAAGTTGCAAGTCTGCAAGATTACTGCCTCAAAGGCCTCCACAAGATTAGAACATCAGCAGTAAGAATGGGAGGAGAACAGCTGCTTCTCAGAGCACTTGCAGGGATTTTTGCCTTGCAGGAAACCCACAGAGATAAACTGGGGCTTCATTTTATGCACAAACTGTGCAAGCCCACCACCATTTTGAGGCTTCAGCCCTCAGTAAAAGCAGTGCTTGGGCCCAGCTCAGCTCCTTCCAGCCGGCCCTTGGAAACCCAGTTTCCTGCCTTGTAACCCCTCTCTCCCCAGCCTCTGTGTCGTAACACGCTGGTAACAATAACATCTCTGAAATCGAAATGCTTCGTGGGCCAAAAAGCTGAGCTCAATCAACGCAGGGGGAAAGCAAACCACGGAGAGCTATTGTTTCTGAAAACAGTCCAAAAAACTCTTGGCTCTTCAAGACACTCCCAATGTCCTTTGCACTGTTTCCAGGAAAAATGATTCCCAAGGCCATGTGTATTAAAAAAATCTGGCTTATATCAATAAACATGATAACTGCTGTATTTTTTTCTCTTTAATCAGAACACAGCTAGCATGTAGAAGCAATCAGAGCTGAGTCAAATAGACTGTCTTAAGTGCAACATTTCAAAGCTCTAAAATTCGTGGAGAATAAATCAAATGTTGGAGCCCCTAAACCTGGACATCATCTTTGAGGGAGATTTATGTAATGCAAACTGTTGAAGAAAATTTATGGGCAGATGTTGGTGGAATAGGCTGTAGAAGAGGCATAAAGGCAGTTTCTCTGACCCAATAAGCTTATTCAACTTGTCTCTGTTGTGGCAGAAGCCCAGAATGCATCATCATTTGAGTTGCAGTCTCAAAATCAAGATTGCCGGTTCTGATCCAAAATCTTACTTCCTCATACGCAACCAATACAGGTTCAAGCACCCCCTCTCCAAGAAAGGAAAAACAATCTGAAATTAAATTGTAAACAAATTTAAACTCAGAAAGTCACATAGCCTCTAGCCTAGCACAGAGAAAAATTTTGGCAACGTGCTGTGGGTAGGAATCCTGAACTGGTGACAAGACATTGGCAATCACTATGAATTGCTCCCATACATTCTTTCTACTAGCTATGCAACATAATGAACAAGTGTTGTACTTATAATCCAATACAGCTGATTATAGCAAGAAGTTGCAGACTTTTTTTTTAGGAAAAGAGTACATTTTGCCTGACTGTAACCACTGAATGCTGGGAAGCCCTTCCAATCCATAGGGTGTGAGCAGCTCTTACAGAGTAACATTAAGAGAAAAAAAAAAGATTTAGAAAGCGCAATACTTCTTATTCAGTGGGACTCAGATGGGTGGCTTTGACATGCAGAACTTAAAAATAAATAACAAGGAAACTTAGAGGACCAGGTGTACTTTAAGGTTTTAAAGATGATGACAGTATTTAGGGAAGGTATAAAAGATAAATGGCCATAATTTTATATTTTTTTCATCCTTTCTTTGTTACAAGAAAGATAAGCAGTAGTCTGCTATCCTTGTAAGAACAGTGAGAAGCTTATGGCTTATTTCGAGTTTTCACATCATGCACTGTCTCTACCACAGTTCCACAGAACTTCCACTGTCTTCTTCTTGGTAAGGCGTTGAGTATTTAAATCATTTTTCAAGTACATTCCAAGAAAGCTGAGAAATTATGTTACAAACTGTGCACATCAGTGTTATGTTCTACCTCACAGCTCTATCACTTCTGTTGATTAGATTTTCCAAACAGCAATATCCCTACTACAATACTTAATATTTTCCAAGTGATTGCAAAACTTCTTACATGTCATAGAAAATTAAAGCACATGGATTACTAAGCTCCAAGCAGCTTTGTTCCCTATTTTAGTTAAATATACTGCCAGCCCTGTGATTCCACAAGTGTTCTTAAACAATATATCCAAATTATCAGTCAGGTTCACAACAGAGGTTGTGCTTCTGGTTCTTCGTTGTTTTTTTGGTTGTGTTTTTACTAATAGCTCTGCAGTTGCTCTACTTAAAAAACAAACAAACATCAGCCTCGTAAATATGGGATTGAGACCTCACTAACCTATGTGATATCTGTGCATAGGTAAAACAGTTTTCCTGTAGCAGCAGCTAATTGCAGTGTTGTTAACCCTTCTGGCATTTTGGGCAGAGGGATTCCCATGCTTGAAGTGCTAATACTTTTGGGATGTCTCAGTTACTGGAGCCAAGGGACTAAATTGCTGTGTAACCACATAAACATACTCCCCATTCAGGCTTTCATTAGTTTACCTACAGCAAGGTAAACAGAACCTTTATGAAGAACAACGTTCAAGATTGTGAGGCAACTTCATGCCACTATGAAGCAAAGAGTCGAAAGCATTTTCCCTGCTCAGGACAGCAGGACTTCTGTAACCGTGAGGAGAAAGCTGGGTTAAGCTTAAAAGTATGTTCAGCACACGTAGTAAAGATTAACAGCAGTGACAAAGCCTTGAATCAACTCTTGTTCCCACCCTTCTCTGCAGAGACCCCTGGAAAAGCCGGACGGCCTGGACGTTTCAGACCAGAGCAAAGAACATCCCCAGCACCTGTGTGAGAAGTGCAAAGTTTTGGGCTACTACTGCCGCCGTGTGCAATAAACCTTCCAAGTGGCCTCTTCCCATCCCCCTCATCCTTAAAGATCCTCTGACAGCACACGATCAAGAGCAACACAACACATCAAGATAAAAGCTAAAATAATTGCCAATATTGCCTATCTATAACCTAACAGTATGCCTTACCATTAACGGAATGTAACATTTCTCCTGTGTATGCACACACATGCAACAGGTATTTACAGGACTATGGTGAATTTGTATACATACATATATATGTAAGCTTACATATATATACGTACACACGTATAAGCATTACTGATAGTGTTCACAACAGAACCACAGTCGCAGGTTCTGCTGATTGTTTACACAGACCCTATATCATGGTCAGGTGAAATGAAATGAAGAACTATTCTTTAGGCAAGATATAACATTCACAAGGACTATATGTGATAAATGGGTTTTGCAGAGGTTAAATAACTGCGGGGCCACTGATTAAAAGCACTCACCCACGACAGGAATATTTTTCCTATTATATGACAAGACAAAGGGAGATTAAACAAGCCACAGCATAAAAGAAGGAAAATAATTGTTTTCCCAGTTTTAGAAAGTCTGAGAGTTTTGTGTTGCTGCTTTCTTGGACTTTTCTATTTGTTAGTGTCACTCAGGCAGGGCTAAGGCAAAATCATTTTTTGCAATTTTGTGGCAAAAAAAAGTGAATAATTGTTTGAGGGTGTGGTTGTACAGAAAGGGAATGCCATAATGGGACCTATAGCATCGGGAAGGATTTCAAGAGGTTTTTGGAGGAGATAAAATTGGCTTGGTTGTGTGACTAACAGATCCTTCTCTTGTCATATAATTCTGCTACAACAGGTTTTGCATGTGTATGCGCTATTCATTAGGCTGCAAGCACACTAAATTTACTGTGAATAAAGGGGGATAAGAATGCTTAAAATTGTCCTCCAAATCCATAATTGAATGATTAGCCAAACTTACTATTTATAATAGTTTTAAAGCCACTTTCTGGAAATATTTTTTATGTCCTGTTTTCTACTGTACAAATTTGTTATAATGTAAAACTTTTTAGCCATAAGGTGTTATGAGGTATGAAGAACACTCTATATAATATTCCCACTTTCCTGTCTTCCTGAAACACCTATTTACCTTAGGAGAAATGTAGGAGTTATATTTGGTTGTCCCATTTCAGGTGGAACTTTGGGCAGGGTGATCCTGTTGCAAAGTAGTATCTCATCAGGGATGAGCTGAAAGTACCTCGAGACAGTATCCTGTTTATATGTCTGTATAAGAATACATGGGCATAAGGACAAAACAAGCAATTCACTTGCATTATTCACTGAGAAAACTTACAGGGATAATGGTTTGTGTGGTTTTAGGTTTGGTTGTTTTTTTTTTTTTTAAAAAAAAAAAAAAGAACAATTTCTATTTTTGTGAGGTTTCCTTTAGAGATTGATTTGTGTGAATACTTAGTGGAAATATTTAAAATCCTAAATAACTTGATGTGAATTAAATCTGTTTTGAGGATTAATTCCATAGTACTAATACAGAGAGGGTTTTGTGCCAAGTAATACCAAAATGTAACCAATACATACAGTCAAGCGAACTGAAAACTCAGTGAGCATTCCTGTAGGAAATGTGAAGGTCTTTACGAATTTGTTCTAAGGTGAAGCTTTGACCATTTCTCTGCTTTGTTCTAAACAGTGCAGAATAGTGTCTGCTTATTCTGGTGGTAGGGTAATATACATATCTCACAAACTGCATTATTTATGTGTAGCCCAAGTGACACAGCCCACTGGTCAGTTTGATGAAAAAACCTTGGGATTTGTTGATTCTGACCATGACTCTTACATTAGCTCCCTGGCTGTGGGCAAGTCATGAGATCCTTCTTGGACTTCAGTTCTCCCAGCTGCAAAAGGGGGGTCATACTTCAGTGCACCTACCTCACAGCAGTGTTGTGAGGCATACTCAGTGTCCATTAGCGTTTTGACATCACTGGATGAAAAATGCTATGTAATTCTAAAATCTTAAAGAAAATTAATCACTTTGAAACTAGTTTTGCCAAGATGGTAATTCTATAAACTAAAATAGCTGAAAAATAATATTATTGAACGTTAACACTAATAAGAGATCTCAGTTACATCAGTCAAGATATACAGTTTCAGCTTTTTCAAATAGAAATGCATTCTTTTGCACAGATTCAGAAAAAAATACCTTAGAGAAAAACAAAGATACTAATTTGCCTATAAGAGAATAAAATACACAGGTGATTTTGAGGGTGGATTTTAAAGCTTGTTAATCTTGATAATTAGTTTCCAACATGCATGCTTATACTGAAAGAATAACACATTAAATCAGATCTGTTGGTTTTGGTTTTGTTTTTTTTTTTTCCTTTTGAGCACTTAACAGAACATGAACAGAAATATCCTTGGTGTTTCATATCCAACTAAAGGACAAGTAGATGAACACCATCAGGTGAAAATCAGAGAATTATTTTTCTCCCTGAAACTCTAACATTGCTACCAAGCATTTTGTTTTTAAATAATTCCTGTTTTTTGATAACCACTAAATCAGTAGAGTAGCACATCCCATGGTATAGCTACATCAGTATAGAGCATACCAGCAGATACTGAACAAAAGCCAACTGCCAATGCCATTATATGCAATCATTGCTATTCTCATGACAGTATTCTCTTAACAACTGTTTATCCAGATTCAATGTTTCATGGTGGTGCTTTTAGGTTTTATTTTAAAATAAACTTCCTAAAAATATACGTGAACAACTTCAACATACTTAACAACTCTCCATGTAGAGTAACAGTTCCTAAAAGTAGAGTTGAAAGAGTTCAATATTTATATATCACATTTTTCCAGGTAGCAGACAAAGTATGTAAGAAATATTAAGCATATCTAAAATATCTAGGAAGAAAATCGATTTTCCCCTGCACTTATGCTGGGGAAGAACAGATTAAAAAATGTGGGGAGAAGCTAGAAGCCAGACACTGCCCTACTTTGTCCTGCCTAAATTGGACTGCAGCCCCCTGGGGCTGGAAGCAGCGTGCTGATCTCACTGTCTCTGCTGGAGCTGAGAGGCATGGGGTGGGACAGGAGAGCACTGGGAACCCAGACAGGACACCCTTGTCCTTGTGTCTGCGGGGCTCAACTCAAACTTCCCCTAGAATGCAGGGCAACCCTGTTTTTCTTGTCCTGCTCAGGGCCTCTCTCTAACAAGCTGGTGGCTGAGGAAGCATGAATGAGGTTCCTCCATTCCTTCTGCCAAGGTTTGCTCATAGGACTGTAGCATCCAGCGCTAGGCATTTGCTCCATGCTTTTCTGTGCTTGGTGTCTTGCTGGAAGAACACATGGCTCTAAGAACCATACAATATCTTGTGGTCATTGGCACAGAAAGAAAACTTCTGAATACTGATTTCCCATCAAAAAAATAGAAAACAAATTGACTATAAGATCATTTTATCTTTCACCGATAGGCTAAACTCCTTCCAAACAGAAAAAATACAACCCTAAAAGTCGTACTTTGACTGGGAAGAGGATGAGTTTATTTACCACTTGTATTTTTAGGAATACTTTTTGATGTTCTCTTTAAATAGCTCTACATTTAGTCCATTAGCTAGTATTTCTCAAAGGGATTTTTAAGCAGCTATCAGAAACAAAGCTGTTCCAGTAAAGAAATTTAAATCAGTGCAGGTCTCCCTAAATAGAGTATTCTCAGGGATGTACCTGAAATAAATTTCTCTCTCTGCCTTTATCTGTCAAGCCTGGTTTTAAACCTCATCAGATGCTTGCTATTATCTGCCTACCTACAGATCCATAGGTCCATCCAGCATGCAGCAGTATTTTGGGGATGATTTTCTTACATTTTCCTCCTCCTTCAGACTTTTTTTGGTTCATTTGTTCCTTGAAACAAATTGTTTCTTTAGTTGGTCTGAACATTTCACATGAAATTTGTCTTTGGCATTGGCCCTGCACTGGAGAAAATCATTGGGAATCCAAAATAAGTAGTATAGGCTTTTAGCTGTTTTAACTTGACGCAGCTCCTTTGAAGTTGTTACAAATACTTCCTTTCATGACAATGAAAGAAATCCCTGTAGCTTAAAGGATGGCCCCCTTTTAGCCAGTTTCTATTGCTGCTACTGCTGGCATAAAATGATGCCACACAAGAAAAAAAATGAGGCCTTTCTGTCTTAAAGTTGCCTCTTAATTTCAAATAAATACACAAGAGTATATATTATTTCTGAAAATAAGTGTATTTTAAATTCCCCATTATATGGGACACAATTTGTAAACTAAAAATGTGAATTTACGGATGTCTGAAAGAAGCCTTTTATCAAGAAGCGCTCTCTATATTTTACCTTTTGTATAACATGAAATTTAGATTAAACATGGGTTGCATACCTGACAAGATCCAACCATTATTTCCCAAATAAAACTACTTTTAAAATATTGAGAAGCTTTTGGAAATGTCAGTATTCATAGATTAGTTCTCTACGTCCTGCAGTCAAATGGAATACCATTTTTTTCTCTAGTGTGGATGCTAAGAGTTATCCACTGAATAGATTGCAATGATTTCAAAAACACATGTTTATGATTTAAGTGAACTGACGTACATTTTCCATTTGCCTTTGCCAACATTTTAAAATGCGATGGAACTATCCCCATATAAAATCATCCTCTAAGATATCACTCTACTCCTGATCAGGCTTCATCACATCTCCTTCCTATCCGCAAAACCACTGCTGTCCATTAATGTTGCTATTTTGCTGAAGTGCTCAGAGGGCTGATCAAGATCTTAGACATAGGGATGATGGTTTGTGTTTCTAGGATGAATTTCAAAGGGACAATCGTGTGCAGTTACTAGCTATAGATGATTGATATAAATGTTTACCCTGTATGAAGTATTTTACAGTTTTACTTGCAGATGTGTATTTATCTTGAGTTATACTTGACATAGAGTTTCTTTCAATTTTTTTTTTTAATACTATGTGTGTATTTTGGAAACCTTTCTAGATGTTAAAATTTTTGAATGGTTACAAATATTTCTTGTAATACTGAATCGTTATCTTATCTGGAAACTCTTTGCAGTAACTTTTTTGTATATATTTGAGGGCCTTTTTAGAAAAAGTATTGTTTGTTCTTTGGGAAAAAGTTTTTACAACTTGGAAGCTTTCAGAAGGGCCTTCCTCTCAACTAGGATACTAACAGAGGTAAAAGTTTTCTTAAGTATTTTGCAGAACTAGGGATGTATCCTCAAGAAAATATTTATGGAAGTAATTTACTTTTTTTTTTTTTTTTTTTTTTTACAATGCTTTTGTCTGTATAAAGTATGCAACAGAACTACATTAAGAAGGAAATATTGTCTACATAAAATATTATATGAAAGTTGGTACATAATTCTGACAAAAAAAACTTGCAATTCTTTAAGCCATATTGTTTTTGTTATCCTTGGATGAAAATATCAGTATTAAGTAACCAATATATTATTCAAGTGCTTTGACTTATATGAAAATGCTTATACATTTTATTTATGTGTATTTGGGGAAGGATTGCTAGAAAAAGCTATCACTAGATGTATAGCAAGTGAGAGCAAATAACAATATAGTGTCACTTTATGACCTTGTGAGAGACAGAAGATGCTGAAAGCACCACAGAGACTCAGCTTTCAGAGACTCTGAAGCACAAGCGTCAAGTTTCAAATGGTAGTTCTTGTCCTTTTTCATGGTGAGAGGGGAAAAGAGTTGGTTGGGACGCTGTCTGACAACTCAACTTTCACAACTCTTTGCAGACTGTGAGCTCAGCTATGCAGTACTGGCTACAGCAATAATATTAATCAAAGGATGTAAGAGAAATGCATTGAAGTAGATGATTGTAAGGATTTATGTTTATTTTAATTAGAACTCATAGCAATATAGAATATGCATGTGCACGTATTTGAAGCATTTTTACACTTTACATTTCATGTAGTTTGATTATATTATGAAGGATTGGGTTTTTAGTTTGATATTTTACCATGCTAAAATGGGAGGTCTGCCCAACCCTGTACTGGATTCTTGTTTCCTTTAAAAGATTGTTTAGTACAGCACTCACTGCATTGTGTACTAGTGCTAAAACTAACACTGTATCTTATGAATTTCTTCAGCTTTAAAAAAATTAACCTAATTACTATTACATTTGTTTAGCTGTGCCCACTGACTTTGTCAGATTCAGTTGGCTATTTGTACAATTTCATTTTCTGTAACTGTTAAGAAACTTGTACAGCTAAAACAAAAACAGAACCTATGGACAACAGCCTCGGAGGTACCAGTTCTGCTTCAGCAATCAAGATGACAGCTAGCTTACTGAGCGACTATGTTGCTAAAGAGACTGTAAAACCTCTGTTGTGGATTGTCCATAAAATGGCATTCCGACATGTGCCTTATTTGCTGGATAGTATACAGCTTTCCTCTAGTATTCTAGCATTTTAATGCTGTATTAAAATAATGCAAAAAAAAAAAACAAAAAAAAAAACCAGTGACTGGTGTGGTTTTCTTGCAATACATTAAAATGAGGTTGTCATTATACTAACTTTGTAGTTTAGGTATATGGCCTCTAACACGAGGGATCCTCTTCATTTAGAAAGAAAGGATTTTTAGTAGTCTGATGAGCACACTGTTCGTATAGGCTCCTATAAATATGGTGCGTCTCAGACATCTGGAGCACTGTAACATAGTGACATGACATACACTGCATAGCAAACCTGATTGCTAGGAAGATTTGAGGGCTCCCCTCATTCATTTTGCATCAGAGTCAAAACACATACATGTGCATGCATGCGTGTGCAAAGGAGAGACTGGACAAGGAATCATGCAGATTTGAAGCACTGAAAAAAGCAATGTCCATCTGATGATGAAAGGCGTGCTCCTAGCTAAACCCCATAGAAGACAGTGAATTAGTAGTAAATTATTGTTGTAAGCACAAAACACACTACACACTGCTCTTCAGTATACAAATTGTGAAGATCTCTCTTCTCATACGCAGCTATAGCCACAAAGCCAAGCTAACTGTAATATTTCCTTCCACCGGAACCAGGGGATCTCCTAATGCCAGCATGCCAAGTTCAGTGCTCCACTGATACCAGAAAAAACACTCAGCAGACAAAATGCCAATTCCCTGTTACCACATCTTCCATGTTATCCATCAGAAATAACTTTTTCATATTGAAAACAAAAATAGATTAACGCAAACAATATAGTAGCAACATAAATTATCAAACTACTTTTCCTTTACTCTTAATTCCCAAGTGATTTGCCTTCCTGTTATATGTGAACGAAGTCAAAAGACAACGCTCGTAACAGAGGAACTAAGAAGTTCCCACTTTAGGAAAAATAATAGGGAATTCATCACAGGGATTTCACATAACATCCATACTTTGAAGTAAAAATGTTTCACTGTTCTTTATTGAAAAACAAACAGTGCACAAAGATTACAATTATTAAGTCAGCCAAAACACACCACATCCCCAGCCGCATATTCCAGTGCATCAGCAGCTACACAAGGTAGGCCCTCGTTTGTCTTCATCTCTCTCAAGAAGATTCACACAGGAGACACTGACAAAAGAGGAGTCTTAAAGACCAAAACACCGGTCACTGAAAGCTGACAGTCAGGTCTTCCCACTCAGAAGTGAAGCACCTACCTAGAAGGACATACAGAATCCTCATTCATGAGAAGCATGTAGCATGTGGTTTGTTTGGGGTCCTGAACAAAGGGAACACTGCACTCAGGCTTGCTTTTCTCTAGCATTCACCTCCTGACCTCAGGGATAGTATTTGCAAACTCTCACCTCAGCAGCACCAGCTGTAAGGCCCACACCTGCTCACAGAGCGATTTGTTCTTACTGGAAGTAATGACATCACTCATCCTCTCCGTCCTCCCCATCCTCACCTCTTCAGGCGAAAAACAAGCAAATGGGCCTTAGTACAACTCACCAGAACTGCAAAACTTCATTCGAACAAAGCCTCTCACAATGCTTTAACAAACTTTAGGAAAAGCTTTAATAACAGAACATATCAGGAAACACCTACCTCAGTCAGCGTTTACTGGGACACTCTCCAGAGTTGGGACTGAGCGGGCCCATCCTGCTGGGAAGTGTTGGAGCTGCAACCCAGGCTGCACAGAGCCAGCCAGCAACATGATGCTCAGTGATGGGCTGAAATGTTGGCTCCTGTAATTCAACAGTGGTAAACACAAATTATGCACAACTGCAAAGACTCCCCAAATTGTGCATATTCAATAATAGGTTTTAATTTACTAGTATTTGTCAAGAATAAGTTGTTTTGCATAATTTACTGAGTGACCATAATCATTCAAAAAAAAAAAAAAAAAAAAGAGGCAAGTGTAAGATTTGGAATTCAGGGCAACAAACCAAAGAGAAAACATCATTACATAGCCTTTATCACTCCATTACTGATTAATTTTGCACTCACAAACTCTGAAAAGGTGAAGCAGAACTGAAAAAATTAGGACCAGTGAAAGGAAAGAGGCTCTGTGCACTAGGCCTTCTCTTCCTGTAAAAAGAGATCACCAATGTGATGTCATGGCCTGCAACTTAATAAATGACACGAAGAAGAGAGGAAGTACTCATTGCTTCTAGAGCGCTTCCCTACCAGAAACAGAGAATTTTGGATAAAATTATCTGAGATAACAATTAAAACAAAGTTTTCACACAGGAGATAGAAATTCACAGCCATGGGATGTTCTAATTCAAAAGAAGAAATGAGCTCAAAAACGATTAGAAAACCACATAAAAAAAAATAAGATCCTTAAAGGGTTATTAACTGCAGAGCTGCAGCCCTGGCTCAGGAAGTCCCAAAGCACAGGAGCAAAGACTGTGCCAACAGACGTTTAATTGCCTGGTTTTAATAGCTATTGTAGGAAAAATGACACTGGAGCCGGTGCACATCTGATCACTGATCTGGCCTGAAAGGATCTGTTCTGCTTCATCATAAAAGAGTATGCATGCAGTTAGTTCCTCCATAGGCAGGTCTGCTTGTGTGGCACAATATTCAGTCTAGCTGTTCAGTTCCTAACAAAATGCCCTCTGGTTTTCCAGCACTCACGCTCTGGAAGAAAATCCCGCAAGTCACCCACACTCAGGCTCAATTGGGTTAACAGACAGGGCACTAACTACAATCCCACCATAATTCATAGTATACAACCAAATAATGCACAACTGTAACTCATTTGGTGGGTGGGGGGTGTTGTTTTTTCTTTCTTTCTTTTTTTTTCTTAATTAATTGCAGATACTTTTGTTGGAAAAGCTGACCCCAATTAGCTGTGTTTAAGGTTATTTTAAGCCTGTCCACGCACTGCATTTCCCCATGCTGGATGTGCCACTTGCTCTGGGTCTCCCAGCAGTGGGGCAGGGTCAGCTCACCGTATGGCTCACCAGGGGCCCAGAGGAATTTACTGAGCCAAGTAAAATTTCTAAGAGGTGTTTGCCCACCTCACAGGATCCTGAAGGTGTAGTAAATGGAGCTTGTAAGGATGAGGTCGTAGGCTTAAAAAACAAATGAGTGGAAATATCTAGTGCTGGCCTCTGGACCCCTGCAGCTGCTATTCAGCAGTGCCAAGAACTGGGAAAGGCCTGGCTTGAGGCCACGAGCACGAGGTACTCACCAGCCCTGCAAAGAAAGGGGGCTTGGGTGTTCCTCCTGGCCGTGGCTGTGCCATGTGCTATGTGCTATGCCACAGCTTGGTGGGAGGTAACCAAGCGGTGGCTTTCATCCATGCTGGGCAATATCATCCTGCCCAGTTGGGGAGATCCCAACTGACCATGAGTGCTGGCTAGCTTATGACCATATTTCACCTCCACAAGTCTTAAACAATATCCTTGAACCTAGGGGTACAGCTCTATGTCCAGGCAGCCTCTCATGCTGCTTGGCATCCTGAAGTGCTCCTGTATGCATGAAAGCACATTTGGCTCCAGGGAAAGCACAAGATGTGCAAGCAAATGCAGACCTGGATGGAGAAATGCTTCACAGTTTATCTTTTCTGCCATAAATATGTCTGCCCGTCTCTCTACTAGGAGAGGAAATGTCAGTCTGAAGCAGACAGAAATATTCAGACAAAAGGAGTTACATCTGGAGGCTTTTGTGAGATGAGTGGAGCCAATAGAAGAAAGTGAACTTTTTCTCCCTCAATTTCCTTCCTATGTTGAGCTCTGTGTGCCTCCTCACAGGAATTTAGTGCAACAGGAGAAGAAAGAAGGGCTCAAAAAGGCTCTACAGTCCCAGGAAAGGTGAAGTTCAGTCTAAGGTATGTGTGATTTTCTCCCTCGAGGACTCTACATTTGAAATATAGCTTAGATTTTTTTTTTTTTAAATCAGAATTTAATACACTTCATAAACCTGATCTTCTCTTCAACACCTTACCAGGAAACCTGGCAGATTTCAAAACAGATTTTTAAATATGAAAAGTAGGGGAAATTTGTCACCTAAGTTCCTTTTGAAAAGGTAGACAATACAGCTGGTAGCATTTAACTTTACAGTAATGGGCACATAAACTTCATTTTTGCTCCTGGCAGATATTATTGTTTTCTTAAGAGTTAAACACTTTTTTTTTTTTTTTAAACTGAGGTACTACTTGGTCTCTAGCATGCTGCCAATCCTTTTCAGGGATACACAAAGAAAAATAAAAACAAACAAACAAAAATCTGCTATTAATTCACTCCAAAGCTGTTTCCTGTTCTCCAGGTCAAAAATAAAATAAAATAAATCCCTATAACTAAACTGATCTTCTGAAAAACCCAGCTGTTTAAAATCTTCTTGGCCACTAAATTAAGACATATATGTTTAGATTACAAAATTGACCAGCCTCAGTAAAGTCCTTCATCTTAGTTTGCACATGACTGCACATGAAATAATTGGAACTGCAATCTTGAAGTATCTAGTTGCCTCCTACCTCCCCTTTTTCTCCTACCACTCTCAGCTACCTCTGTTGCTAATATTTCACAGTCATTGGTCTTCTGTGAGTTTTTTACTTCAAGCCTGAAGTCCTCTGACTTGCTATGTGCCACTCTGGTTTTTCAGAAGCATCAGTTTGTATTGCAACAAAGTGCTGTCCCCTCTCATTGTCCTCAGCATATCTCTTAAGTAACTCCACTGCAGCCCTGGCCCCACACCATCAGCAGCATAACAAGTTCCCTGGTGCTACCCAGCCTAAATAAAATGATTTGGTCTATAGTTGAGTAATTTACTGGGGTTTTGTTTGTTTGTTTTTAAAGCATTAGGAAGGGCCTGAAGTTTGTTGGAAGAGTACAAAGAAACAGGTTGTCCAGCTAGGCAGGGTTTAACCAGTGCTTAAATGCAGTCATTTCCAGATGGAAAGGAAGCAGGTGTCTGACCACAGCCATTTCACTGCACTCACAGGAAGCAACACAGGACCTCTACAGTCAAGTCACGCTTACAACTGCTCATCTGTTCTTCACACAGCCCCTATCTTTAGTTCAGCACAGAACCAAAAGGGAAGCTTTTCAGAACATGGGGCCTGAGGGCCTGATTGCCCTGTTAGTCTCTAAGCACCGCCACCTGCACTTGCATTACAGCCTAGGGCCCTGGCTTTGATTTCTTCCGTGAGTTCTATGGATATCTCCATGTTAATTTGAGGTATACATCAGGGCACCCTCCTGCTCCAGGAGACCTTTCTATCAGAGATGAACTTTGTTTTTCCAACCCTATAAAGCATTTTACCACATTAATATTGAAAGGTTAGGGAAGACAAGTGGCACGGTGCAATGGTTTTGCAGTGACGGGAGAAAAATGTCCTGCAGTCAGTAAGCCAGGTGTGAAAATGATCTTCTCAATTTCTTTTCTTAGCGCATTTGGTTGCCATGTGAGAGAAAGCGCTGGATGGAGTTAGCAGATGGGTCTGCAAGACTGGAGCTGGTAAACATGGAAACTTCTGCAGCCCCCAGCCACAGCCCCATCTGGTCCACCATGAATGCCCAACTGAGGGGGCCTGTCTCTCTCTGCAGGGTGGGAACCAGTTTCGAGGCTGGGCACGTGGGTGTATTCTGCAACTGTAAGCCTTGTAAGGTTTCAGCACCCAACACTGCCTCATGTCTCCAGAGTGATTCGGCTGGACAGAGGGAATGGCTGATGGGCAGGGCAATGGCTGTTGCTGTTGGCAGGAGATGAGGCAGGGGCAGAGCTGAGCTGCTCTCCCTTGGAGAAGTAATGATGACAGCAAATACCTCCTTCTCCCCCCCCAGTGATGGAGTCTGTACCCCCCAGGCAGGGAGCAATCTGATAATGTCCCTGAGGAAGTTCTCCAGCTCACCAACTGAGCACGATTCCTTCCTTGTAGGCCCTCCCCCCCCCTGCACTTGACAACTGAAGGGAGGACAACACAGTCTGGCCTACCCATGGCCTACCACCAGTGGGGAGGGGTTGTGTTAATCACATGGAAACCATTTTGGACAATTAAACATATAGATGAAAGGCCAACTGGCTGCACATGTTGCGTGGGGCATGACCTAAAAGCAATCCCAGCAACTGAGATGATGTAGTGTGAAAGCCGGATTAAACAGGTCAAGTAAATTTGGAGCAGCTAAGATAAACTGAACTCCCTTCCAAAACATATGTTGTTCTTGCCACATAATATTGCTGTACTATGGTAGCATGTCCTAAACATGCCAAAACTGTGATACGCTTGTTCCAGGGTCACGCTGCCAGTGGGAGAGAGCGAGGATGGTTATTTTGGAGAAAAGCCGCTCAAGAGGAGCTGTCAGAAAGTTGCACACACTCGTGGCTGAACAGCATACTGAAGCCTGGTGGGAGCTGAGCTGGGCCAAGCTGCCATGTGTGGCTGCCTGCTCTGGAGTTTGGCTCCCCCATAAACTTCCCCAGTGATCAGCAAGCTGTGCTGACAGCCCCCAGCAGCTTGGCTGGGAGCTGGAGATGTCTTGCAACATCTGGGCCCAATTCCCGCTCACTTCCCACATACACCTGCACTGAGCTCCCCTTGCAGGCAGTTTGGTATGGAAAGGCAGTCTGCACTTCGCATCACAGGCTGAGCAGGGTGGGAAACATCACAAACTGAGCAAATTCAAGCCCGTGTCTGCAGTGTGGAAAGAAGAGGTAGTCAACAGTGCAAAATACTCTCCATCCTCCTGTGCTGCTCTGACACTGAAGCACCATTGGTAACACATACAGTGCACAATGTTTTATTAAAGCAACGCAGCTTTGTTAAAAGAAAACCAAGCAGCCATCACCGGTTCTCGTGCAGATTACCTGGGCTGTGGATTAATCATACTGGGAGCACAGGGAGTCCAAAGTGAGTTGCAAAAGGCCTTGGATGAACCGCTGCTCTTTTCCACCATGTGGTCCTCAGTGGCCACCCTTGCCCAGGTCAGTGCTGCTCAGGGGCTGTGGTCTCTCACAGTGCTCTGACTTTATTTTCTTAGCATTTAATTGCCATATGCTTCATATTATCTTTGTTTTTACTTTGTCTTGGCCATCCCAATCCTTTGGCTACACCAGATAATCAAGAGTTGTCAGCAGTAAGCCATTAGATAGTAAAACACTGCACTTGAAAGATAGGAAATATTAAGGGACAGCTGTTCAAATTCTTCCAGAATGGCACTCTGCAACATGTAAGGAACTTTCTCCATCTTGAACTCATCACTAGAAGAGTTTTTAGCTTGTATGAGGTTTCAGTGCTGCTCCTTTGAAAATCAGTATGTCAGTATCATTACTAATTGCCAAAGCCCTGCTCCACTAGGAAGGGCTGAAGCAGGAAATGCACATGGCATGCAGTTTCCAGAGTGAGAGGAGGCAGTAAGGGCACTATGCCCCAGAAAAAGCTGGACAACACACTCCTGTTTTTGACTTTCTCGATGAAAAGTTGTAAACGCACCAAAGCTGATGAAAAAGCTTTGTTCTGTACATACAAAGCCTCAGAAAACTTCCTGAATTAAGGTTACACTAACTGGGGAAGGTAGAAAAAAAGTGACTTAAGAACTCGGTGACTATAACAGTCAGAAAGATCAACACAGTGGCATGGTGATACAGGAGATGTAATGACAAAGGGACCAGTACAATGAAAAGGTATTACAAAGGAAAAGTGCTCACCCTTCTCTGAAGATCTAGGCATACAGGAAAAACTCCACAAAGGAAAGATCTCCAACTAGGGACCCTTTCTCAGGGGCAGTCAGCCCTTAAATGAGGGCTAAGAGAGGTGCAGCCAGGTCCACCCCTTACTGTCATACAGCTGAATTGCCTTCACCTGTGCTCCCACAGCTGACTGGGTTCTTTCCCAGGTGCTCAATCAGTGGTTCAGGCCGTGACTCAACAGTTACCATACAGTGACTCCTATCTATACACACTTGACACGAGGAGAAGAAAGCACTGCGCAAGGCATTGCCACAACAGTGGTTGCCAGTGTGCTGTTGCTGGCATAGACGCATGACAGCCTGACAGGCTGGCTGCATCCTGAGCACACTGCTGTGCTCCCACAGTGGAACTGGAGAAATGCTACCTGCAACTCCTAAGGCTGCCTTCTGGCTGAGATGGAACAGGCTGGTGTGGATCCAGAGTGGCCCTCAGAAGTTCCAAAGCCCCAGTTGCATTGGTACACTCCATACTTCCAACAACAGCATTTATTCATTGCAGTATATGGCATTTCACATTGCTGGCAATGCACCCTGTTATGTGTATATATGCTCACCAAGACTGATTTGATTCATGTTCAGAGGTATCTTCTATAAAATCAAACATCTGAACAGTGTCAGTGCCCTGTTGCTGTTTTCTCAAGGCTACAGCATCATGTTTCTGTGCTGCTGTGTTTCTCTAAGAGACTTTTGCCAAGTGGCTATATGTGGCTGTGGTATTACAGTGAGTTAAATGCAGGGCTGGTGCAGATATTCTAAAGATGCTCACTTACATATTTTGCCAAGAACACAATGATTTTTGAGATGAATCAAAGTTTTAAAGACAAATCTGGATTTTTCTAATCACGTTAGATCTAGTCTCAGCCTGTGAAACAAACAGAGGCTGATAGTTGAGCAGTGTGCTTACACCAACAGGCTTCCTAGCTTATCCAGGACAACAGCTGCCATTTTGTGCAATCAAAACGACCTGAAAAATAAAGCTATGCTGCGAGGTTGTTCTAGGGCTGAGCACGTCGCTTCCACCATCCTGTCCTCTGTCAACTGGGCAAGGAACAATGTGTGAGGAGACAGCCACAGATGTCTTCAGACTGTCTTGTGCCACAGAGAGCAGGGGGGATTTGGGAGCTGTGTCAACTGGGGGCTGCCACTGCAGCAGCAGCATCTCCCCAGCCATCCAGATGGCCGCATATGAGAGGACCTGCTCCAGGCCCCTGGCCAGGGCAAATCCCCCAGTCAGGGTTCTGCTTCCTGACCCACTGTTAGATGAGTCCCACCCACAATGGGCCTTATGGGATACATAAGGGACCAGGACTCTGCAGTTTAGCATCTACAGCAGTGACAAAGACCAGATTGCCACCACAGTTATTTCCTCTTTTAAGTAAAAGGGGAAACTGTGGTATCTCACACACCTCTGAGCAGAAATAGCTGACAAACACCAAGTCCTTAATGGCAAAGGCTGCCACTGACGGCATCCGGGCCCCGCTATGGGATGCTGAACCACTAATTTCAAATCCTGCCCTGTGATGTGAAACATATTTATAGCTGGAGTGATCAGGGTGTTTTGGAAGGCTTGCTTTCTTAAATAAACCCCCAGGCTAGACACTGACATCAGTTTTACAGCTCCAACCCAGCTCCCCCAGCTCAGGATGAGATCAAAACCCAGCCCCACACACTGCTGGCTGCTTGTGCAACACGAGCATATGCACACTAACATCTCCGGACATCTCCAGGAGCAATGGAAACTCATAATTCTTCTGGACAGGATGGATTTCCTGCTGAATTTAATAACAACAGTTGGAGACAACCGTCTGGATACTTGCTGCTTTGAGATAACCAGCCAGTAAAATAACTTTGGTGATTTTCACTGCAGAAAATTCATACGCAACAGCCAGACATTTACTCTATTTCGCATCATCATTGTGCATATTTATAGAGCCCCCCCATCAGAAAAATGCATAAGAGTAAGGAATAAAACTTGAGACAGCCCACTATCAGCAAGCTTGCTTTTTACAAGGTTTTCAAAAGCTACTCTGAATTTCAGGGCTCTGGGTTGGAACTTTCACAAGAGCTCTGAATTTGGCACCCAGTTCCCTTTGAATTCAGTTGAAGCTGGGAGTCTGACTTCCTTCAGGACCTTCAAAATCCCCAGTTTTTATCTACTAAAAGCAGAGTGAGAGAGAGAGACTTCTAATAGGACAGAGAAAGTAACTCCTCCAAGATCAGATTGAGAACAAGAATAGAAAGAAATGATAAGGAGTCCTGGCGAGGCAAGATTCAGATCAGGAAAGAGGCTTTTGGTTTCTTCATTTTTCATATAGTCTGAGGCCAAAAGGAACATGAAAGCATCCAGCCTGACAGCCTGCATGCTACAAGGCACTGAGTTTCAGCTAGTTGCTCTCAGACTTGTAAGACTTCTGGCATGCTTTCATCTGGACTGGAAGACTCACATAAATTGGTAGCTTGGTCCAATACTCATCATCCTCACTGCTCAGGCGTTGGTTCTCATTTCCTGAATGAATTTTCATGCCTCAATTTTCAGGTGTTGTTTCTTTTAGTGCTTTCATACGGTGAGTTACGTACCTGGCATTTTCTCCCACATTCCACTCACACAGTGTAATTCAGTCACTCAGTCCCTTCACTTCCAGCCCTTCTTTAGTCCTAGTCCCTGTGACACACCACTGACTCCCACCCCTCACTGCCCATGTGATGACTACTTCAGGAGGGCTGCTTTCCCCCAGTGGCTGGGCTGGAGCTAAGCTACAGGATTTGGTGTCACAAGTTTGGATGCTGCTGCTGCTGTGCTCTGTACACTTTCTGGGAGCACTGAGCGAGCCACGCGTGCAGGGACCACGTCAGCCTGTGCACGCCTCAGTACCTCCAGGTCCTCCGGGTCCTTGCGAAGGTCCCCTTGGGCTGGGAGCCTCCCTGGACCCTCCCTGCTGTGATGGTGTGACAGAAGCCAGCCCCAGTGCTGCTGGCAGCCCGACAGCGTGAGCTCACAGGGAGCGGCCACGCACAGCTGAGTTCCTCGAGGTCTTGCTGCCTCACAGCCTGGCCATTCCAAGGATCCCTCTAACAGGGCCCAGCCTCACAGCTCAGGATGCAGGACAGGCGGCCCAGGGGAGGGCCTCACTGGGGGGTGAGGAGTGCGTGGCCTCAGGGACTTAGACTTGCTTCCAACCTGACTGCCAGTCAGGGAGGAAAATAATTTGATTTTAAATACTAGAATTCTTTTTCCGTTACCAAAATTGTCTCAAACTCACTCCTTCTGCTGGGCCCTCACCCACTGTCATCAGGAAGATGGTTCTTACAGCTTTTTGTTGTCCAATAGGAGTTACTGCCCCCCATGAATCTCCCTGTGCTGAACTGCCAGGGCAGATTATGGGGATAAAAAACCCTCTGGCAGAAGCCATCAGGGAAGCAGCCTGGATGGACCCGGGAGTGAAAAGAGCAGCACGAAGTGGCCCGATGCGCCAACTCAGCAGTTTTCCTATCAGTGGATGCTGAAAACATGCTGGGAGTGCATCCCATTAAGCGTCAGTTACCAGCTCTTTATTTACAACTTACAAAAGTAATCACATTTCAGATCTATCTGAGGAAATGAAAGGCTGCTTTGATTTCTTTCTAAGCTATGAATTTTGTTACCAAAAAAAACCCTACTGCATTAAAACACAAATGCTGATTATTAAAAAGCAAAGCCAATAAAAATGATCCAGAGGACAACATTCCTTAGTGAAGACCATAAAATAAAAGGACATGGGAAGGACGTTTTGGAAAAAAGCAAGAGGAAATTAACTGCCAGCTAGTCCTGGAAGCAGAACAGGTCACATGAACAGACTTCAAAACAAGTCAGATGCAGTACCCTTTCAGACTCACCATCGATCATGCTTCATAGCATGGAATGTGGCTCCTCAGACACTGCCCACCACACCAGGAGCATTAGTGGGCAGGGAGTTTTGCACGCTGTCAGCTCCCGCACATCCAGGCACATGGAACGTTGTTCAGGGAGAGCAAAGAGAAAAGGGATGAGAAGCACTTGGGTGTATCATTGGGTTAAGCGTTATTTTAAGCATTAGAGAGCAGTTGTAGCTAGCTGTAGGCTTCAGAGGCAGACATTCAGTCAGTTTCATGCCGAGGTTTGATCTAGGTCCATGTCTAGTTTTAATAAACCAGTGGCTGTAATAAAGGGCAAGGAACTTGAAAATGTGGAGGGCTAAGATGTAATATCATATAGTTCATTCTGCAAGGCAGGATATCTCACTAATGCATATATGCGTATTAGAGGTTGTTGGAAAGTTTCCAAAAGTAAAGGACTTAGCTTATATTCTTGTTTTTATTCTCTCTGCTCCATAGCCTGTTTCCCTCCATTTTCCATCTTTCCATGTCAGCTGTGCTCACTTTTGCTGATGGTCTGCTGGAGGCAATGAAGCCACCTTGGTGTTGGTCCTCCAGCTCTGAGAAACCTGGCTACAAGACCACAAAAAAAAACCAAACAAACAAACAAAAAACCCACAAAAGAAAACAAGAAAAGAAATAACTGGTTGTAAATTAAGTATATCCCCAGCAGGAAATACTCTTGTCCTAATAAATCACACTGGATTGGAATATAAGAAAAATGTCACTCATTAGATAAGATCTGTATCAACCTGAAGAACACAGAAGTGATTTTCCTGCTCTTTTTCCCTTGAGGACCACTGCCCTCTTCCAACATATCCCACCTACCTGGCTGAATTTTGTGGCCAGCCAGTGAGCCGAGTGCAGGGCCAGCATTCGGCTCCGTGGAAAGGCAGCGACCACGGGACCGCATCAAGCAGGTGAGACCAGAGCTGCTACTAGTTTATCACCCAGACACACAATTGTGGCTGATTTCGAGTGAAGAATTTGTGTTAAAGTTACAACCTTAGAGACGGGCACTCTAATGACAAAATAGGGGGAAATTTGGGATAACAAATTACATCATTAGAACATGAACAATTTAGGGTCTTGTTAAACCCAGGACCTTAGTCAGCAATGACACATTGGGGCAATATTATTTTAACTCTTTGACTCCTTGATAGAGAGTTAAGACTACTCTGTCAGGGACTCTGCTCGCAAAGAACAACATGGAACAAATTTCTGTTATCTGCAAGCTGCTACTGAAGCCATTGAAAAACTCCATTCAGCTTCGTTCCTGAGAAACTGAGACAGCTTCTGGGCTGAGGAAGCTGGCACGGGCTGGTGCTCCAAATGCCTGAAAAGAGGAAGAAAAGGAACTGAGTTCTGGCTGGGATAATAATGTCTGCAGCTGCAAGGTCCCACTGAGAGCTTTTTCAGTTTCGAAAGCAAAGAAAACAGAAAGCGCAAAGAATAGGTAAAGCTGCTGCCAGCTGCAGGATGCTGCTGCGACAGCTGGGACGGGACCCTGGGAGCAGGCGACATCCCTCCCTTACTCTGCCACTCCTCAGCACCTTCAGGATCACCTGTGGGAGGTGGCAGCCAGCTCATTAGCTGGGGCAGCAATTAAATGGGAGTGAAGCCATCACCCGCAGCTGGACAGAGCTGTGGGGCTGCTGGAAGTGCTCCAGGAATGGGACTGCAACTGATGGAGAAGAGCTGGCTGCACACATTGAACGTCATGCTTCTGACATTCTGGCTGTAAAGCGTGGGGCAGCATGGGGTCTGCAAGCTGCAGGATCCCAAGCAGGGCCATAGTCTGCTGGAAGCCACTGAATCAGGATGGGCTCTGGAAAATTCTTTCATAGTATTGTGAAGAGGAAAAAAAAACATTTCCTTTCATCATGAAAGAAGGAGTGCTGGAAAGGTGGAGAAGAGGAAGACATAATTATCTCCACTACTGTTCCAAAACAATTTCTGTGCTTTCTGTTTCTAACCACAAGTAATCCTCCAGCTCACCCCGGAAATGAAGTCATCCTTGCAACTAAAAAGAGCATCTTATTTACCTTCACTGTGTGTTCCCGTGTCTGTGTGCACGAGCACTGTTTTCCAAATCCAGGGCAGCACAACTCAGAGCAGCTGTGAGGGAAACCAGATGACAGTGCTGGAAAAATGAGCAGTTTTGCCTTGACCCCGTGGGCACTGTGCTAGAGCAGCAGCCACCACTGAGCAGCTGGCCCTGCAGCCATCTCCCCTTCTTCCCCTGCTGTGTTAAGCTCTCAAGCTCTGTGCAATCCTGATCACTCTGCAAGCAAATGGAAGCATTCAGCAGAGCACTGGACTTTATTCCTGCATGGAGGAGTCAGGAGACGCTGCCCCCCCCCAGTGCCCACTGCTATTTGCATGTGGCAGCTTGACGCACCAAGGGTTAGGGTCAGCATGGAGCAATGGCACAAGTGTGCAGTACCGGCTGTGGCTCCCAGCTGGGTGCTACCCCTTGGCCCTGCTGGGCCAGCCACGGGCTGGACAGTCCCATGCAACAAGCAGGACAAAGAAGGCAGAGCTTCAACCTCTACAGTTTAAGCATGGGAATGTCCTTTAAAAATTCAGCAAAGCTTTTATAGGGTGCTGGCAGCACAAGCAAGCCACGTGACATTGCAAGGCTGAGCTCGTGTGTTGGCATCCCCCAGATTTTAATGCACAGAATCACGTAGCTTTCTCCAAGGACACTTTGCACTTTGTTTGGCCTTGGCAACCATCAAGTTAATAGCAAAGCCTCTTCCAAAAAAATAAAATCCCAACCAAACACTGACTTTTGGCAGGCAGAAAAAGAATCCAAGGCACTGCATCACTTGGAGTGAGCACTGTTTAGTGCTAATGCAAAATTTATGGCTGCAGCAGAGCTGAACCGCGCAGCTGCTGCCTCCTCCTGCCTTGGATCCCAGGGGAGCAGCTCCTGGTTGCCGGGCATGGCTCAGACGGATGGAACAGAAGAAAGGATGGACAGACAGATGGATGGGTGGCATTTGGCCCCACATCATGAGGGTGTGCTGGGGGTGAGGCCAGAGTGAGCAGGAAAAGCACCCCATACTTGCGACTGCTAAAAGCGATTTCCACCTGGTAATTTCAGCAGCTGCTCTGCCCACCTTCCCAGATGTAAGTAGGAGGTGAGTGAAAACAAGAATGGTGACAGAGTTTCCCCCCCCACAAAGCTCTGTATCTGCACATTTTTAACTTCTCCCTGACCCTGTTTTAAAGACACAGTCATTTTTTTTTCCTTCTGATACATGCTCTTTTTCCTTTGTTGTTCTGGCTAGTAAAAAAAAGTGATAGTTCATCCAAGCTGTCTTTTGGGTGGTTACAGTCAATGATCACCAGAGCCACACTGCAGCTTCTGGATCCACCCACCACTCCCCTCCCTCAGCTGGAGCCAAGGAATGCCAGAAGAAACACAGCGCCCAGTGCCAGGCAGCACAGCAGGAGCCCAATGCATGATCCCACTGCTCCGCAGCAGAGCTGGGCTTCAAAGTGCCACTCAGCAGCAGTGGGCTCATGCCCAGTAAAGCACAGGGCACGTTACCAAACCAGGTGGAGAGCTAGCTGTCCACCCAGTGGGGACGCATGGCTGGGGCTATGGCTGCAGGCTTGAAGCCCGGTTCCCTGCCCATTTACACCGCTCTCCAACAGAGCGCTGGTGACCTGAGTGTACTGCTGCCTTCTTGAGGGAGGGGTCACTGTGCTGCTGGGCTTTCCTCCGTCCTGCTCTAACTTCATCAGTCCCAATGATGACCTAATTCTAAGTTCTCGTTCGCTGAACCTCTTAACAAATAACAAGCAACTCAGTCAGCACTGACCTCTGATACACTTACACTGAACTCAGGTCAAAACCATCAGCAGTATTTCATTTCCAGCGGAGTCCCGGGACATCTTCACTGCCGACACTGCAGACAGAAGCTGCCAATGGACGACGCCACACTCCCCAGACCTGACTGCCAGGAGGGAAGGTGTGTGCAGCCACAAGCCTTCAGCCTGCAGCACAGCATCACTTGATGTGGCCTTTTCAGGGACAACGGATCTGTGCACATTTCAATATCATCCTCCATGCTCTGTGGATACATTGCCACAGGCGGTGCACGCACTGCAGCAGGGAACGGTATTTGGTACCTCCGATGCCACTTCTTCCAAGTATTTGAACGTTACAAACGCAAACAACACAGCCCCAGCCCAGCACCAATGAAAGCAACCTATGTAAGCAGAGTCTGGGACATAATTAAAACACGAGACTAAACAAAAACATTTGTGAGTTTGCTGGAAAAACTCCGCAATACAAACTCGGCTTTTTGGCGCGCATCTGTTGGCACTCCCTGGCTCCGGGCGCTGCTCCCCGCGCCCCCTCCACCCCGCGCACCACGACCCGCCCGCCCCGCGGGCCGCAGCCCAGCGCCCGCCTCCGGACCGCCCGACCCCGCCGGCGGGCAGCAGCGCCACCCCGCGGTCACATCGCGCTTCGCCTCCCGCCTTGTCGCTCGTTAGAACACAAGGGAAATAGGCGGTCTGCGGGAATTTAACATCCCAGTTGATTTCAAAAGTCACTTCGGGCATTGTATCCTTTTACACTTGAAACACACGTCCTTAAAGCCTTTCTCTGTCCCTAACAACGCCGCGAGGTAGAGGTCTTAGCAGTAAAAAAGCAGCCTCCAGCGCCCACTCCAGCCGCCACCTGCACACCCATCCAGAGATGGGGCAGCACCGCCAAGGGAGAAACCACTGCCCTCCAGGCTGCTGGTGACATCCGAGGGTTCCCAGGAAATGATGAAGCAACTCGGAAAGCTCTAGTGCCTGCTAGTTTGAAGCCATTTTGCCTTGAATCCAGAAGAGAGATTGAGACTTTAGTTCTTTATAGGAGTGGTGAGACACCAGCACAAATTGCCCAGAGGAGGTAGGAGGCCCCGTGCTCCATCCAAGGTCAGGCTGGATGGAGCTCTAAGCACCTGATCCAGCTGTAGGTGTCCCTGTTCACTGCAGAGGTGTTGGACTAGGAGGCAGTTCTAAAGGTCCCTTCTAAATGAAAAGATTCTATGATTCTTTTCTAAATGAAGCCCATGTATACACACCAAAATTCAGCACCACATTTTCTACTTTCAAATAAGAGTACAGTCTTATTTAAGAAAGAAACAACTTATTTTTTCCTTTTGTAGCAGAACTATATTTAAATTAGTTTTTATATACAAATTGAGAACACAATTGTTATAAGAAACCAAAACAATAAAAATCAAAAATGATACAAAGATGAAACAGCTCTAGTGAAGGGAAGCTCATAAATCACACTCTCCTGTAAGATTACACTCCTATGTATACACAAGAATGCAGCTCCAAGTAGGAAAAAACTGCAGTGCAAATTACTTTAAAACCCACATGGGTAGCAGAATGCAGTGGAAGTAAATTCACAGTTGAACAGAGCTATCACATTTTATTTTTCTCTTCAGCAGAAGATGGTCACATAAAACCAGCCAAATGCTTTCCCCCCAAGCATGGAAAGCTTACAACTTCAGCAATTCTAGAAGCAGTACTGCGAGGTTCCAACATTTGTTACTGCTCAAGGATTCCACATAAAAACACACCAGTTTCTACAAATGAAACTGAATCTGATCAGCTAAATTCTTTCCTTCTCATGCATCAACCACAACAATTTTGCTGTACCCACTGGCCATGCAATTCCATGGTGACCAATTCTGACTCCTGCTGATGGATGAGAAGAAGCCACAACAAAAAGAAATATCAAGGGCAGGCTGACCTCGCAGGACCAGAATAACAGAAAAATAGCAATAGAGCCCATTGCTCACACAAATAAGCGCACTACACTCTTGTTTATGTCCTCCAAGTGCAAAAATAGCCCATCTCTTGAGAACTGTGCTGCATTCATTACATGATTGGGCCTCAGAAGAACTGTACTTCAAGCAAGTTCACTGTCCCACAATCTTCTGGCACATTTGTGGTCTTATTGCACAGGTAAAGCTCTGGAAGCAGGCTGCTACTCAACCCAGAATCCACACTGCTCTGCTGAAGCAAGTAAGGAATCGATCATTTTTTAAACAGTGATTAGACTACAAAAATAGATTTAACGTTTAATTAAAAAACCCACAACCATACATTAATAGTTCTACTGGATCATCTTGAGACACAAAGAAAATGCGTGACATAATTGCTGCAGTTATCCCTGATAACACCAGTTAGTACCATTTTTCTGAATGATGGCGAGACAGAACAGAAAGGGGTTACTAGAACTGAAGGAAACATGCTATTTCACAATTTAGCTTTTATTTACCCCTCAGTTACAGAGCACTGAATTATCAGCCCCACCACCAACTCTAGTACCTAAAGCACTCACATATTAAGAATGTTATCAGCAGGACAGGCAGACTGTGCTACTTCTTTCAGAACACAGTAGGACTCTGACAAGTCAGCACAGCTGTGACTACCACAATACCTCAGTTCATACACATTTTACACTTTTAATTCATATTATTCAATACAAGTATAAAAGTAGGACCAAGTTAAATAGAAAATATGGCTTCATATTGCTACTCATGGGATCAGAAATGTTTATGATTCATTCTTCACAGCATTGAAGTTGTCCTTAACAGCAGAGCAAAAGGCTATGACAGTTGGCCACAGTCAGTAATAACAATCTTTTTGGAAGGCTTTCCATTCTTGGAACCAAAGCTCTCAATTTTTTTCACAACATCCATTCCTTCCTTTACGTGCCCAAAAACAACGTGTTTTCCATCCAGCCTGGAAGAGAAATAACAAAGGCATGTTTACTCAGCAACATACAGCTCAGTGAAGGGATGTAAGCAGACCTGCATAGCTGTCACCTGCTGATCTACTCCAATTATTGGAAAGAAACAACTGCACTTCTAGTGACAAGAAAACCATTTAGCTATGGGTTTTAGATATGTTACAAGAGACCAAGGCCTTATCTTGCTGAGACTCTAACTTAAAACTTTCAGTCTACTCCAGAGCACAGAAGAAAGTAAGGCTGCTGTATTTTCAACTACAATATGTCAAGGATAACAGTGAGGTAGGCCAGACTGAGCACCCAAGTTACACAAAGCTGTTTATTTTCCATAAGTAATGGATAAACTAAACCACAGCCAAAAATAACTACAACACCTATGGATCCAGGCATCGATTCATCAGGTTAATATGCTAGGCTAAAAACATACCAGTCTGTTTTTGCAGTGCAGATGAAGAACTGAGATCCGTTTGTGTTGGGTCCTGCATTGGCCATTGAGAGAACACCTGGAACAGAAGCAGGTTTTAGATCAGTATAAGAAGGCTGTCATAGAAATGACCATTCCCCTCTACAAGTTTAGACTAATAATGGACAGAAGACACACATGATGGTCTCCAAATGATTTCTAAATTATTTCTAATGTCAACCTCTTGTCTTTAGCTTTTCCCTCCAGCCCAACCTCTCTTCCTGCCACAGCAAGAACTGTAGTAATATTTATTTGAGCAAGCCTTATATTTTAATTAATATCAGCTAACTTCTACTGTGGTTCAACTGTAGCAGTAGTTCCTTGTACTAAGGACATAACCATCCAAAGAAGATACTTAACCTTTAATCAGATATGTTTATGCATAGGTTTCCCTTTTTTTCTGGATTTTATTTAAGCTTAAAGGATGTACTTGTATTATAGTAGACAGAAGTCCCAGATTGATTTTACTTTTATAGTAACCACCTGAGTAAAAATTAAGTCAAGACTTACAAAAGAGAAAATTTTAAAAAGAGGAAATAAAAAGCAGTATTTTCACCTTTGTAGAATTTAAGTAAAATACTAAAAATCCACAGATATATTTTTCACAGTTATGTCATATAAGGAGCAATATCACCTATTACAGGCTAACATGTTCATACACATACATGTCAGGGACAATAATGTAATCAGTAATATTTCAGTAACTCTCACATGCACCAAATATCTAAAGAAGCTTTTTTTTTTCCCCCAAAAAGTTTATTTCTAAGAACAATGCATCAAAGGTTACAGTAACCAGAAGAGAAAAATGTTTATTTACCAGGTCCTACGTGCTTAAGTACAAAGTTTTCATCCGGAAATCTACTGCCATAAATTGATTTTCCTCCAGTTCCATTATGGTTTGTAAAGTCACCACCCTGAAAAAGAAATAGGTATTAACATTACTAGCACACAAGTGTTATTTTACACCAGAAGTACTGCTGTCAAAGTATACTCATCTGCTCTACGGTAGAAGGAATAAAAACATCAGATTTTCCAAAGTAAGTTCATGTGAAGATTTAAAATCATATAACTAGATGAAGAAATAAACTAAAAGCAAATTTCTGCTCTAGATATCATTAATATTCTCCAGCTGACATCCCTAACTCTTAAGACAATCTTCCTGTATTACCATTCTTATTCCCAAACATATTGAAAGAAATTCAGTAGTACTTTTAAGAACTAAAAGGCCCTCAAGCAAATACATTACATCAAAATGCATAGCCACAAGCACACAAGGAGAATTTTATCCCCATCCCCCTTTTAAAAAAAAGTTCTTACTCCTAAGATCTGTCATCACTATTCACCTTTAACAGCTCTTCTCATGTAAGGGCTGAGAGCTGGCAAAGCAGCAGCATGCAGCCACCTGGGCTCCCACTCAGCAGGCACAGCACCTGTAAGTGCTGACTTTGCAGCACAGAATTGGATGGTCATGCACAAACCTATAGATGAACTGACAGATAACTGAAAAACATTCAGAATCTCTGAGAGTCATAATCCAGAACTTTTGTATATATTTTTTTGAAGATATAATAGAACAGGCTATTCCTTACAAGAACAAGCTACAAATCAGACCTCTATACCATACGTTTTTCTTCAGGAAAGCAGAAACCATCATTGTAGGTTCTCATCTACATCATTATCCCATGCTACATCCAAGGTACTCCACACTTCCTCAGCTGCATGTGCTTGCTGGCATGCATGTGGCCACCTCCCTTAGATTACACATGAAAACTAAAAGCCTAAACCAGAACCCTACCACAGCAACTCTCAAAGGCAGCTCCTGAGCACTGTGCACAACAACTCGCTGGCTCTGCTCCCAGAAACCACTGTGCTGGCACATAGCAGCCATGCAACAAACACTGCACGTGATACTCATCTTCGTGTTCTCACCTTGAGCAATCTCTTCTGACAGTAACCTTGTATGCAATCCCAGAAGCATGCTTTGCGTATCATGTGCTGTAAGGAGGCATCTTAATTACAAGTCATAGCCATCACCTGGATATGACGGACTCTAATTAGGCATAGTGACCGCCTGACTCACATCAACACCCCATCTCAGTAAGTGGAAAGGCCTATGGATTGGTTCATCTTAAAAATCATTGTAACCCTTGACAATATTTCACTTCTGTAGTGACTACCGAGTACTTCCCAGATGTTAAGTCGTCATCTCATGGTATCATCAGCCACCTATGTCCTCATTTCAGGTCCATTTGTGCAAACAAAGTAGACAAGTAAGACCAAATTATACTAACTTCACAAATTAGTGGTACAACTGAGGATAGGATTTCTGTTTTATGACCTCAGCAAGACTGCTAAATTTTGTCAGTTTATCACCGCAAAAGCTAATTTGCATTTTAAAGGCAAGATATTACATTTTTTACAGCACACCTGCCCACCTTCTTAGGTATAAATGGGTCATAAGATGAGGACTTCTTGTTCAAAGAACTGTCTGTTACAAAAAAAAAACCAACAACACCTAAATAACCAAACAAGAATGAGGGACCACCACAGCCATCAATACAGAAAGCCCATTTGATTTCCAGTTGTTTTCATTCTACAACACAATACTGTTGAAATGGAGCTTCTCCCAAGGGAAGAGAGGAATACCAGGAATTATACAATCCAGTGCACTATAGCAGCAGAATGCAGTAAGAAAAGGGCTTCCAAAAAGGCTTTTTTTTTAAAAAAAAAAGTTAATATGGGTTTTATTTCAGAATTTTGAAAGATATATATATATTTTTTTTTAATCAAAACACAACCTACTTTAGGTGTGCCACCCCAAATTTATCCCAACACTTTCTACTCCATCCCCCCTCCCTATTTTTTCCCCTGAAGCACAATGTTTACTGTGAACAAATTAACCCACTAAGATTGCACACACTATTCTCTAAACTGGCTTCAGAGGTAAGACTGCTTGTCATTCTACTCATAAACAGTTCTCCCAAACAAGTGCCAGTCACCAGGTGTGCCTCACCTTAAGTACACTGTTATAAAAGCATGAAGCCTTAAGCAAAGTTGCTTTTTCTCTTTTAAAGTGAATCTATACAGAATTCACATTTATTTGTACAAAACATATGCCAAGCAGCTGCCACAGCAAGACCAGAAATGCAGTAAGCAAAAGTGAGAGCAGGGACACTTAAAATGTTACCACTGGTATCACTGGTTCTAAAAATACAGCAATAGCATACAGATAACATTAGAAGCAGAAGTAAAACCAAATGGTAAACATTACCTGGCACATAAATGAAGGAATAACTCTGTGAAAGGTGGATCCTTTATAACCAAATCCTTTTTCACCAGTACAAAGCGCTCTGAAGTTCTCTAGAAAAAACAACACATAAAACATTGTTACCCATACATGATACAACAGAATCAAACACAGCTGACTAGTTCCAAAGTTCATGAACCAAAAAAGGCAGTATTATTGCAATGATCATTTTCACCCTCAAAAATCCTTTGCTGCATAGCTACAGATACAAAGCCTAAAGTTTGCCTCAGAGCAGGCTACAAACACAGTTCTCCCCCCACACTGCTCTTTTATTTACTGCCGTATCTTAAGTATAGTCCTAAGCCCCACTCTGGAATCAAAGGTTTCATTTCTTACACCTTATCCCTTTGCTCTCTGCATTAATCGTACAGATGGCACTTTTTTTTTTTTAGACAATTAATCCACTGGGAACTGAAAAAAGTTTTCAGAACCATGAAATAAGCAGATGAGGTAGGAAGCACCTGGGAAAACACATGAACTTTGTAACCTGGACACGCTGATCTAATGCACATGGATAAGTGACCCAGGAGTTGCAACCCTGCCTGTGGCAGGGGGGTTGGAATTTGATGATCTTTGAGGTTGCTTTCAACACAAGCTGTTCTATGATTCTACAGTCAACTAATGCCAATGAGGACAAACCCCTGTATAATGCCTGAGAACCAAAATGCAAGGGACACCATCCCGTACACCTACCCTTACCTATTTCTTTTGTGGTTTGATTTTAATAGGAAGCAATTTGTCTTGAAACATTTATTCACCACTGATAGCCTAACATGGAGCGTACTGTTTTATTTTGTAAGCACACAGTGACTATTTGAAATAGCAGAAGATTATAACCCCACTCATAGCACTGTCTGATAAAGTTGAGTGTGTATTTTCCTATTTAACAAATGGAGAAGGATAATAGAAGTGGGTTCCATAAAGCAACAGAACATTCTTCTTCCTACCACTTCAAGTATGAAAGTCACAAGATGCTGCCTTACCTGCTGTCTTCGGAACAACATCTGCTTTCAGCTGTAAGAGAAAATAAAATAGAAGTTAGCTCTGTGTGACAGGCTGGTTCAGCTAAACCCTTTTAACCAAACACAAGGTGTTTGAAAACACAGGCCACCCAAAAACCTAATGCTTAGTGTGGGCAAGTAATAGCCAGTAGCAAATGGCATCCTTTGCTATGGAAATTTGGGCAAGTTAATGATGACTGACTTAAGCAATATCTGAAAACAGCCCTGAAAACAGAAACATCAGGAGGAAGCTACGACAGACCCCAGGGACAAAAGCCCCATTGGTAGAACCAGAGCAGTAAGCTCTCCCTAGCACACTGCCATCTGTGAAGCCTTACAGAAAGGAAAAAGAAGAACAGAAAATGCTTATCAAATCTGACTCACGACAGGAACTCCTGTGATTGCTACACCTCTTTTTACTAATCCTAAATACAAGCACTACGTGCCACCTAGAAAAAGCAACATCAGATCAAGATGGCATACAGGGCACACAAAAGCACCCAGACATTACTAAATCTTACAGATGAAGAAGGAACTTGCACAGCGGGACTTTTACCTCTGACCATCTCAAACGTCTGTGTGCAATTAACACATACATCAACATTTCCCAGGATGAAGAAGGAGCTGGGCTCCGGCCAAGCACCAAATCATTTCGGAGACATCCTTACGGAGCACACCGCGGTCTCTGTAAGCACGCAGGGACACAGGGGGCAAAGCCACCGCACGGCCGAGCCCAGCTGCGCCCTTGGCACGTCCTCGGGCACCGCGACCCGCGGTGTGAAAGCGGAGCCCGGAGCGGCCCCTCGCCCCCTCCCCGCGCTCGGATCCGAGCTCCCGCCGCTTCCCCGCCCTCCCGTGACCTTGCGGCCCGCCACGCCGGCCGCCGCCGCGCTCCCCGCCCCGCCTACCTCCAGCACCACGCGCCCCAGCGGCTGGTTGTCGGCGCCCACGTCCAGATACACCAGCGGGTTGCGCGGGCCCGCTCCGTCCGAGCTGCAGCCGCGGGCTCCGGCCGCTCGCGCGCAGGCGAGCCCCGGCGGGCGCAGCAGGCGGCGGGCGGCGCTCAACGCCAGCATCGGCACGCGGGCGGCAGCACGGCCGTACGAAGCCGGCGGTCCCGCCCCCGCCTTTTATCGGCTCGGCAGCGCCGCTGGGGCCGCCGCGGCTATTGGCTGTCCGCGCGCAGCCGCCGTGCGGTCATCCGGCTGCGGGCTGCGAGCCGGGGCCGGCGGGGCGGGGCGTCTTTAGACGCGCGTCTGGCTTCGTCATGAGAAATGCCGGGTGATGCTTACAGTAGGTGCAGCATGTAACAGAGGAGTAACCTATTCTAAGCAATAGATCGGGCAAGCGAGGTGAACAGCGACTTGCAGGACTCTGAGTTGTGCCCGGTGTCACTGTGTTCGCTGCCGTGGGCTTTAAGGGAGATTACTAAGGGAAATAGAAGCAGTATGGGCTTTAGGAAATGTATCCGTGTCTGTATCTGTAACAGACAAAAAGAATATACCTGTCCCCAAGATTCACAAGCGCCCATGCCAGGCCGAGCGCTGCTGGTGAGGCGGCGAGAGTTTCTCTGCAGCTCCGCTGCAGTGACAGCAGGAGCAGCCGAGCAGCGGATGGTTTCCTGCAGCCCAGGGAAGCACGCGCACAGGGAAGAGCTCCTACTGCACGTGAAACTGCACATCATCTCCTGCTTTTTGGACAATGAGTACCGGCTGCCATAAGGTGATTTATTGTGGGTTTGTTTAACAGTAGCCCAACAAGCATGCATTTCTAGTTGCCTTTTATCCTCTCAGCCACAAGTCCATTTTGAAAAATAGTTCAGTTCACCTAGCTGTCAATCCATCAATCTGCTTATTCTCTGGTGACTGTAAAAAAACCCCAAACACTCTTTCTAGTGTTGTTTTAATTGTAGGAGCCACTAGAAGCAGAAACCAGAATGAGCACTTGGGTATTAGGTTTTGTGTGTACCTATAATAAGAGACAGTTCTGGCCTTAAAGGGCTCATTATTTAATAAGCAAGACAAAAGATGAGCAACAGAATGTCCTCTTTTCACACTCTGAGCTGTTTTGCTCTGAGTTCTTGGGAGTCTTGAGTAGGCCAAGCAATGCACTCCTGCACACTTACTGCTTTGTGAGAAGCAGAACAACTTGCTTTCTTTCTCAGTAGTGTTTTACTTGGGAAGATAGGCTAAATTATTATCTCTAGGCTTATGCAACAAAGCCACCAAACCACCTGTCATGTTCTACCTCTTCACAATCAGTGAATTGATGGGACATTAAGAACTCAGGAGTTACAGAGAAGTCATTTTCCAAGAAAGGCAGAAAAAAAGCACTGTAAAAAATCTGCCAAAAGACCACCTTGGATCATGAGAACATGAGGCTGAGAGCTAGCTGCATGATGTGAAATGGTTTTAGAAGAGTACTGAACAGACCTGTGTGAAGATCTGCTCACTGTTACATCCCAAGGAATGCCCAGGGCCCCGAGCCCTGTGGGATAAGGATAGGGATGGGCACAGCAGGTAGGAGAGGCTTTGGCACAGGCAGAAGCAGCCTGGTGCTGGTGCTGAAGGTCCCATCACAATCAGTTTTTTCTTCAAGGTTTTGGCTAAGCTGGAAGATAAGCCGAGAGAGGGAAGGAATTTCATGCTATTATCTGTGATGTGCATTTATTTATGAATGGGGACTAGAGCCGGAGAGATGGTGAAAGACCCTTCCATTATACTGAGTGATTGCAATGAGAAATTAGGTCATACAAATGCATGAAGGGCAAAGAGTAGCCACTCAGTTACATGTATAGACAAGAAATGTTTCCTCTGATCAAGGTTTCATCTTAGGAAACATGAACTTCTCTGCAGCACACCATGTACATGAGGGGGGAGTTTCCCCACATGACTTCATACTAATTACCGACAAATTGTCATACAAGAAAAACTCAGTCCTCTCACGCTCCTTACAACTATGATTAGCATTTTCCTTTCAGACATTAGGAATGACCTTGCTTACCTGGAATTCATTACTCAGCCACCCTGCATAATGTATGGAAGCACAGTGCTCACACGTGGGGTCGTGCATTGCTCAGGTGACTGGCTGCTCATGCACCACCTGAGTGCCTGAGGAACATTTATGGAGAGTTCACAGCAGGCTGGCAAGGCATGAGGAACATTACAAGTGAATGCAGAAGAAATGCAGCTCTTTCCAAGTGGGAAGGCATCAGAAGGTCCAGGATGGCCACATCTGTAGATGGGTGTGCAGGTGCCTTGCATAGCTGTGGATGAAGCTACTAAGGGATGGCAAATATTACGGGAGTCCGCCTGTGTTCCAAAACACAGACATTTCAGCCGTAACACAGGAACTGCAAACAAACTGAAACAAAGGGAAAGAACATCACACTTAACATTTTAAGACTATTGGGGTGGTAATGTGACATTCTAGGCTGAGGTGTGTTTTAGAGGTGAATTTTAGTGTCACTCAAGTGGGACATGGTTGGAGTGTTTACAGAGGTACAGGCAGCGAGGTGCCATACCCACGGCCCCAGGCAGCTCCTCACTGGCAGCACAACAGACTCCCAGATAAGGGTTTTAATGCTCTTTCCCCACTGTAATACTTGAATTTCTGGAATAATTTGCTGATAGTTCTTCGGTTCAAATTGACCTCCTTTCTGTTCTTTTCCTCTTCAGAGTATTTAGCAGCTTTCTATCTAATTATTTTCCTTATTGTGTCATATCTTCCTGATCCTTCTTCTTCTCTACTGTTTCGTAAGTGCCCTGCTTTAATCATCTGTCTGGAAGAGCCCTGAATGTTCCTTGAATTTGTCATGTGTGTCAATCTGAATGATGGCACTTTGAGCTAGCAGCTTCCTCTGTACCACCTATTCTGTCAGCACTAAACTGATTCTAACAATAATCATAATGAGACACTGGGTTTTGGTTGTACAACTTCACAACAAAAGTTGAATGCTAAAAATATAGTGTTAGCCACTGTTTTTCACAAAAAAAACCATCCAGAAATGATGCTTCACACATGCAATGGCTAAAAGATTCCACCAACTTTTCCAGTTAACAATTCAGGAACCATCTTCCCAATGCTGTTTTTCTGATTCCTTTCTACTTTTTTTTTGCAGTTTCACTACAGAAAGGATTGCTTACCATAAGCATTAGTGCATTACCTAGTGTGGAAATTGATGACATACTCAGATGACATAATTACATATGACAATCACCTGAATATGCAGTGCCCCACCAAAGTCAGCTAGTATGTTGTCAAGTGAAAATTAATGTCTGTCACATTTACAACTGAAGAAGCCATTTTTGGATAATGAAATGTTTGGTGAAATACTAAAAATCTCAAGGTAAGAATTTTTATTAGCAGCCAATGGAGACAGGAGTCCAGCTTTCCTAAACTTTTGATCCCATCCCAGTGTCGCTCCTCTAAATTTTGCCATCAGTTTGGTAGGGGCAATATGAAAGTAATGCTTCCTCACAGAGAACATCATTCATAATTTAAAAGGAAATCTAAGCAAAGTGTGATTTATTGTGAAGCAATGTAAGTAGGGCAGCTAGTGAGAGATGCACATAGAAAGTCCAAGATCTGTTGATTTTGCATGTTTAAGAATATACAGAAAGTGCGTTCTGAGAAGTACAGAAATAACAATCAAGAAAAAATAAGCATCTATTACAAATGTGAAATATATGAATAGATGGTGAAAATTGCTTTCAATTTACTTATGCATTAAAACCTCAGCTCCAGAATTTCATTATTTAAGTGTGGGTACTTCTTCAATAGTTTTTAGAAACCAAATGAAAGAGAAAAAAAAAAAAAAAAAAGATGACAATCCTAACAATTGGAGCACTTTGAAAATATTTGGCTTTTTCTAGCATTTGATCAGTTCAATATGAAAAAAAAAAAACGAACACAAAAAAGTATCTTTCAACATGTTCACAATAATCAGTACGTTGATATGTGAGCACAGCGACAACCGAAACTAAATTTTCCGGAATAGTTTAACAGGATCCCCAGAACAGCACTATAAAACAACTCTGGGCAAACAGCAATGTCTAGATTGCAATATTCAATCAATTCAAAAACTCGGATTTAGAGGGAAAAAAAAATTGGTAATCCTGAAACTCTTAGGACATTCAGTAGAACAAAAAACAAAAATACATAGAGAAAGGAGGGTATTTAAAAATGGGTATACACTAGCATTTCTAGAGAATCTAAGTTTGTGTGTATTACTGGGTCTATCAAGAATAGTGAGATCAGTAATTGGAAACATACTGGACAAACCAAGTAGACGTATTCTATAAATGAAGGGAAACAGCTTTATCTTGTCTAGCCCACATATATTGAGAATAGAATATTTTAAACACAAAGATGGAGTTAAAGAACAGAAAACCAGTTTTTACAGTTTAGGTAAGGAGCTCCTGAAAATGCAGATAAGCCATAGAGCGGGCAAACCAGTAAGTCCCTCCTGCCAGGCTGTTTGCTAACGCCCTGTAGGAGTCATGCTGTAATCGCTATCTGCTTGCTTTTTAAATAGGAATGTTTAATTGGTTAGGTTCCTTGTAGACTGTTTTTACATTCCCCTGGAAAATGCTGTACACTGATGGACACAAGATACCTCTGCAGAAGGTGCAGAGGTCTGACCTTTGTTCCTTTTAGAGAGAAGTGTGAGCAGGGCATTGGCTCTGACATCAGGAGTAACATCCCACACGGAACTGGTAGGATTTCAGGGATACAGGCAAAGGAAAACTGTCAGAAAGTGACACACTAGTTTTAACTCAAACTATGAAAAGGAAAGGTAGTCATTCACAACTGGAAGTTCACAGTGCAAGAGGATTTGGGCAGACTTGGAATTTAAGCAAATAAGAGAGAAGTGACTTCTAGGTAAAAATAAATACAAACAAATAAAAGACTAGGTACACAAAAATCAAATATGTTAAAGAGTTTTAGGAAGTAATAAACAAAGAGCAGTAACATATGAGAATATTTTATATTAAGAGTTGTACAACTTTTTCTATGTTGTCTAGCTTCCTTCTTTAAAGGAAAGAAAGCAGCTCTATTGACACAGCACTTACATGCAGGAGTCCCACTCCCACTGTCCAGTCAGCAAACAAGCAGATGGTGCCACCTCCATTTCTGCAGTTTGTCTCTTGCTCCTATAAGAGGCATGATCAGGTGTCTGGGAAGATAATGCAACAAACACAAATAATATGTACTCAGAATTCCATACTGATTAGAAAGAGTAGAGAAAAAATGTAGGGACCTGAGAGTGTTCTGAAATTGTTCAACAATGAGGCACCATGACAAGCACAGAAGGCATAAGAGATACTCCCACATGTGGCTGCCTGGAACCACAGGAGAGCAAACATTGCAGGGCCACGCTGCCACAGGATGGAACACGAGACTCCAGCATGTACTGGATGCATGCATCATACATATCCTGGTGTCAACCTCTGGGAGAAGCTCCATCTGGAAAACTGTCACAGTCTTCTGACTTCCAAGTAAGCATGAAGAACAACCAGCACTGAAGGACGTCACTCACACGCTTCGTGCAGAAATGTCTCCATTCTGAGCGCTGAGGCAGGTCTGTACACTGGCTGACTGGCCCTTCTGAGGAGCTTCCAGGAAAACAAAATACCAAAATGTTGATTAATTATTGGCTGGGATAGATAAATGCATTGAATGCATTGTAAGTCAGTTTATTACTTTATCCTGAATTACCATTTTAACTGATAATGATAGCAAAGAAGGCATAACTGAGGCAGAAACTTTTTTTTCCAATTTTGAGAAAATGAATTTTTATATATATCCATAGTTTTATGTATATCCATAATTACTTATGTGTAATTCAATCAACGGCAGGGGCTTCTGTCCTTATGAGGTAATTGCTGTATCTGACTTACAACATGTAGATACTCACAATGTGAAATGGTTAGGTTGTTCCTGTCTACAGAATATATTTGAAAGGTGGGTTTAAGCTAAACACTTCTGCAAATGCAATATCCAGAAGGTACTCAGGAATTCTCTACAAAAACAAGTCCTTAGCCTTCAACAAAGCTCCTAGTGTGTGACTGTGGGTATGACAGGTGTGGGACTCTGCCAGGAATGGTGCTGTGCATGCCACTGCTGCTGCCAGTGCCCTGTGCGTGCTCACAGAGACATGGCTCCGTCTGCCAGCAGCTCAGGGTGCTGAGAGATTAAGCAGGCCTCAGAACTGCATCTGAAACCAACCTTCAGCTTTAAATGGGAATACATTAAAAAAAAAAATCTCATTTTTGGTTATCTCCCATTACTGATTTCCCCTAAATGACAGACTGCAATTAAAAGAAAAATAATGAGACTGGTGAGAATTTAAAACAAAGAGGAAACTAACAGTCTTTGTGCTGCTGGATGGTCAGTCCCTCCACTAACATCTTGCTGCAAGTATTACAGTTGTCTTGCATTTCAGAACACAGGTCAGCACAAGAGATAAGCCTCTTTTTGTCTTATTCATATCATGGAAATATTTCATTTCAAAGAAATCGCTCTGTGTTTTGGTGGTATGCAGGACTGTCTGTGCTGAACTGCAAGTCATCAATACAGTTTCATGTCAGGGTCTTTTCTTTGACATGAGCCTGTGACTATCAGTAAATCTGTGCTCCCTAACTCCTAGCCTGGGTCTCTTCCACCCTGGTTTGCACCTTTTTCCCTTCCTGGAGCAAACTGTGCTTCCTGGGAAGCGCCACCCTGCGCACATAGCCTTCAGATGAACACAAGAGCCCAGAAGGAGAAGGGCAAGTAGGGTGTTCCAAAAAAAAAACCTGAAAATTTACAAAGCAGCTGCCAATTAGCCAGACCTTAATTTTGCAAATTTATTTAGGAAAAGGAATTAACATGAGCAAATGAGAATACCTCAGTGTTACAACAGAGTATATAAATGTCTAGCAATAGTCAAATAATTTGATCTTTAAATACAAAATAACCACATGAACACCTAATATACAGGTTTCATCTGAATACATATTTATTAGATAAATATTAGGTTGTCACATCATCTAACTACATACAGTTTTGCAAGACTAAAAATCACAATTATTTTTTCTGACCAGTTTAAAGTATGAAATGATTGCATTGTACTGTACATACAATGTACAAACAAAGACAATGGCCATTTTTGCGTGTTATGTCAGATTGTACTTTTTTTTTTTTTTTTTAATTCCCCTCTAATCGCGATATCAAAAATTGTACAAAGTATGAATTTGGTTACAATTTACTTTTTTTTGTAATCCCCTTATTTTTCTTCATTATTTCTGTAGCACCCTAAAAATACACAGGTGATAGACTAGTACACGTAAGCTAAATATTACATGTAGATAAAACAAAACAAAACGAAGGATCAGAGTATATTACAGAAGTGAAAGTGAAACGAATGCCGAGACTCCACAAACGCTAACAAACAGGATTCATTTTCCACATAAGATGGAGCTTCAAGCTTTTTTTTTTTTTTCCTGCGAAATAAAAACAATGCACATTCCAAGGAAAATGAATGCATTTCTGTTAACATGTCTCTATTTGTCATTTACATATGTACAGATGTCCCTTGAGTCTCCGCTGCAGACATTGGCGTGTATCTGTCAGTCCTATAATAATGTCTTGCCAGCAGAACTGTAGATTTCTGTGGGTTCTTTCCCAGATGAACTTCCATAGGGAAACAATTAAAAAGTAAGCAAACAAAAAAAGAAGAATAAAAATACTACTGGAATTTCATACAATAATTAAGCTTTAAAAGAAATGACTGTGATTACCCTATTTGCTAGGTTTTTCCTCTAAACTTTAATACGGCAGTGAACAGATAAAAAAATAACTAAATTTTCATTTAGAAGCTTTTCCATACTGAATCTACTATACAGTACCTGATTTTAGCTGACATAGTTTCAAAACTGTCTCGTATGTCCAACATTTGGGTGATGGGTAAAAATCGTGTTTTCGATCGTAAGTTCTGCTTAGAAACCAAACGCTTCTCTAAGCTCCAACGTGTCAACCATCCACTTTAATGCTCTATTACTGAACAAAGCAGATGCAAACACTGCTCCAAACATATTGCTAATATCTATGTGGGTTTTTTTTTTCCCTTTATTCTTTCCAGCAGGTACTTTCAGATGATACATTTTAAATACTACCGGTTAGCAAAAAGTCAATTCTTAACATACCTGGTTTAAAATACTAACGTTGTGTTTAAGAGAAAAACAATTTCAGGTGGCTAACTTAGCTGCTCAGGAAACAATGGAGAGTGGATTAAATAGAATCAATTAAAAAATCTGAGCAACCCATTCCATCTAGTACTGAGAAATGTTCTTTATTCCAAAACCTATGGCTTAAGAAACTTCCCCCAAAATGAAACAAAACAAAATTCTAAGGGCATAACGTCAGTTTATCATTCACCACCCCTGAACATGACTTCAATACATATATGAACAATGCAGCAAAAATACAGGGGAAAACTACTACAGTAAAATGGCTACAAAACACATCTGTAACTGAAGAATGGTCTTTCCTAGCGTTGGCGTGGCAGCAGCACCACACCACAACCATGTTACCATGTATCATACCAAGGTATCTTTAATATTCTGCAGAGATCCTCTACAGGTTGTCAAGCCTACATAAGAAAAAAGACACTTCTAAGCAGAATAAAGTGTACTATACTGTTTCCCTCCCCACCCACCAGCATCCCTTCGTGTTAGTGTGCCCAGCTCTGCAGGCTGGAACACCAGCACAGTGATATAAATACGGTACCTTACGTACTCGCTGCTTGCCTTAGTGCTTCTTCACCCGTTCAGACAGCTGCTCCTAGGTGTCCTGCTCATTGGGGCAAAGGGACAAAACTTCTGCTGTCACCAGCCCACAGGCACCACACGGGCAGGGAACATCAGTTGGTTGGGTGATGGGATTTTTGCCCTAGGCAATCACTTCTTACTGTGTTTCCATGACAGAGCTGGGCCCTGATTGTCCAGGTACTGTCTGACATATCAATTCATTCATCAGGTAAACAGAAATGAAGTTTGGGCTAATTTTTCAAAAGAAAATGGGTTGGGGGAGGGGAGAGGGGGCGGGGAGGGGGAAGAAAAAAAAACCTCCCTTATTCTGTTAAAGAACCCTCAATGTTTTGTTTTTTTTTTTTTGTTTTGTTAAAAAAGGACCCATATATTTTTTTCAGACAAGGTATTTAAAAACACCAGCAAAAGTATAATCAGATCATGAAAATGTTGAATATTATCAAAGACGATACTAAAATATTCACAAAGATATTTACAATAGCAATTCTTAAAATAATTGATTTTGCATAATGAACAGCGCCTTTCTTAAAAAAACTCGAAACAGGAAAAATATAAGTGTGGGACCATCTCTACATAATATGTTTGACAGATTCAATACTTCTACTGGAAAATAAAAGAACTAAACCGCCATTTCCTTTAATATCTACAGCAAGGTGCTGCTGACTAGCATATATATATCACGACGCATGTACAGCAGTAGTGGGAAATGTTAACAAAGAGCAAAATAAAACAAGAACTGCAAAGAATTTACAAACATGACTTTGGTGAGGAAAGCAAATCCAGAGTTGTAAGCACATAGCATGCCATTTACAGCTTGCAAACTGAACATAGAGGGCTAGGAAACTCTAGTCAAACAGATGGGAACAAACAAAATTTGTCTGGCACTTAAGTTTAAAATGTGTTGTGGCGAGCAAATAAAAGTTACTGGATTGGGTTTGGGATGAGGAAAAGAGTAGGTCAAATTTGCTTTAGTAATAAAAAGAAATTAACCAATAACTCTACAGTGGGCAAAAGCTGAAATGTTGCACCACGAGGGCAAAGTTGGCACACATGCACTTCTTACACAGCTACTGTACATAATTTATAAAAGAGAGAGAGAGAGAGAGAGACAAAGAGCACAGAAATGGGCACAGAAGCAATAGGAAGCTCATGCAGGAGAAGCAACCACACGAGAAGCACGGATCACAGGGGCAAGACAGTGATTGTGGCATTAGGGTCTCTTGAGGGCAGCAGCAATCTACCAAGTCAATTTTCCTCCCCATGCCCTTTCCTTCATGAGAACAATTTCTTCCTGGTACCTAAGGTTTAAAAAACAAAACTGAAGGAGGAGAAAAGAAAGTTTGAATTATTTGTAACAGTCATGAAAACAGAACGAAAGGAAAACAAAAAATAAGCTATGTCTATTCAATTTCAATGCCCCTTTTCAAGCTGATTATGAAAAATAATTATGCAGATTGTGATGTTATTCTCCCTCATCCTGCAACGATTTCCTATCCGCCTTTGACCTAGCTTGTCTTATTATGTGTTGTGCAATACACACAGTGATGCAAACGCTCAGGAAGCAAAGGCTGTAAGTTAATAATTGAGAGTGTTTTGGTTTGCGTTCCCCCCTCCCTCTCTTTTCCATTCTGTATGGATTAAATGGCAAAAAGACCACTTACAACAATCTCGACAGTCGGGTGTCAACACAGCCACAAACGGTAATGATTTGAAACCAAACCACAGAAAAACCCTAAACATTGAAAGTATTTTTTATTTTTTCCATGTGTTTCCAATGTGTGTGTTTGAACAGAGGAATCCTTTGCAAAGAAGTGTTTAAGATTCCTGAACTTTTCTAAGTCCAAACACACGCGGCTGCGGCCTGGAGATGCTCAGGACTCCATTACTGACAACGTGTTTACTAAACTGCTCTCACCTTCTTGATGGGCTCGTATTTCTTCCCTACCTTTGCCATTTTACCGTACGATTTGTGCTTTCTGGAGCTTTGTTTGTGTTTTTGTTTTTCGTTTTGTGTGTGGCCAGAAAAATTACTCCAACACAAACTTGTGCTTGGAGAGGGACAGAGGAGAAGCAGGGTGGAGGGAGATGGTTTCAAAAAAAATGGAAGAACACGCATTGGAAGGACACTCTGAGACAGGTCAATTAAAGACAGTTCCATTTTGTTGCCTTTTCTTCCCTTGCCAAGATTTGTTTTTGCCAAGATACTTCACACTATGTTTATCACAGAACTCTCTCTCTATAGGATGAACAACAAACAGGGTTTCCAATAGCTGCACAACTGTCTGTGTTTTGTTGTGACACGTAGCACGGCGGACTCTGAGATTACTGCAGTTTTTTGTGTATTTTTTCTCCCGGCACTTTCGCAGTTTTTGAAGCTGACAAAAGCAGTTCTGAGATGAAGAAAGCAGGGAGTGCACCACTGGATCAACTTGTGAGGTGTTTTTTTTCTTCTTTTGTGGAAAAGGAGTGTTAAGATTCCTCGCTGTGCAGCCACACGTGTGAACAAGTGAAAGGGATGGGGAAATACACATGGGTTCAGTTGTTCTCAAAGAGAGACAGAAGGTCATCATTGCTATTGCTTGGCAAATCAGGAGGATCCAGGTATGAAAGCAGCTCATCTGGATTTGTGAGTTCTGGAAGCAGCTATAAAATATAAAGATAAAAGGAAAATTACAGATAACAGAAATACAGTTGTGAAAAAAAGGGATTAAACACCATACATTCCAGGAAACTGGCTTTCATATAAATATACTGAAATGAATCTGACAGCAGTAATGCTGCCTAACACCCTAAGGTGATGCAGTAGCCACTTGTTTGTGAAAGTCTGTATTACTCAACTTCCCCATCACAAAGCTTATCAATAAACAAAGTTTAATTCCTGCCTAGTGATGCTGATAAGACCTGCTTGATAAATGCCAGTTACGTAGGTTAGTTTCGTGTAGAACACTGAATGTAAACTTGAACCATGCAGTCATGTAAGACTTATTTGATCCTTAAAGTGGATCAACAAAGCCTGGTGTATGTGACTGGCAGGCAGCAGCGTGGTGACTGCTTTAGGCCTGCATCTCTATGGAACTAGGCTGCTGTGTCCACCCTTCCTCGTGCATGGACACACAGGCTGGGCAGAGAGCTGAACTGGAACTCACCAGATTTTGAAACTAATCCAGACCAAAAAAAGCCCCCAGATCAAAATTAAAAAAACGCGCTAAGAGTCTTAAGGTAAAAAGTAAAAGTATTTATAAACTGACAGGGAAGAGTTTGTAATAAGTTCCCGTTATATTCAGCACTGTGTTGAGGCCAAGACAGAAAAACATGGAATAATTAAAAAACCATAACAATAAGTACAAGAAATTCATTTTAAATTGTTCTGTGTTTTCAAATACTATGAAAGTAAAACCTTGACTGCATCACATTTAGCATACAAGTACTATATTTATATGCTTCTATATGCTCAAATGGATGAACATATTTTTAAATAAGCTATACATGAAACAAAGAAGGAAGTTTATTACTTCCTAAGCATTATTAAAAAAAGAAAAAGAAAAAAAAAAGTCTGCATAAACAAAATGTTTCTGAGAGAATGTTTTTCATAAAACACCTCCTTCTTTTATACATAGTTTTAACTGCTGTTGTCATATTGCTAGACTAAAGATATACAGCTTTTAAATGCATTTTACCTGCTAACGTAGTTTTCTGAATATCTAGTATGGGACAAGAAGAAAACTGCGGCCTCACCATATGTTTAGAAAGTAACAAAAGGTTGAATGGATAGTCCAACAGATAGTCCACAGATAGTCCAACTCAATTCTTAAAAAATTAACATAATGTGTTTGAGACTCATTCTTTTATACAGAGGATTGTGTTTTTTTGTGTTTTTTTTTTTTTTTAGAAAGGTGAAAGTTTAAAACAATATGCTCGTTAACAATGCTGTCTTCTGAATTTTGAGGGTGTATTTCATAAGATGAAGTAATGGCAAAAATTCAAGACTAGAATATTTCTAAGACTTCTCAAAAGAGAAGTGTCCAGTTTTTGCTAGTTAAGGCATATTCTGACACAGTCTCAAGGAGAAAAAGGGTAAAGGGGAGGAAATCCTGAAAACAAGAAGAGCATTTCTGAATGCTGGGGTGTCTCCCTGCATGCAGGCCTGTGCAACACACGGCCCTCGAGCTAGGAGCCGGCACTGCAGCTTGGCCGCTGATGTGTGGGGATCCTCACGGCAGCCCCTCGCAGCAAGAGGCAAATCCAAGGACTCAGCTGAGAGCAGTACTGAGCCAGGAGGGAAGGATGGAGGGCTGAGAGGGGCAGGCACTGTGAGGGTGTGTTGGACTTGTCAGAATTTTGAGAGGGTGCTCCTGAAGCGATACTGTAGTGCTCTCACCAGGCATCTGCGCCCCGTGTCTCTGCTGTGTGTGGTGTCAGGGTGGGTCATCTCCATCTATATGAGGTGTACCCTTCTGCCTGGTTAAGCACTGCACTGAAGCATTAATGAATGACCCCATCTGTGCCAGCAGGCAGTGGGCCCAGCTGCCCACAGTGCATTTCCCAGCTTGGTTCCAGCTCACAGTACTGCATGGTGCCTTGCTCAGCCTGGTTCCACAACAGTCCCTGACATTATTCATCTGAGCGTGACTGAGCTCACAGATATTTCTAAGCTCTATGCTCTCCACACTGCACAGCGCCTGCTTCACTCAGCTACGGCAATTTCAGTGTTGCACTAAATGCCTCCATCAGCCATACTCAGAGTACTGTAACGTATATTTTCTTTTCACCGAGCAACAATTGCCTGACCCATTACAGTGTACAGTGTTACTTAAATACCTGAACAAAAAATGAGATTTTTATTTCACCTAGTGCTATTACTCATACGGCATCCTTAAGGGCTCAGACCTCCGGTTGCCACATGACCCGCAGCTCCTGAGGGATGTGCCATGGCCGTGCTGTGTGACAGACACAGCCTGGCTCCAGCACAGGCACTGCTCACTGAGGGCTTCTCCCAGTGCCTGGAGCTCGCCTTCCCCTGCAAGGCTGCCTGATGGCACAGTGCTGTCATGGGACAGGGAACAGGCACGCACACAATGACAGCACAGACAGGTATAAACCTGAGGCACAGAGTGAACACTTCTCTCAGAAAAATACATCGTGCGGCAGACTTTGGACCAGACAGAAGATACAAGTACAGGAATGCACGACTTAAACGAAAATCCAACTCTAGTGCTAAGAAATATAACCTTTGGAAGGTGAGTGGTTGACCAGAGGGATGCCTCAGGTAGCTCACTCCCAGCACTAGCAGTGGGTGGCTGCAGACATTGCTTCTGTCTTTAACACTAGGCTCATCTTCATTTAGTCACATGCTGCGCTCAACCTTGGCTAAGGAGGCAGAAGACGTCCTCGTTGTTCATTTGAAGCACTTGCACGGCATGGAGCAGGACATGTGCTGCTGAGTGCCGGTGGCAGGGCCCAGAGCCAGGGACGGACCCCGCTGCCAGGCACCGCGAGGCCGAAGCTGAGCCAGCACACAGCTCAGCGGGCACCACGCGGCCCAAGCCCGGCCCATACGCGGTTGCCTCCTTCTAATCTGGAGGCTGCAGCGGCTCCAGGGCCTGGGCTCGTGCACACGAGTGCCTTCATCCGGCAGCGAGGGGATGGGAGATCTCTCTGTGCAGACACTCGACCTGCTGTCTCGAGAGAAACCTGCCTGCCTACTCTGAGGAGGACACGGCTGGCACGTCATACAGCTTAAAACAGAAGAGTTTCCACAGCAAGCCAGGAGCGCCCTGTCACCTCAGCTGCAGTGACTACGCCCATGTACCCAAGCATGAGACGATGGCATGTGCTGTGGAAGCGGCTCCCCATCCCCGCACCCACCCCGCCCTCCCGCCGCCATGTCAAGCACACGCTATGGCAGGCAGATGATAGTATGACACAGACTTACATCCAGCGAGGGCTCCGGCATGTCAGGTGCTCCCTGTCCACCAGCCTGACCCTCTAAGGCTGAGGAGGGATTAAAGGTCAGGTCACTGTGTGGATGGTTGCCAGAAGCGGCCGGGGGCGGCTGCCGGGACTGCTGGCTGGGAGGCCCGCTGTGATGTAATGGCTGCCCTGACTGGCTGCTGGGGTGAGGGACGTGCAAACCTTGCTGCATGGAAGTATGGGACTGATCAGTGCTGCCGGGATGAGGGATCTGCGGAGGAGGAAAAAAGCAGGAAAAGAAAGTGAGGCCACAAGGTACAGTGCTCGCAGTGCCTGACTCTGTAACCGCATGTTAAAAAGAAACAACGAAAATGAATTAAAAAGACCAAAAAGAAAAAAAAGAAAAAAAAGGAAAAAAAGCATAATTGGAAAAGAAAGCTCCATATCCCAATGCCGAAGGAAATGTTTTGGCTTTTTGGAGGTCATTTGCTAAGGGGAAATAAAGACACTGGGTTTGTACTGCTGCATTTGCTTTGCTGTAATGTGGGAAACTGGCTGAAGGTGCAAATCAAGCAGCCCACGATGTTGAGGGGGGCTGATGGTGCTGCTCAGCATGAGCCAGGCAGATGCTCTGCCCTTGCAAAATTTCAGAAATGAATGGAGAATTCATTGAATAATAATCCCTGTGCCAGCAAACTGATTAACTGAGAAAATGCTTAAGTTCTGCTCAGATTGCTCATTGGGTAGCTTCCCTGACATTGCTACCTATTCTTGTTTCAGCTTGTTATAAACATCTGGCAAATGCCAGCCCTTCCCTACGCCATCCTCTATTTTATTTTCATCCATCTTTTGAGAATGCAGCATCTCTTTTAAGGGATTTTCTTAGCTGATGGTTGAAAAAACCAAGTGGACTTGGTTAGCCAAGCTCTCAGCCACCCACAGAGCTGCTGGAGGTGGCCACATACCTGCTGACACCCTGTGAAGTACAACGCATTATTTTAAATTAATCAAAGATCATGCAACAGAATGCATTTTTATCTTCACATGGCAAATTCTCCAGCAAAAACTTTGTATTTTCTAGGATTTCAATGGGGAATAACCTACCAAACCATATGCGTCTTTTAAACCATATTATGGAAGAATGGAGGAAAAAAAATATCTTTCTCACATTACAGAGTAGCAACAGAAATGCACAAACCCACGCTACATGTCATCTTTAATGCTAGTGGACTCTTTGGGACTTGACCATGGTGCCACAAGAAAAATGAGTGTGAATGCCTTAAAATTGTTTCATGTTAATTGGGTATATGGAGAAGCAAAAAATGTAAACATTTTTTGAGAAATGCTACATTGCCACACAGTGGAGCTGAAACAAAAGAACAGATACGTACAACAACAGCATGAAATTCATCCAGCCAAGCCAACAGAAACTGGCAAAATGCTATGTCACATGTCAGCATTGACCCTTTCATATCACAGTAAACTGCAAGGTTATTTTAACCTTAATCTTCAGTTTTGGAAAGCAAAAGGGAGGTTATTACAAAACTTAATTAAAATATTCCAAGATATTAAGGAAAAAAAATCACAGAAACAAGCATTTTATAAAGAAACATTTTTCCACTTGCACGAAAACTGACATCTGAACAGTGATACAATGGGACACTCATACTCAGCTACATGGAGGTCCTTTTCAACAGTTTGGCAGTAGGAATGTTGGTGGAAATTAGCAGGATTCTACATGTAAAGTGTTTTTGTTTCTCCTTCCTATATGAGACTTTAAAATAACTGTTACAAAGTACTGCTGCACACTTTTCTCTCCATTAGGGTCATAATTTGACTACCTGGAAGGTATTCTGTAACATTATTGTTGTTACCTTAAAGGTAAACCTGTACAAAATCTGCCCATAGACCACAGTTTAATGTAAATGAATATACAGCCTAAGTCTTTGCAAGTGAAAGTAGATGCCTGTCCAAATAGTATCGTTTCCTTCTTCGTTTATTGAGAACACGTGCAACAGGAACTGTGCAAAGTAAGAAAGCTTAATAATAACAAAAAGTAAAGAGCAATTAAAGACAGTGTTGCTGAAGTGGGAAAGTTGTTTCTAGAAAATGAAACAAAATAGGATCATCTTGAAAACTCTCTCATATTTATCCCCAAATGCACATGGCAATTGTCACGCTGGTGTGCTTACAGAAGAAATTATTTAAACAAAGAGGCATATGTTTCAGCTATATTTCAGAACAGATAAACAGGTTAGAAATTCTATACATTATGTTTCCATATACTAACATTATATAAATATTTTGTTGATAAGGCAGTATCTTGAGCAGAGGTAACTGTTGGACAAGGACCCATTGCTCATTATAAGACTGAGGGTTATCAAAATCTTAAACAGCCAACACAGCTTCAAAATCCATCTGACAGCATTCATCCAGGCCTACCCATGACAGAGTAAATGCTCAGGACTATTTTTCTGTCTTTATTCAGCTGAGTAATGATGAATTAATTACCACTGGTTAAAACCCTCTACACGTATGACACGTGGGTCTCCAGCTCGTGCCTGCAACTTGCACTGTTTTATTTCAAAAGCACTAACTTACATTAGGAATGCTTAGTCTAACAAAGTTGCCACTGCTTACATAGCAAGGTAATTCAGAGTTGTTTTTAGGAGTGTAAACTGTGGCACTCTTAAAACATTTACAATCTGTAAAAGGAAAGTTTATAGCTGACACAACTACATCTACTGTTTAATAGCATAAAAGCACAATTCTTTATGAGTCAGTCTAAGAGTGACCTCTAGGAGTGCTGAGATGAACAGCAACAGAACGATATTCTGCCAGCTGCAGAACAATATTCCTTTCATCTCAGGAGAAAATTGATAGTGAAAAAAAAGATCATTAGGTTAAGTCAATTGTTTATATATCTCTCCACTACGGAGGTCACAGACTCACCAACTCTTTGAGCTGTGCTAAATGGCAGAACCATGGAAAGATGCTATCCTGCCCTGCCGCTGCTATCTGCCACGTTTCCCATCCTTTTTTCCTTTGCCATTGCATACATCCTTGCAAACTCAGCAGGTGGACTATCACAGATGAAAACCTCCCCCATATTTGTTTTCAATTATATCAATACCATGTGCAAATATCATGCATTTCTCTAAAAGCAGCAGTTTTAAAGCTATCTTTCCTGTGTGTTTGCTGCCAAAAAACAGTTCCCTTCTGAGAGAGAAGAACGGAAGACAGAAAAAACAGAGGAGCGAAGCAGAGACTTTATAATATTGACAAAGTTCTGCTAGAGTACTATCAGTCCACAAAAGTGGCCTAAAAACTGTATGGCCAAATTGGCAAGGTCAATCTAATTCTGTTGTGCAAAGAGATGTTACAACTGATCCTTATTAGTGCAAATCACCCACTGACATAAGCCAGGTGGAGTCTGCTTTAGTGCTACTTCCCTTTCCCAAATAGCATAGCTTGCATATAATAATAGAAGAGGGAGAAGCAAGGCAAAGGTTTACTTTAATTGCTATCTATCATAAGCAAGCATTAGATCTGCTACAGACTGACCCACAGAATCAAAAATTTATTAACGTTTGCCCAAATACTCTCTTACAGTTCTGCAGTATGCATAGCCTCGAGCAACTTTTAACTCTGCTATTATCTGTAAGGAGTCCAATTTTCAGAAAACCACAGATTCTTCACTTTCATATTCAACCGCTTCATATCCTACCACTTCAGAGATTTCACTAGGGCAACTGCTATAGCAAAGGTAAAGCGGTTAACCAATGGAGTGGAAATGTAGGTGTCACAGAATGGGAGGTGCAGAAGAATTCCCTGCAGCTTTGGTTCAAAGGACAGCAGCTGTGAGTGGTAGCAATTCTCCTCACTACTGCATTCTCATGCTGTACAGTTGGTTCAGATACAGATACTCAGGTTGCTCATTAAACTGATATGTAAAGTTTGCAAAAGTAAAATTAAATTTACAGCATGCTAGTTCTATCCTTTATTAGCCTGTGAAGTGGTAAAGCCATTACAGTTTCTGTACTCTTTCTTTGCAGACATTTTTCTCACTTGGGATCTGTCCAAGCTATACTAAGAATGCTCTCTCCGTTCCCTTCCTATTTCTCACCATCCTCCTCGGAAAATCCACTGCCAGCTAGAGGAGACACTGACTGAGTAGGCTTTTCCTAAGCATCTGCTACCACATATCCTCATTACACTCTGAAATAGTACTTTCTAGTGCTCAATGAAGACACAGCACAGATGACTCGTCAAGTTAAACATCCTTCCTGTGCAGTAACAGCACGCTATAAAGTCCCTGCCCTGTAACTTAATTGAATATAAAAGGATATACACACACATATACCACACAGAGTTAAAATAAATGACTAGCCATGCCTAAGAGCTAAACACTGCTTGTAACTTTTCTATCATCTTGTTGCTGCAGTACCGCATCATCTAGATGTAAAGTTCTATATATAAAACTTGTTTCACTGAGCAAGCTGCTTTTCTCATGAGCAGTTCTGCCTTTCCACCTGAGACCTGAGGAACCTCTGTTTTTTAAATCTATTACATTGGTGCACCCTCAGACCAGCAGCAGTATCTCTCCTTGAAATCTACAGGTTTGTCCTATTCACAACAGCTTAAAGGTACGTTTTATTCTACTTGGATAGAATCCCTCACAAAATGCTTTGATGCAAACTTTGACCTCAGAGACAAAGTCAGGGAAGACACTGTCCCTGCTCAGTCAATGTCTTGCTATAACAAGCTGTCTGCTGAAGATGGACATTCACAGATGCTGCTGGCTAGTTTTTTCCAGGTGTCAGAGGAAAGCACAATGATTAACACAAGTACACTGAGCCAGGCTGTTTCTTTCAGATAAACAAGCTTAATCAGCAATTAAAAAAATCCTTAAAACATTTCTCCACAAACTTGAAAAGGCCAGAAACTAAAACTGACATTCCTGACAACATTTCTCAGTGCTACTCTATTTCAGATGCTGCCAAAGTTAGGATTCCAAAACAAGGAAAATCAAATCACAAGGAAAGTCCATTCGCCTGACTGGAGCATCTTACTCCTGCAAAGAAAGATCTATGTCTGCAGCACCATTACTTACAGATTCCTGCATAGGGTGACTGAGAGGTTTGTCGAGAGCTGCCATGCTGCTTGGCATGTCTGGGGGATGTGACAGCTGTGGCCCATGCATGAAATCATTCATAGATGTTCCACCAGGATTCCCGTGCGGAAAATCAAAATTGCCATGACCTTGGTAACTGTTACCTGAAAGACAAGCAGATATGATACAAAATAATTTTTATATTTTTCCTGACACTGATCTTTTAGAGTCTTGTAAAAGCTGCACAGGGCTGTATCTCCCACGCATAGGACGGGAGAACGTGACAATGTTGTGCTCCCCACTGCAGAGGCAGCTGAAGGAATAAGGAGGAAAAAACGTCATTTGGCTTTCATGTATTGGCTACTGCTGGGAATATTAGAATTGATTGCAGTAATTCGTGTACCTTGTGAAAATAACTGAAACCTCCTGACACTTAGAAAAGCTGCTGTTAAGTCACTAATTAAACTTAAGCAAGATGAAAAGTCAGAAGAATCAGAGTGAAACTGACTCGCTGCCCAAGCACAAATTATATATAGGACACCTGTGTTATTTTTATCTACATTTCCATGCACTAAGGAGGACTGTAGCTTTGCATCAGTTTCTGACAAAGTTAATTGACAGAGCTGTACCAGGAAGATGCCAACATGGATGCTGCACATTCATTTCACCTCTTCTTTTTCAGTATAAATAGGCAACTTCTGTTGAGAGAATGCAGAAGAGGCCTTCATGTCTAATTATGGCTTATGATGTAATTCTCCTTGTTTCCACGAAACCTAATAACATGCATTCAACTGTTGGGATATACATCAATTTTCCCTTTCTGGAAACACCTACCCTCAATTTCAGAGCTACAAGTTGCTTGCTCGCATCCTGTGTTTCAGATGTGGATACAAGCATTCACAATGAAAAATGAGCAAATTTATGAAATGTAACTTTGGATGAAAAAGATGTTCTCTAGAACATCAAAATTCCATAACAATTCAGAATCAGGTTTTAACCCTCACACATCTACTGTTCAGCAACAAGCCTGAGGCCCTCTGCTCAATTTCAGGACAAGTGTGTTTTGATCCCTTTCACCTCAGCCCTGTGAGCGTTACTATAATTCTGCAGTAAGCATGCATCATAGTACAGGGGATTTATTTTCACAATTCTTTTCTGTTCTGATCCCTCTGTTGCCACTTTCATTTGAGATACCAACTCTGTTGGTTTATCTGCTCTGAAGAATTAGGACTGGACCGAATCCATTGAGCTATTTTTTTTTAATATGTGACCTAACTGCATGATGCTGAACTCAGAAACAATAGAATAGTTTTAGAACTTGAACAGAGAACTTGAAGTTTCTCGGCCGGAATACAGCAGCTTTAAATGGAAGAAGTCAAGAAGGGAGTTCAATAAACCAAAGTAGCTGCAACATTTGCTCTCCAGTTTCATAAGCAGAAGCTTAATCTCAGAGGAATAGAAGTCATTAGCCATGTAAGAGTATTTCTCAGAGAAGTCAGGTCTTTGATCTACCATGTAAATACCACAGAGCCTTACTAATTCCCATTTTGCTAATCTGCAAACTGGATAATTCTCCCAGAATGTAACTGCTCTTGCCTCACTTCTCAGGAAAAATTTAATAAGCTCTTGTATTTCCAAGTACTTGCTATATTTACAAACTATACTTCAGTATAATTACAAACAAAACCGCAGTAATAACACTACTACTTCTTTTCTAGAATGTTGTCAATCAGAGGACATCACCTAATTCTAAAGGCTAAGTTTCATTGCACATACTGATAGAGAATAAAAACACAATGCCCAGGCATTTACAGCCATGCAGAAATACACCCTTCTCTGGGGGAAGAGTTATGCCATCTGCTGAGGGACACACCTGTAAAGTCATTTAGGATAATCTGGTCATTGCAACTGATACGTGTGTTGCAGCAGAGGTACAACAAAATGGGTTTCACATGATGAGCTGAGGCTCTGAGCAGCAATGCCTAACTCTCCTACAGGATCTCAGCAGAAGGGAGGGAAATAACAGTCCAGGCAACAATCACTAAAGAAACCCTAAAACCCAGTTTACACGACTACTGTGTCCATTCCCGAGTAAAGGAGCTAGAAAGATGATGAAGAAAAGATGGCTCTGTTCTCATGTTCTGACTGCATTTTACTCCTACTTAACAACTGAAAAATTTGTGATTCAGTGCTCTTGGCTTTGTTATAGTAATCATTCATCTGTTTGAAAACCTGGAAAGTTTTATCATCTGTCACCACTTTTGCAGTCATTGGAGCAAATGAACCACATTTTGCATGCAAGATACATTTTTCTTCAAATGCCTGCAAAAAGCACATATATCACCTTGTAATCAATTTGAGGATTCTGATGGTGTGAACAGTTGGTCTTTTCTCTGAGCTGAACTGAGTCATATCTTATTTCTTGCAAAAAGAACAGTCTCTGGTTTCATATTTTCAGAATTGTCAGTATAATTTAGTTATTCAAGTATCCTAGTCATTTGAAAAGGTATTTCCACTGCTTGGATTTAGTTCTATGTTTCTCAAACTGGCAGTACATAGACAGGATCTCAGAAGTCATTATCTAATGCAAAGGTGTTTGCAAAGCAGCTAAAAGTTTCTGATTGATCCTTGAAATGTCAGCCACCTGCCCAAGTGGCAGGATTGATGACTCAGGTCTGCTACGTAGTAAGTAATGTAGCAGGAGGAGCTTTCATTAGAATGAGAGGTGAACAGAAGGAAAATGGACAGAAAAAATGAGGAAAGATGTATATTGTGGCAAGCCATGAATACATAAGGGAACACACAGTGCTCACTGATTTAGAGAGAGCTGCATTGGCAGTCACCAATTGCTTTACTAAAAGATATTTCCTCTAACCAGATGAATCTTATATAAAAAGTCTTACGCAGAATTTCAGAACTGCAGCCACATATATTTTGCTTTCCTTTTGTATGTCCATGAGAAGGTGCAACGACAAACCTGCATAACAAAGGAGGCTGCCTGACTCACTGACTTCGAGAGAAACAATTTGTGTGAACAATGATGTAAAACCTACCTTGGTTTCCATATTCGGTGGAGTTGTTGCCTCCCGGAGGAGGTGGGAGGGATGGGTAAGGTGATGGCCCAGGACCCAAAGCTGCAATCATCTCCATCACATTTGGCATGATCATCTGGCTTGGACTCATGGTCTTAAATCTTTTGGAGGGAATGCCATCTGGGTCATCTTTGATGTGAATATCTGACTTTATAGGGACTGGCCTCCAACTGCAAGTTGGATCAATGGTAACTTCTTCAAACTCTGAGCTGTAAAATAACATGAGAATTTTAGCACATTAATTGCTCTTCTGTTTTCTATCAATTCTGTTGATATTTCCCTAAGAAACTGATGGTAACAAATGTTTTTAAATGTTCTAGTATACACAACCTCAAAATCTTTCACTCCTCAAGTGTGTGCTGAAAGCAAATTTTAGAAAAGGCAACTGTGAGAGCACATTTCTGTTTATATCCTCACAATGGAATCCAAATGTATCTACATGATCTGCTACATGTGAATCAGAAGGTCTCCTTCTAAACACGAGAAAACATTTCATCCTCCATTCTCATCCTTCCTTCTGCTTCACTGATGAGGTTGTCATCAGGAGATGACCCAAACAAGATCTATTAAGTAGGCAGAAAGAGACACACACACTATTATTAGCTACACTCACTGATATTACTAGCTTCACCAAGAAGCCATGAAACAGAATATTCAAGTTCAATCATTAACACCTTCTTTGGCATGACTGCCTCAGCACTCATTAAAATATCTCCCAGTTACTTAGTCTTGGATATCAGAAATATCAATCACTTACTTCTGTATAGCGTTGAGAATACCCCACATGTACTGGTCAACCTCCAACCCTTCCAGCAGAGCAGTTTTACTAGAAAAGGAAAAAAAAAACAAAGAAAAAACCAACTCCTTCATATTAGAATATATCTTTATATACTCTCTCTATATAGTTATATAAATATTTTATATATTTAAAAGAAGGATGGAAGAAGGTTAGGTTAGTGACATAATCAGCAGTGTAAGATCTACCAACTATCTCTTACAAGTAACTTATAATGACTAGGGAGAAACAGCTTCAGTTCTACATCTGCTTTACAAAGATAATAGTTTTTTAAATCAAATAGGTAAGATAAGGATACATGCATACATACATATGTGGATCTGTATATGCCCACAAACTGTTCACATCTTTTAAATTGTTGATTTTATTGAACCATATTTCACATATAAAGTCTCTTCAAGCACAGTAGATCTCTCCTGTGATCATCTACAACTACTAATTTTTAAAAATCGCATCTGTGCTGTTTTCTTGAACTATGCAGTAATATGTCTTCAAATTAACTGTGTATTAGAACTGTTTTACATAGTACAAATGGGGACAGAACAAAACTAACAGAAATGAGTTAGTTACATCGGCTCTAAGATCAGAATGCAGGTGCTCATACTTAGAGAAAGAGGATACAAATTTTAGCCTGAATATATCAATACATAAACTATGAAGCAACTGCTATCTTTTAAGACATCCAATTCTTATTTTTAGCCAAACTCAAAAGATTAAAATGCTTGAGGTAGTTCAGAGAAATCATCTGAGCTTTAGGATAGCTATGAATCACAGATGGTCAAGCTTATCTCAAGTCTGTGATGTTCACAGAAGCAGATAAAACGGACAATGGCCACATCTGTTCAATAGATAACGTTGGCTGACACAACCAGGACTGAAGAGGAGATGGGCAGAGGTGCTTGCAAACTGCTACAGCTACAAATGCCTGAGCTTAAGAGCACTGGCTCTCAGCTGAGGCTGTAACCAAATCATAACCACGTGCACTAAGCACAGAAGGTTACAGACACTGAATGGGCTTGCAGACATTCTGTGAGTCTTTTTTGCTCAGTTAAATGTGACCGCTTTAAAGCATCATGTTCTGTTTCTTCTGCAGCATGCTAGTGCTCTGGTCAAGGCATAAGGTTGAAAATATACTGAGGTATTTTCCTTTTTCTATTAGCAATTTCTCCGAACTAGTCACAGCTTCTTGGAAACATTTTAACTTCTTAAAATCAGCCTTATTCTGAACTGAAATCCTTTCTACTTTCTGCTTTTGCCTTCATTTACACTTGACATTGACCTTGGAGGATCCAACAGGCAAACGCTGCAGCCTCCAAAATTCCCATTCTCCTTGGACACTGATGTTAACTGCATTCCTACGTGACTCAAAGCACGATAGCTACGATGGTTATTTGGCATCCTTAAACCACCAAGCTCAGCTGCACATTGAGCATTTTAATATTTAAATATTTGAAGTTTACTAATTTGAGCATTACAACATGAAAATTATACAAAAGTAACTCCAGAATAGACTATCTTTTCTTTTATCACGGTATGTTGCTATCTGCTCATTGTTTACACTTTATAATCTAGAAAATCAACTCCCAGTTCACCAGTTTCATGTAGATACCTGTCTTATCACTACAAATATTTGAGCTTCTTTTGAACTCTACACAATACAATGATAGCCTGATGAGAGCTAGCAGATTATATGCTTTGTGAGAAAATGTCCTGTTAGTTGTTTTTTAATTTCTAAAAAATCCAGGGTGTTTCCTCAATTCATACAATACTGAAGAATTCTCATTGGACTTTAGGTAAATGTAATGTATTTATACATCTTATTTTCTAGCATTTCCTTTCTCTCCCTTCCAAATAAATTATCTTTTCTTTATTACCTTCAGTATTACTGGAATTAGGTTAAATCACCTACAGCAGCATTTCACGTAGCATAGTTGCACTTACTTGCATACTGGACACCTCCAAGTTCCTCTTTCACAGTTCAGTTGTAAGTAAGATTCCAGATCAAAGCACTATGTATCAGAAAGGAAGAAAGAAAGAGAGAAAGAAAGAAAGAAAGAAACAAAAAAAAAACAAAAAAAGAGAAAAATCAAAGGAAAATACTGTATTAACTGAGTCAGTCAAAAGTAAAACTGCCATGAATAAAACCCTACTAGAACCAACACCTAAACCAAGTAGCTTACTTGTCTCTACATTCAACAGTATACATGTATATATGTTCAACAACACATATATGTATTTAACTTTTTATGTTGATAGACAAAAAGGAAATCTGTTAAGGTCTCTCTTACAATAACCAAGCAAAAGGTAATAACATATGGCAGAGGGAACACTGCAATGTCATTGGCATCTACTCACTTGTACATGCTTGCAATCATGACCCCTTGCTGGGAGCTGAATCCGCCGGAATGTGATCGGACACTTCAGAGACACTTTAATAGCTGTTTGCTCTACTCCATCTTCCCCATTTAGTGTCGCGTTGCCAGAGGAAGCTGCTACACTACTGAAGTTCCTCTTTACTGTTTAGGAAGAAGGCATGCATGAGAAAATACATGTACTCTTTAAATCCTACTGTAGAAATCTGAAACAGCAACAATTCATCCTTTACAGGCTACTTCAACAGACAATTTATCCACATGAGTGTACATTGCATAATCTTGCGCTGTACAGACAAACCATCACACACATGGGTATCAGCCACAATCTCACCTATAGCAAGTGCTACACATGCACTTAAAGCAGCCCCAAACGAAAAAAGGAGAAGCATCTTTCAATGCAACTCTTTGGAATAAGAGAAAAACAAATATGGGTGGAAAAGCAGATTATCCCAGGACAGGAGAGCCATCATTAGGCACTAAGCTTGTGTTCTTGGTATTTTGTTACCCCACCCAAACAGACTTTAAAATTTGAGTATCCCAAGGTTTTAATCTATGCATATAATATTCTGGAAATTCTTAAGTGTAGTTTAAAGTTTTCAGTCAGCAAGCAAATCTGGTGTAGAAACAGTTAATCACAATTGAATGTAGGCATTTTAAGAAAGTCATCACCCACAAAAAACAAAACTCACTCTTGGTGATACAATGTTCTGCTGGGAGGAGGCGTTTCTTTAGTAGACCTTGAAGTACAGAGCGAACTGATGGCCGGTGTACTAACTGCAACACGAACAAGTGTGACTGAAAGAGAACATGCTTTGTTACCACCAGAACCAAGCACACATGGTACATATGAACAGAGCTGCATTCTTCCCTTGGATGCATAGCTTCAAGAGGCATCTAACACATAAATAAAGCTGGTGCTGCTCTGCTGAGTGCATGCACTCCCATAAGGATATATTGAATGCTGTACAGTATTTTGTTCTGTTCCCCAGGAGCACAGCATACAATAGCTTTAGAAAAAAAAAAAAATGTTCTGCACTTTCCTTCTCCTTAATATTCAGAATATGGAGGGCTGATATATTCATCTCTGATACTTGGGTTTATTCCTAAGACCCTGGATTTTTTTACATAATCTAGACCATCTGCCTACCATCACACTATGTTACAAGTTGCACAATTTGCCACTGATCTGTCTGCAACTCACTGAATCCACCTTCCCAACGCAGAGCCGTAAGAGCCTGCTGTGGATTTGCAGGATGCTGCCCCTGCTTTTAGCCAACAGATAAATGGTATTAGGCACAGATACTTCAATGAGAGGTAAAGCAAAATGTGTCAATGGCTCCCCATTAAAATGTCTCACACTGTGACCTTGGGAGAGGTAGCAGCTTGCTTTCTTGTCAATAACAACAAAGCAGTTAAAAGCTCAGACTGTAATGTGTGCAACAGTCTGCATTTAAAATATAGTACTTGTCTCTGAAAGCAACTAAACCATGCAAATGGAGAAAGGGGAAGGTTTTCATACGATACGATTTTTTCATCTGAAAGTCATTACCAACAATGAGAGAGCTGAAGTTATCATGTCAAATCAACTGCAGTTTAATCCTCTACATAAATGAAATTAGTACTGGATAACAGTCCACACCACAACAATCTACTTCCTTAAAATCCTTCAGCCACTTTGTAATTCAGGCACACGCAAAAGAGCTTGGAGAGCAAACTCTGTTCCTCCCCCAGGCCCCCAAGTCCTTTCAAACACACTGAAGGGACATTGCTACAGTTTGTATAATTCTGCAGCACCAAAAAAAAAAAAAAAAAAAAAAAATCAGCATTAGTACTCTGCATGTGTCAACACCATTAAACAAGCACCTTACCAAAAAAAAATTGTGGAAAAAAAAAAAGAAAGAGAGGAAGGCTTTTTCAGCCAAGGCGACATTTGCAAACTGTACTAAATAGCAAAGTCAGCATCAGCAGCTGCAGCCGCAAGCTCGATGTACTTACACAACAACATGCTGTGACTGTAATTTGAATCGTGTTTCTTCCTGGCTGGCAGACATGCTTTAGGTGCAGAGGTTTATGAGATGTCTTGTTGTCACCACGTTCGATGGTAAGTGGGGTTGCATTAACGCTGACCTGGACTGAAGCTGGCCAGTTTGTGTTCATTTGTCTGTCTTCATGGTGATAGCACTTGAACTGTAATTCCAAGTCAGACCTGTACAACAACCAATAAATCTTCCTTTAACTTTTCCTGCACATTGCAGAGGGAGGTCTTTTTTGTTGCTAGGAACATTTTTTTCTTGACCAATCAGATTATTCTTCTAGAATTATTCCCAATAAAAGATATAACATACTTTCATCACAAAAGCCCTTAACTGAAGGAAGTCACGATGAATTAATGATGCAAGCATACTACAGAGTTGTTAATATTTTACATTTATAAAGGACTTTCCAAGGGAACATCTCAAACCACTTTGCAAAAACAGACTGTGAAATGATCCTACAAAAAAAGAAATGTTAACATCAGATAGGTTTTTCATGTCTGAGTGAAAAGTAAAGAACAAGAAAGTTATACACTGCAGCAGGTTGTGTTAAAAGATTCCAGATCTTTCACTATGTCAGGGCATTTGAACAAGGTTTTGAACAAGTGCTTGTCAGACGTAGTACAGATACAGCTATTCCAGCCTTAGAACAGGTAATCAACTAACAGAAAGTAACCTCTGTTTTTCAATGCCTGTATGTCTGTGATTCCAAATTAACACAGCTTGGATTAAATTTACCCAAGTTACAACTTCTTTCAGAGTAGGATTCCCTTCCTCTCTCTACTAATAAATATCACATGCTATTCAGCACCTCAAAATCAGATTTATAACACCTCCAAAAAAAGGGAGTGGCTAAACTAAGTTAATAAAAATTAAATGGGTAGAGATTATGACTCCTAAGTGTCACAGACAAATGTCAGTGTGTTAGAAAAGAGCAATTTGAAGAAGAAATGTAAAAGAACATGAGGAACTGAACTGAAATGCTGGAATTCTGCTGTTTGTGATAGCTAAAACGTTCTGCCCAATGTTTATCTTCTATGCTTGAAAACTCAGGTGCTCATTTCTTCATCTTGTCTGGAAGAATACGTCTTTGTAAGATCCACAAGGAACAGTTCATTCAGATTATCATCTTAACTGTCATTTTCCTTATCCAGAAATAGAGAGTTGAATTCTGACTTAACACCGTCTTCTCCAGATTTCAAAACATCTAGATTTAGTACTGGATAAAAATGTCTTTTTGTTTTGTTTTGTTTTTAGTAAAGAAAAGCACAGAATACAAATTACGTGACCATTCAGTATAATCCTTCTCTATCAAGTGTTCCTAGATGTTTTTTTTTCTAGTATTTTACTGACAAGTTTTGAAAGATCTCTGCAAGATCTACTGGAAATTCTCATCTCATGAGAACATACAGCAAACCACTGAAACCCAGAGGCAAGCAAGCCTCAGTGCCTCTAATATAAAACCCAAATGGATTATGTGCATTCCTGAGAACTCTGGCCAGGTCTTCTGAAAGTCTCAGGGTGAGAACAGAGATTAGGAGACCTTCGTGTTCTTAGCACTCAGCCCCCCAGCAGGTCTTCGCTAATAACTAAGTAGTGCTAAGATTGAGTCAGCTTCAAGCCAGCTTCAATTTCTTGCTTTCAATCTTCTGTTTCTCATAACCATGAAAAGTTCCCAATGGGGACAAAAACAGTTCGTAACGAGTGTACACGTGAGAGGTTTTGCTGAATATTTTAACTGGCAGAAAAATATTCAGAACTGGCTCAATTCCATCATTCTCTATAAAAACAAAATCCTTCCACACATGTGGCTAATTCATTTTTTTGGAACCCATCCAGCCCTGAGGTAAATTTGCAATGACTTTGTTACAGGACCATCCGTTCTCCCCACCACCGACAAGCTTTTCAAAACAGTAGACCTGAGCACAGTTTACCTACGAGTCTTCATTAAAATGAGTTTAAATAAAGGCTGTGTGTTTGGTGAGCTAAGGAAGAAAGAACGAACAGAAAGAAAGAACAGATATTAAGAAACAGCCTCATGCCTCAGTGCAGCACTATAAATCTACTGAATGAGCCAGCACAATCCCCAGTAGTGATTACTTATTAATAAGAACCAGCAAATAACTGCCAAAACTCCCTCTGCTTCTAGTACTCCATGATAATGAAATTCAAGTAAGCAATAACTGACCTCAAAGTTAGGTGTTAATTATTGGATGTGGTCTGTCTGAAATCTCTCTCACTTCTAACCCCCAGGCTTCCTCAAGTTTGGGCACTGTGGCAGCAAACCACTCTTGTATCCTATGTCCAGTCTCAGCTTTAGAGCCAGAGTCCATCCTGGGGGCAGTGAACCCAGCACATCTCTCTGCTACCCCTGAACACCTGGTGCTTTGTCCATGCCATAAAAACGGAAGTCTCAAATGAATTCCAGTAAATGGGAAGAAGGTCCTCAGGTGGAAAAAGCTGAAACTACAAGTTGTTAGTCCCCTTTTGGCCAGGGTGTATTTGATCCAGGCTCAGAAGAAGCTGAAAGTGAGGAAGGCATAGCAGAAAATGTGCTGAAGATGCAGTGTTTTACCACCTCAGCTGCTACACCTGTAAAACAATCTCTGTACAAGATAGTGAGTGGCTATCCAAGCTCCACAGTACACAGAGCTTCAAACAATGCAATCAGAAAACAGGATAACACTGAAATACTTTCTGAGAAAAACAGGAGACAGAGTTATTTGGCAGGATTCGAAAACATACAAATAGAAAAAGAAATCTGGCTCTGATTGTAAGCTGATATAAATGTTGACAGCAGCACATAAGCTGGAATCACTCATGCAAATCCAAATTAAATTCCTACCACCTAGGAAAACTATTTCTCTGTACTGGAAAGTAGTAGCATTTGCTGTAATTGAAAAACAGGAGACTTTATGCATGGGAAGCTATGTTCTGTATTTCTGATCCATCCTTATTTGGGGATTCATGGAAGAGAGGGGATGTATGAAATCAGTTTCAAAACTTTGGAGGATGTAAGCAGTCTTCTTTCCAACTGATGCTATCAGGCATCTAAACTGGGTTCTTCTTTAGCGTGTTATTTTTAATTATCAGATATTCAGCCATTTAATTTCAGCTATACCTGCAACTAATATTTCACAGGTCACAGAGCACCCAGGGCTTCAGAGTCTGCTACATCAAAGTTTGAACCAGTGTTGGTCGCGCACATCCCGCACTCATTCTGCCCAGAGCAGAAATGATGAAATGGTTACGACGACTTTTCAGGGTGTGCTATCAGCAAGGGAATGCAACATCCCTCAGGAAGTATTTTAAAACACACTGCCTTTGGAAATCAGCAGGTGAGATTATCTGTGAGCATAAACGGGACTTTTCCAAGCTAGGCCACAGTTTTTGAAGTGAAATGGCAAACCTAAATGAAGTTCACATGGCCTGCCAATTCTCCATCGCTGGTGCAAGACTTCTTCACAACAAGACTCAGCTTACCTCCACATCAGCGTTTGATGAACAGTTGGCCGTAAGTGAAAGACATGGTTACTGACTGCCAGGTTGTGTTCCAGCCGGAAGGGCTCCAACACAACACCATCCCTCACGGGAAATGTCAGACGCAGCTCATCATTGTGGTTGGCTGGGATCGAAGAGGGAGAGAAAGCATGAACTTTCCCTTTAGCATCTGCAGTGCAATAATAATGTGTATATTTATACAGAATAGTAACAAATGGCACAGCGATCTGCTACTGGGTTTAACTTTGCAGGTTCATACACACACAAAAGAAAGACACAAGTAGCTACAGGATCTAGTCAAGTGAAAAGGCTGATAACGATGGAAAACCTGACTCTTTTGTTCTCCTTTTATTCTGGGCAACAGTGTGGCAAGAACTTGTGTTTTTATCACCGCATAGGTTTGGTGTCCAGCCTTACTCTGTTAGCAGAAAGACTGACAACTCTTGATTATGGCCAACAGCAATGATGTTTAGCTATTTCTTCTGCTTTGAGCAGAACATTACCCAATTAGTTTCAACTGGATCTTTCCCAAGATCAAATATACTAGCACACAATTGCTATCTGATCTAGCAACACAAGATTTTATGGTAATTTACAGCTAAACAATACAGACCAAATGCCTTTAAAATACTATGTTTTTGCCCAAACAATACTGCAAGTCAGTTTCTTCTACTTCATTTTTCAGCTATCCTGAATTCCAAAGACTGGCTGCAAGTGCTAATGCAGCAGAAGTCCATTTTAGGAAACAAAGATTCTCCCAATTCCCTAGTAAGTAATATCTCCTACTGTTCATCAGTCACAGCAAAACATCAAACATCTTGTGCTAGTATAGAGCCAGAGAGATCTTGTTATTCCTTCCCTATTCCCAGCCAAATGTAGCTGTGAGGTTGAGTGGCTTTGAAAGGAACATATATCAATTTTTGGCATGCTACTGAATATTCTTAAGCCTGTATGGATCACAATAGGGACAATGCTATAAATATTCACATCATATGCCATTCTGCTGTTATGTTCAATGAATGGCTTTGTCCTTGAACAAAATATACCACAATAAAAGTTCATACAATCAACAAGCATACCAAGCACACAGAACACAACTTGAAATTAAATGTTTTATCACTAGGAAGCGTATCAAAGGAATACTTTGAAGAAATGTGTAAAGAATACTTTAACTTTGAAGAATTTCTTGGGATATTCTATTTTAGGAGGGGACAGTAATCTTTCCTTTTCTTTTCTCCTCACTCTACAGAGTCTGCACTGCGCAGCAGGGCCATGCCATCTATTACAACTTAGCAATCTGAGCCTCTCCCAGAGCAGCAATCAAACCTGGTTTCCAGACTGAAATGTATGTGGCAAAGAATAAAGGGACAATAAATGACAGGGGGAGTATTCTGGTTGCTACTCACTTGGAGGTGGTGGTAAAGCATTGATATTTGGCTTAATGTCAGGTGGGAATGGTGGTTTGACATCCTGGTTAGGTGACAGGTATGGAGGAATATTGCTCCCTGGAGTCATAGGTGGCGTGGGATTTCCTGGAACAGGTGAATGAGGGTAATTTGCCACAGGTACAGGCCTTGATGGCTAGAAAATAAATAACATCACATTGTTATTGCAGTCTGAAAGTAACAATAATAAGCTTTGTGAACTGTACTGTTATCAAACATCAAGGACTACAAAGGAGGAAGGCTCTTCTGTCTCCAGAAGGAAGAGAAACCACAGGATGTCCCATGAGGCCTTCAGGGAAGAGGCAGACCAGAAGAAGCAAGCAGGATCTGGAACCAGCAGACTAGCCAGTTTCATTCAGGCAATGACCAGACAAAAAGCAAGGCTGCTAAGACGCTTACTGCGTTCCACTGAACGCTCTCTTTCCACAACCAACTGTTTCAGTTTCTCCACACCACTCCAACCCATCCAGCCCTTTGCACCTCTTTAGTTTCCTTCCAAAAAGACCCTATGCTCAAATGCCTACACGAAAAACAAAATCCAAGGACATAGAATAAGAATGTCTGTGACCCTTTCACTTCCATCTACCCTTTTTTTCTACTCCTGTCCAATTCACCTACTCAGAATGAAGGCTCTGAGGCTCAGGGGATCTATTTTATTCTACGCATCTACAGTTTGACTGTGTTCTCTGTTTGCTGCTAAATCAGACTAGCTAAAAGAAAACAGATGGTTGATTATAAACAGCAGTTCTAGTATTAAAACACCATTGGTTTTGTTTCTTGCAATTAAGGGGAAGGGTAGAGGTAACAGAATAAACCAGTAAGAATAATATGAAAGATGATGATACTAAACAAAACTGCAACTCCTGGCACCCTCCTTTAATAGTGTACCATAAGTACACACACAGCAGAGCATCACAGGATGAACATCTTAACAAGCAGCCAGAATATGAGGACTGCATATCTGATTCCACATCTAAACGCCATGCTGCTAGAGTAAGGTACTCTGATGTACCCAAGAAGAAAGTTACATTCTAAGTCTTTACTTTTCCATCCTACATTTCTCTGTGTGTGTGTTCTTTTTTTTCTTTTCATTAAAACATACAGTTCCTGTCTCCACGACCATTATAGTCCATAGGTTTAGGCTTCATCTATGGAATTTTTATTTTTCCCCTGGCCAGAGATAATCTCCCTTCTTGACAAGTTATTTTCTAAGTGTTTCCAAGAACGGTCTATATTTGAATACAAAATGCACTGGAAAGACCACAAATCCCCCATCAGAACTATTTCATAAAAAAAAAAAAACAACCCTTAAAACCCAGCCAAAATAAACAAATGTAAAATATATATTTTAAATCTGTCACTTTAAAACTTCAAAGGAATCTTCTGCTGTTATTTTAGCATAATCGACTGCACTGGAACTGCAGTGGATGAGGATCTGTCACCTTGTTGTGTTCTTCTGCAAAAGCTGCTATGATGCAACAGGATTTCCTGGGGCAAGTTGCAGTGGACAGCTTAGCTGCACATAGAACAGATACTCTATAGAAAAGGGTTTGGGTTTTTTTTTTGGCTCCTTTTTCAGTGGTGTGTTTTCTGTGTGATTAACACAAGAAATTCCAATCCAAGACAAATTTGCACCTTCCAACCTCCAAAATGAGAAAGTAACCTAGAGCTAATGTTTTAAGAGCAGATCAGATCATCCACATCCTCTCAATTTTTATATTCACTGAAGTATCTGTGTGCAAGAGATGTCAAACTTCAGAAGGTCTTCAGTAAAACTCAATATGGATAATCAGAAACAATCGGGATAATTCCATAAAAAAGGTTTTATACAACACGCAAACAATTCTACTTCTTGCCCAAAACAAGCACAGGGAAAAAAAAACCAAAAAACAAAAAAAAAACCCACAACAAACAAAAAAACAAACCAACAACAACAGAGAAAACAGGGAGAAGTGGGAGAAAGAACATGAATTCTACAGCTGGAACAGCTTTTAATTTTGGTCTAGTTTAACCTCACAGTGAGCACTGTAGGTCTGAAATTGGGATGCTGCAATGTGGAACTTCTTTATTACAAATTTCCAAAGCTGTTTCTTGTAGTTTGTTATGAACAGGTGAAAATTTTACAGCTGTATCCATTAGGTACTTATTTTTAGAATCTATATTTGAAGTGAAACCAAGAGCTCCTAATGAGTCACAGTAACATTCAGTTTTCTTTATGAACTGGTCTGAAACTGCAATCCAACCTGGCTGATAAACTTGTTCCTCTGATACCTAGAACATGAGTATAAGCACTGTATTTTTTTCTGTCTTTCCTTTTATGATATAAAAGCAGTAGCTGAGAAGTCATAAATATGACTTCATCCATAAAAGTCTACCCAAATGCGAACTGAGAATCTAAAAATGCTTACCTTGTAATACTGCCCCATGTTGACTGTTGGAGGAGGGTACTGCCCTGTGTTCTGCTGGCTTGGCATCCTCTGTCCAGGATAGTTGGGAGATGTAAGGGGTCTTGGAGGATTGGGAGTGGGATACTGACCAGGCTGGTTTGGAAACTGGCTATTTGGTCCGTACTGCTGGTTTCCATAATTTGGCTATTTCACAACGGAGATGAAAGAAAACAAAACAAAGGTCTGTTTCTTGCAAGCAACTGTCCTGAATTGATTGTTAGTATATATTAGGTGGTAGAATCAAAACAGAACAAATTCAAATCTCCAAGTGAATATTCCTTCATTTAGTATCATTCATGCGTAAACCAGCACCCTGATGGCTGGAAGTGTATATTCACTCAGAAGAGTGAAAGTCCCACAAACTGAAGAGTAATAAGATCAACCACATACATTTTTCCCTGCATCTCCACAAACACACACACACCCCTTATGGTGTTGTTAAGTCCCCACAATCTTCTGTTTATGCTACCTTTATGATTCAAACGGAAATTCTAGTTTCAAAAAGAAACCTAGAATTGTAGAAATGTGAAATGTTCACAGTCTCTCTGTTTTTATAAGCACTACCAGCACCATCCTTGTGTTTCCATTTCCAGATGGAGAATGGAAGCACAGAAAGAAAAAGTACCTTAAAAATATGGCAATTCTAGAACGTACACAAAATAGCACATTCTTACTGCTCAACACAGCTGCCACCCTGGCCCTGAGTGACAGTGCTCAGCTGTACCCAAGCTAAATACAAGTTGGTATTTGTCATAAACACCTTGCTAACTCTTGTGAGTACTGTGCCGCATTTCCAGAATGAAAATAATGAAAACTGTAACTTCAAAGGTAATAAAATGTCAATTTGATGATTAATTGATTAATAAGAAGTCTCCATAAACTAAGCTCTCAAAAACCAAAATACAAACAGCATCTACAGAATTTGCGCGCTGTCAGACTAGCAGGCATGCAACAGTTAGGCTCTGATCAGTATTAACTTCTTGGGAACATGATCATATTCAGTTATGACTACAAAGTTGCTTCTGAAACAGAAAAACAGAAGCCACAGCCTTCCCTAAAACATGAAATCTGAAGACAAGTATTTTTTATTTTTATTATTTTAGAGTAAGTGGTAACATTCGCTCTACAGAGTGAAAGACCTTCCCAGAAAAACAATTCCTCCTTTTTTTTTTTTTTAATTATTATTTTTTTTTTATTCCAGATTTTTTAAAGAACAGTTTATGGATTAGGAAAAAACTAGTCTTGAATAAATATATGCAGCTCTAGAAATAACGCTTGCTATATTTTGTGCATGCCATAGTACTCTTTGCTGTATGTTTTCTATAAACTCTTACTATTGTTATTACATCTGGGGAAAAAATAATAATATTGAAAGCTTTACAGCTGAGTTATAGCTATTACTACAGTCTCTGTTTTATACATAATTTCACTAGGAAATTATATCTGAAGCCAGTAACTGGTGGCTAGTTTTATAAAGACATTTAGGCATATACAGATGCAGAGAGGTAACGGATGGAATTCTCAAAAGCACCTACTGCCTAATTCTCACCAATTTTAATAGTAAAATGTCATTGTGCATTTTAAAATGCAAAAGCACATCTGCCTACACCTTTAGTTGTTTTAATCTTTGTATCATTTTGACCCTAATTATACTGCTCAAAGTCACAATACAAGTCCATGGCAAAGTAATTTTGCATATGAAGTCACTCAGGTCTCACATAACAGCATGAGAACTTAGAAATACTGCACTCCAAATAAACTTATATTAGGTAAGTGCTGACACAGAGGGATCATGAGCTCAGCATGATTTATATTCATCTAAGCACCTATGAAAATCAAGCCTGAAGAGGTTTGGAAAGCATTTGGTCTTCAAAATAAATGTTATTACTATTGGTGTTTATACAGCGTATGCCCTGTACTTCCTTAGAACAATAAAACCATTCAAGAAAATGTAGACCACATACATACTGGGCTCAAATGAAGTATTTCACCCTTGAACATCTCTTTGAAGTTGTCAAGCAAAATAAATCCACTCTTCTGAAGGAAGTGTGCTTAAGGTCTATGACTCTACCACCTAGCATGAGAACCTCAAAGTGACATTTTGAAGACTCAGATGGTTTAGAGCCTTTCTTGATTTTAATGATTTTTGTAATTTTGACTAACATATCAAAGACCAATCTGAGTACTTTAGAAGCTAAAAATCAATAACTGCTGTCACTCAGACTTTACAAGCAGTTTTCCTGCTTGTAAGTTTGGAACAAAGATATAGTTACTGTAGAGGTTTAATAATAGTTAAATAATAGTTATTATTTAGCATACAGCAACCTTCAGCCAAAATAATGCTCTATACTAACTAAAACAAGCTAGAGAACTTCCTACCTCTCCTGGGTATGGTCTCTTTATGCCCTGTATAGGCAAAGACTGAGGCCGCGGGCCTGGGTAGGCTTGCTGAGGCATCCTCTGCCCATGGGTACTGAAGGGACTCATTCCAGGAGGCCTAGGTTGGTTCATGGCCATGGGTGGCCCACTCATGCTGGAAGGTGTCATTCCTGCTCCCATGCTTGCTGGGTTCATGTTGCCTGGCATTGAAGCAGGGCCACGAGGACCAGGCTGGTTCATAAACTGGTTGTTGTAAGCCTGAGTTGGACCCATCTGGAAAGAGGAACAAACCTTCAACGGAAGAAGAAGAAAAAAAAAAAGAATAAAATGCGACATGCATTTAAAATGGGAAGAGGGGGCTGAACATGCTTTTGGGGGGAGAGGGGAAAAAGAAAGGGATGTGTTATGTCGCATTTTCCTTTAACGTTCTCCAGCTTTTGATGGGTGGTGATGTTATTTATAATAAAAGCTCACTTAGAATCGTAAAAGACATAAGAGAGACAGACAGGCATGTCTACAATGAGCAACAGTTTCAAAATGCTAGTCTATAATGGTTAGGCTACAAAGCTCGCTACATACATACAGCACTGTGCTACAATTTCTAAGATGCTATTCTTCATTACATCACCTGGCATACGCGCCTATATACTTCAAAACTCTGAGAGGTTTGCTAAAGAGAAAACTTGAAGCAATCGAACCCTTGTTTGTTTTCAGAAAAAAAAAATATTACAGCAAATCATGATGTGCTGGAGGCTATGGATCACCAGAAATGCATGTCTCACATAGCCGTTCAGGCAGAAAGAATTATTAAAAAGCAAATCTCTTTTCTATTGTTGTTTCCTTGTCTGAAGGGAGAACACAAACCGACTGCAGTTGGCAAAATAAGCAATTACTCAAGCAATACAAAACCATTTTTGAGATTCTGAAACATTTCACCAGGTACTCCAGTTTAGAGGTTCACAGGACTAGCAAAGGCAGAAATAATACATTCCACCAGACGTACCCGTAACTTCAGGTAGTCTTTGACTGTTTAAAGGGACAATCTATGAACCACAAAAGACAGACTTTTTGGGGAAAAATGGGACACTTCAACTCATTAACAACATATATTCCACCAGTTTCTCATAAGCATTTATAACCATGCTCATGCAAAAATATAGGTTGGCACCCTATATAATAATAATAAAATAAATAAATAAAGGGAAGGCAGCCCAGTTCCCTGTGATGGTCCAAATCAGGCAGGTACGAAGTCATAGGAGCTACATTCTTACCGGTCCATACTGGTTCATGTCCTTATTCTGTGTTTCCTGAAGGGCTGCCACAGTGGCTGTTGCCGTAGCTGTTGCTGTAGCAGCTGCAGCTGCAACTGCAGCGGCGGCAGCGGCAGCTGCTGGCTGGGTGAAATCAGCTGGTGGCCTGGTGTGCGGCGGGATGCCCATCCCTGCGGGAGTATTGGGGCCTCCAGGGTAACTGACCAGGAAAAAAAGATAGAAACAATTGAGACCTGTCTGGTTTTGTTCTGAACTTCAGTGTTCCACATCCAGAAGAACTGTTTCAAAACTATGTTACCAATTCCCAGTGGGAGTCAGCAGGAGGAGAAATTCAGCATGTAAGTGAGATACAAGAGCTGCTCACATGCTACCAGGACTGCAAGACATCTCCCCCTGGTTGTTTGCTGGAGGGCACTGAACTGCTTTGCAGCAGCTCTGCAGCTTACTGAGAAATTGAGCTGAAATCCAAAAAGTTAATGTGTACTCCATTTCTCAATAATTTAAGGGCAGACTGCACAGCAGCATGAACAGACAGACAGCTGCCTCCAAAGAAGCACATTCACCCGCCTTGGTGGCAAACTATGCCAAGTGCAAAAGCACTCCTCCCTCAACCTGAGCACAGCAGCAAGGAGAGACCCACTGCAATCAGCTCCTTCCAGATCTTGCACAATGAATTTTGCAGTTCCTAGCCAGGTCTTCTATTGATCATAATATAAATGAAACGAAATCCTGTCTTTTCAACTCCAAGACTTCTAGTATCTTTATAAATATGGGTCAGCACTACTGTGTCCATTTTAGAGATGTTAACATAGAGGTACAGAAACTTCATGGTTTGTTCAAGGTCACTCAGTAGATCAGTGCCAGAGATGAGAGATCAAGACATTCAAGTTCTAAGCTTATATTCTTCACATTAGACTGATTATGTTAACAACCTTTCCAGCAGTCGTTGCTGAGAGGCCATAAATGGTGGTTCTGTTAAGTGGACTTACTACTCTTCTTTACAAAGGACATATACAGAATGTCAACATTTAACAAAGCCCAGGCTATTACTTTAGGCCTACTTTGCAAATGCATTATTTACTTATCCAAAACAAAACAAATACACAGTAAGATCACATCTCTTAACAAAATCTGCGCCTCCTCCATTTTTATTTATTTATTTTTTTCCAAAATGCCTGCTGTGGTACAAGACTTTGGGCAGAAATGCTCCATCCATAAGAATCTACTGTTGCCTAATGCCCAAGTTTATTTCTCCATACAAGCACATAAATTATGTCATCAATATCTTTCACAACCTGGCCTTATTAAACGTTAATCATTCCTAAGCCTGTGGTCTATTTAACAATCTCTCTTAATTAAAACTTTATTTGGGGGGTTTATTAGAACTAATTGATTGACCTAAGCCATTTCCATTTACTGTGATGAATTCTGTTGTAGTTTGAGTAGCTGATTTCTGAAGCTGTAAAAGCATTTTATTTAACCAGCATAAAATAACTACTGAGACTTAACGCATCGAAATGAGTGTGTGACACTTCCATCACATCACTAAAACAAGCTTCATCGACTATTTACACCCCTTCTCCACCTCACACAGGTAAACCTTACCTCCCACCAAAGCCTCCACTTCCAGGGTAGTTGGGTCGCCCATACATGCCCTGCTGTATATACGGCTGAGTGGAGCCTGCCTTGGCTGAAAACTGTTGCTGCTGTCCAGCAAACTGAGGGGAGTTGATTCCAGGGTTGCTGGTAGTCATCCCAGAAGCCATGGGATTTCCTCCTGGGTTCATAGGGTTGTTAGCATTTGCCATTGGATTTCCCAGCACCTGTGAGTAAGAAACATGAGAATAAGGGGATGTACTTTGAACTACATCAAGCAAATTGTGTTGATTTGATGGAATCAATAAATTACGATATAACCATCTTGTACTCTGAACTCTAAGCATGTGTCTTGCTGAAGCCTAGATGCACTGGCTTCTGATGATCTCTCCTTTACCCATTTTCAAACTATCAAGAGTCTCTGATACCTAATTTTCCTTCACAGAGGGCAGTTTAGATTCTACTTAGTTAACAAGAGCACTTACTAAAAAGTTTCAATAAAGACCTGCTAGATCCATGTTCTTTAGGTGACACTGATCCAATTAAGAGAAAGCACATTTATTTTCAGTTTGTTTTGTTTACGGAGGACTTCACGTAGGACTTACAAGTATCCAGCCCCACAGACATACTGTAAAGGATGTTACAGATGCAAAAACTGTTAAGAGTATGTATTTCCATGGCTTAGCCTGTTTTGTACTTTTTTTTTTTTTCAATTGAACCAAAGATGATATGACTTTCTTTGAGATGTAAGCATGATGGTTCAGGGATTACCTGCATGGAAATCTGCCTGCTGTTTAGAAAGAAATTTAGGAGTTACAATTTTTGCAAAAGACCAAACCACAAGGTGGTGTTGAGTTTATCCAGTTTTGAGATTTGTGATACCAAATCTGTGAGTCCAGCTCATCCCCTCAGGGAGCAGGAAGACTTATGGGAAACCTTGCCATTTGTCTCAATCTGCTCTGAACAGCTACAGCCAACCCTCACGTTTCAGAGTTTCACCCTTTCCTTGCAGTAATTCTGAAGAAGCATCTTCTTTTTACCAAAGCACTTGTTTTTTTTTAACTGCACATTCCTCTGAAGTATCATGAAGAGCTTAAATAATATAACAGTGTTCTTAAGATAGAACAAAACACCGAATCATTTTTTCTTTTTCCATCTTAAGAGCGAAACATTTCTGCAATGGACTATCTTTCCATTTTCTGGCCAATGCTATTATGGACCTATATGTTTATATTTATTCAGCTGTTGCTCTCCTAGATGGGAGACCTTGGTTTTAAAAAGAAATCAACAGTAATAAATGAAGTCTGGTAAGTGTTACCTATCTGTATTTTTGAAGGAAGACTGTGCCACAGTGTTCACATAACTGCCACATGACAATCTATACGACTTTGCTCCTGAATGATTTCTTTTCTAAATTACTCAATTTACAACATTTTTGTTTTTATTTTTCTAACCAAACTTTTAAAACAAGCAAACAGAAAAATTTGGTAAGGGATCTAATAATGTTTCATTTGAGAAACACGGAAAAAACAGGTTGGATTTACACATCACTTGTGCCCATAAAACATGGCAATGTGTTTAAGGTGCTTCATCCATGGTATAAGAAAGGGCAATGTTGTCTGAGAGTATGACTTGTGTCACAACCCTTGGAGACCACACTATCAGAGATAACCTGTATCCTTTTCATTAAAGCTGTTTCCTTCATACAGCATAATTCTGCATAGCATCATCTTCTCTAACACATTGGAGAAGAGAAACAGAAGTAAAGATGGAGAGAATGGAATGAAAATCACATAAATGTGTCTCTTGCCTGGAAGCCAGTAGATCCTGCTTTTGCTCCAAGGCATACTGAAATATATTAGTGAAGTAAGGCAGTACCAACAGTGAGGTTGAAGAGAGTTCAACCTGCAGTTGGTAGTTAGTACCTCAGCATGGAGGTAGACTTTGCAAACAGATCTCAGAACGCAACAACAGACCCAGGTAAAAACAACAGAAGTTGCCATTTTGAGAATCTAGACAAAAACACTGTTTTTTCAATAAAAAAAAATCTAACTAGAATTCCTAAGAGGTTTACAAAGAGGTGACAAAGTCATGCCTGTAGTGCTTAAATATGTGCTATGCCCTATCCTGACATCTGCATGCAGATAAGAGGATTGCTGATTGAAGCTTTCAGTCACCTCCTTTCTGATGCTTCCAAAAAGAACACAACTGGAAAAAAAAAAAAAAAAGAAGAAAAAAAAGGAAGAAAAAAAAGCAGCAAAGCACTAAAGCACAACAAAGAGAACGCAGACATGTTAATGATCATAAGAGAATTTTCCCAAAAGCTTTTCATTTTGCAAGCATTAATCAAAACACAAATCTAGCAGGGAGGCAACATTAAAGTGAAGCTTACCTGGCTTTGAGAGGTATTAGTCACACCCCATACCGTGGTGACCACTGATAAGGAACCTGGAGGCTGGTTGGTATTTTGCTGCCAGGGAACAGAGTCGTAAGGGAAAGACCCATCACTGTGAAAACAAACGTTTAGGAGAATGAGATTCTGGAAGGTTAAATGGTGGCAAATTGCTGGCGGGAACACAGGATTAACACCTCACATTACCTTAACTCCCCACTCCTTTTTCCATTCTTAGCTTAGCACTCCCAGAGGCATAAAGTTTCTTCTTTAACAGCAATGTGATCTCACCAAAACCACACAGAATTAATGAATTCCTTGATTGTATCAAAATACAGGGCTTTTACCATAAAGGTCTGTTACTAGTGAAAGTAAAAATAAACTCAAGGGCAGATTTTCAAATGGGGACACTAAGCCAGTTGCTCAGAAGCACTTATTTTTTTGCAATTCATCTCAAGCTCTTCAACAATCACTTCTTCAGCTGCCTCATAACAATTCAATTAGATTTTGAGACTAGACTGCAGCTCCACTGTCTGCACTGGGTCCTCAAATGGCCAGAAGAGCCTTTAAAGGAATAGCAGTTCAACATCATTTTGAAAAGTAAATTGAAATTCAGATAGTGTTCTCCCACACAACGGATAAGCTGCATGCCAAAAACAGTATTAGCTAATCAGCATGCTAGAAAATCAACTGCAGATATACACCACATCTTTCAGATAAATACGTGGATGAGAAGACTGGGTTTTTCCATTAGCTTTGTCCACAGATACAAGTAAACATTTCTTACAGTTCTTTTCATTAAAAAACTTAAATGGTTGCAAAATAAACACAGCATATGTACACACCATGTAATTAATGACATATGCTAAATTCTGTGAAAGTAACCATTGATCCATCACCATAAAACACATCCCCATTTGAAATTTACTTGTTCTGATACCATTAACTTGTAAATTAGACTTCTATTTGCATATATGTACATATATACACACGATCTTGCCTCACCTAGATATAAACCATTTAATAAGCATACAAATTGCTCTTTCATCACCAAAAGATCCTTACCTGTATTTTTTTTTTAATCAAGAACAGCTACAGTGGTAGCCAGCTACCACTAGAATTCCTTATGGAGCTACCATGCCCAAAGAATCTATGCAGGTTCTCCTAGAAATGCATAGGAGTGCATCAAAGCCTAAGCTACAGGGACCTCAGAAGTAATTCAAGCAACACCTGGCAAGACAACGGAGCTGCCTATGCCCCAGTGAGGGCTCTGGGGCAGACTAGAGAGGTGACGCTCCTGTATTATCAGACAGCATACAAGCTTGGGCCACTTTTCCCTTTTCTGCCAAGAGCCAAAATCAAGGACTACATCTGTGTTTGCTCTTCATCTAGCTCGTAAAGTCTAGCATAAATCATTTAAGAATAGGAATTACATTGCACAAAGAAGTGTGCACACGTGATTAAAAACTGCCCATGTCCAAAGTGACCAATAATCTTAGTAACACCAATAGCAGCTAAGCTGAAATGAAGTAGTGAGTACATTTTACAAACAACCAGTAAATTTCAAACAAATTCCATATACCTGCGTCAGCTCAGCAGCACTGTATTAGAACATAATGATGAATTTAAACTGACCTGTTTGTTTCAAAATACCCAAATTGAATTAAGTAATAATAGAAAAAGAAAAGAATTTAATTAGGGAAAAAAATAATTTCCCCTAACAAATAATTAGAGAAAATTAATGGAAAACACTAATTCTATATGAAATGCTTGACAGGTAATGTTTATCTTGACAGCATGCATATAAAATGATGTGTGAATAAGGGCATATTTAATGCCTTGCAATCAGCGAGTCCTCTTAGCCCATTTTTCTTTAAAATATTTTCTCTTGCAAGGTTAAAAATCTTCCTAGTCACCCTCAAAGTCTCAGACAGTGGTTTTGGTGACTAATATTTGCAAGTGACGCAATGTTTCAGTGAGTCCCCTCGGTCAACATGGAGATGAATGATGACTAACTCACAATGTGTGACTACTACAAAGCTCTCCTCTTTTTTCCTGCTCTGAATGATGCCTCCTACTTTATTTCCTCCTCTGATGGTTTTTGATGATGTCTGCTCTGCGATCTTTTAATATATTTATGGCACGTATGGATACTTGTGTACTTCAATGACTACAAAGATCTTGCTATGACATAAGCAGTTAAAGGACTCACTGCAGCCATTTCTGTATACTTCCTAATGATGTGCTGCCAACAGGTAACAAAACCTGAGGGACAAAGAAAATATTTTGTAAGTGCAGGAGTAAAGACAGTGTAAGAAGGGTAATGACAGACATGGATAAAACCAGAGTCACTGAAGGCTCTTCTAATGCAAATAAGCAGTGTGGCTGGTACACACGCTCATGCTTTGAGCTAGTGATGCCATAGCTTACGGTAAGAAGTTGCACCCATATCTTTACTTTCTTTGCCTCCAAAGTATGTTTCTCCTATTCTCCTTTACAGTACACAGAAAAGAATTCATCTATTATTCATCCAACTGTAGATTCAGAACATTTGTTAGTCAAAGGTTGAGCTAGATTCTCGCAGATTATGCAATCACTTCATCTAATTATAAAGAAGAGTAAATCACTCAATTTTTACCACATTATGGTAAAGTGTCACCTCGAGAAGCCATATTGTTGACATATGATGAAAGCTGCTGGCATAGGAAACCCAACATAACACATGAAAGCCAGAATAAAAGACCATACATAGATTTGTTGAGGAACATTCACTGCACACATCAAACCACATGACTCCTACATTGTCCAACACAGAACTTAGCTCAGAAATTACGGCAACTCTGTAATAATGGCAGGTAGTGCTTCGTAGAACAGCAACTTGTACACCTAATGTGCACTTATTGAGCTAGATGTCACTTCACACAAGTTTTCCTTCGGCCACTGCAGTGAGGAATATTTGGCATTCTCCCAGTTTGAACTCCATGACACAACGCCCTGGCTATCACCTCTTACACATGCGTTTGAGTCCAACCTTGCTACACTGGACATGACACTCACTGCACCTCTGCTGTATGAATGTCTCTCTGGCTTTAAGCAGTGAGACATGCTGAAATACACAGCATTTAGCTACAGGATAACTTGCTCTTTCATTTCTCCACTCCTTTAAGTTGCATTTCTGTCCTTAGACAACCCAGAGGAGTACTCCCACCATCATAGGCAAATCCATGTAAGTATTATACTGAGACGTGACCAATCCAATTGTCTTTTGCAAAAGAGCAGTCACCTCTGCTGTTACTATACAAGGCTGCATATTTCTGACATCCCTTTCTTGAGGCCTGAAAATGTCAGTCAGTAGGCAAAGCAGCTTCGATGTCTCCAGGCCAAGTGAAGTGCTGCCTGCAACGTTGTTCCTGTTGAACAGTACAAGGGTAATTAAGTCTCTCAGTATATCCTGGAGGACAGTGAGTCAGTTTAGCCTCAGCTGGAGTCCACTAAAAGAGTACGGACTAAATTTATAACAGCATTAATGAATCTTTGCATGCTACTGGTCAGCATGAAAGGCCAAACAGCAGAAGAAGCCATAGAACAAAGAGGAGGAGATGAAGGGAAATACTTCTTCAATGATGATGTAGTGAAACTGTGACCAAGCTGTAAGTAGGAAAGATTTCTTAGCCTACTGAAGCCAGTGGTAATACAGCACAAATACCAGAGAGGTACACTGGCACATCTCTTAATTCCCAGTGCTAGAAAAAGAGAACCAATCAGATGGCAAACCTCTTCAGAATAGTTACAGACTTGCATCAGACACAGATCGTCAGCTAGCTCTAATAAAAATAGCTTAAGAGAAAGTGGGCTCCGTATAGCAAGTAAAAGCTAGGGAATTACGGTGGCTCTCACATGATTTGAGGCATTATTTGGAAATGCTGCACTTAAAATATGTTTACATAACTAAAACTACAGTTGTCATTAAAGCAATTGTATGTGTATCAGATACTCTGTTTACGTATCTTCATTGATTGAGGAAAGCGAGATTCAGACTGTTTAGTGAAGTACACATCCCGAGGGAATTGGTACTTTACATACTGTGGAGAAGTAGTATCTTCCTGGTGATTTCCCACATCTCTTGTTGGGAAGCCCAGGTGTCTAAACCACTACACTTTTAAATCACTCCCTATTTTAAACACAGAAAATCCATCAACTATTGAAGAAAAGCACCAAATGTTGGCTTTCTCAAAAAAAAAAACCAAAACAAACCTTTTCCCTCCAAGCACTGACATCAGGTTTCACAGAACTGGGCTCTCAGTGACTACTCTTTGCTCCTTACCCTGAAGCCAACTGTGCAGTTTTGCAGCAATCTGTAGTACTTTCGAACCACAGTCGCTCCACTCAGCTGCTGGCTGACACACACACAGACCACACAGTCCTTTAAATCTACAAAATCTATCGCAACTCCTTCCGCTGACATCAATAAGAGCAGGTGATTACCCACACAACATTGACCAGCATTTCTCATTTCTTATGCAACCCAAGCACACGTAGAGAGGAGCGCACACCTGGTGACACAAACCGAAATTCTGCAGATCTTATCTCTATAGTTATATAGCACATAGCCAAAAGCAGAGCAATCCAAGCACACGGCAGCTGTAAGAACCCCTGGCAGGTGGCAGCTCTCCCAGCCTGTGCCTCTGCCCCGAGCAGAGTGTGCGTGCAGGGTGGGAGCACCCTGTGGCTGTATTCTTGGCTGGAGCCTCTAGGTGACACTACTTTAATACAAACTAACACAACAATTTCCAAACAAGACTCCAGGCTCCTTCCTGTCTCTCCTCTCCACCCTAAAATCCCATTCATCTGCAGTGAGAAAAAAAAAAAGGACAAATCGCACAATCAGAACAGGAGACAAAGCCCTTCACAACTCTAGTATTCATACATGCATTCCCTATCCCACGCTGTCTCACAAGGTATACAGCTTTACTTGCTCTCATTCAGGTTTAGGTTTTGCTGTACTCGGGTTTCTCAAATGAACAGTGCTTGCATAGCTTTAATTATTAACATGGATTCAATTAGCAATCCTTCTTGATTAGGAATTCCACCACAAACGTATTCTAAGCATACTCTATAAGACTATTTTGCATGGTGCAGCGCATCTGAACACACCAAAAAAGTGGTTTGAATTCAAACCTGAACAGGCATGAATCCGACTGCATTTCTACCATTTTCTCATCAGTATAAACAAAACCCAACGACTTCTTTAAAAATAAAATCACAAGAACAGATGGAACACTATTAGCAGTTTCCTGCAACACCAGAATGCTTCAGAGGAAGGGCTCCAGCTGATTTGTCCCATTTCAATAAGCTAGCAAGCCCTGACAACCCATTCAGAAATAACAGATAGAGTGGAAATTTTTATTTTTGTTATTTCTGGCCAAGCTTCCACTTAATCTGTAGTTAGCTGTGATTTCTATGAAGAAAAGACACCGGAAAACTGAATTTTCTTTCTCCTTACTGGCAATCAGAAACAGTCTGCATTTGTTTTTTGTTTTTGAGAACCCCCACATTTAGAAGGAAACAACAGACTTCTCTCTTTTTTTTTTTTTTTTTTTTTTTTTGCAGGGGAACAAAACGAATGCCTCACCAACTTAGACACACGCACTGCCTTTACATGGCTAACGCATTTGGCTGAAATATTTCAACTGAAACACTCAAAGCCCTCTGACATCAGAATACTTTATTTTTAGTTCAGTTTGTAGGTAGTAGAAAGCATAATTATTAACAATTTTATTACAAAAAAAAAAAAAGCAACAAGATATCACTTGACTTTCTGTGCTGTGTTTTACGCATGCTGTAGGAACCATTCTACACAACTCATTCACAGGGAGGAAGAGGCAGAGCAAGCAGACACTGGCATAGAAATAATGCAAAGATGGCCTAAGTCAGCAAGGAAACACGAAGACTTACTGTAAAAGCAACAAAGAGTGCGAACATCCTTTCAGCACAAAGCAAACTATAAGCCAGTGCTGTGTATAGGTGCCCTAAGGTACTTACATGAAAGACAAAGGAAGTAAGAGAACCGTATAACAAGCATGAATGCCAGCAGTGGCTTTGGATAGCTGCAGAAATTTACTTTCCACTGATGACAGCTATGGGTTGCATACCTTCCTCAAATACCTCTCTGTATTTTATAGTATTACTTGAAGAAGTTTGCAGCATAAATTAAGGCTCCATTGTATAATTCACTCAATAAATGCCCATGGACAGAGCCCATACAAATCACTCTGTGCAACTATGTAACGTGAATATGAAAAGAGCCATTTTGGAACCTTCTGCAAAATTCTATCTCCCTCTTTACTTCTTAAAGGTGTGACTCCAAGCATTGAGGTCTTCTGGAAAAACATCCAGCTCCCCACATGATCCTTAAAAAGCTTGTCAAGTCCATTGCTTCCAAACAGACGAACACATTCCCCAACTCTGTGCAAAACTCCTGGCTCCAAAAGCACTGAGCAGCTATCTGTGGAGTTACCTCAAGTTATTGTCTCAGTACTGGACATTGCCTGTACTGGGCTACAAGCAACGTGAACTGAAGAGGAAGACTGAAAGCAGTTAGAGGTCCCATCATTCACTGTAAAACGAAGGACAACTGCTTTCTGGTGAGCTGCTTGAGAAAAACAGAAAGGTCCTGACCCTGAGCTCAATGGGCAGGCAAAGGTGAGGTAGTCAGCAGGTGAAAGCAGAGAGCAAGCTGTCAGCCTGGAGGCTCACAGCACCTGCAGCTGGGTATCTGCTGCTGCCCTGCTAGATCCCAGCACCCCTCTCAGGAGCCATTCATGCAGCCATCCATACAGCCATGGTGCTTTGCAGGCAACGGAAAGCACCTTTGGAAATTGAAAGCCTTCAAGTTTTACTTTATAGGCCTGCGAGGCCGGCGGGGCCTGCAAGAGCTGATGCTGCCTGCCCGTCCCACGGGCTGCAGGGAGCCACACGCCTGGCCGACACTGCAGGCAGCCACGTGCTCACCAAGAGCTGCTGCGTCCAAACCCAGCCCTGGAATCAGAAAATACATCGGGTCAACGACGAGATTAAGCCGGGTGTTTCTGGACCTGCGAGCACCCGAGCCGCTTCACAAACAGCCCTGCCACGTTCCTGCCCTCACCAATGTCCCTGCACACGCGTGCGGGTGTGCTCCGAGGCACGGGTCACACCGCTCAGCACTCAGCGCGGATCACACGGCGCAGGTAGGCGATAGAAACGCTCCGCAACACCCTCAGCTTCGGAGCCGTGAGGGCTGTCATCGCCCGGCAGCGTGAGACCACGGCATCCATCTGCTCAAAGGAAAGCAGGCTGCAGCATCGCCCCGGCTCCATGTTGGACAGCAGCCCATGCACCGCGCTACTACCGCCCGGATCCCGGTCGCACGGTCCGCCGGCAACAGCCCTGCCGTTAACACGCCACCTGTTACCTTTCCGAAACGCTGAAATTATCTTACGATCATTTTCAGCGCGGCAAACGCGGTTTAACCTTTATTGCACCTGGGGGCACGGCCCCACTCGGCCCGTGCCCGACCTACGCACGTGTGCCGGAACGCGCCCCGAGCGCTGCCCGCAGCACCCAGCTCAGCGCAGCGCCTGGCCTCCCGCTCCCGCTGCTCCCCTACAACAAAAACACACCCACCCAGCGGGCTACCGTTGCCCGTTGCCGTGGTAATCCGAATGCCTGGGTACTCGCTGATTATCGGCGAACGAGACTCACATTGTTCACACCGCAGCGCGTCCGCTACGTTAATGTGAGATAATGGCAGCCAGAAGACTCCTTTTGTTCCCGGCTTTGCTGTTTATTCATAGTGCCTGGAGGTCAGCGACTGCTACAACAACCGGGGAAGGAACCGCCGAACGCGTGAGCAGATTCCACTTCTGCTTTTGCCCGAGAGGGGACCGCGAGCAGCCCTGCGCCGGAGCGGGGCAGCGGGAGCTGCGGTCTGACTCACGCAGGTGTAGCGGGCGGCTAGGAGGGAGATGTGATGGACTTGCACTTCCGAGATTTTAGATGAAGCTGATTTACGCTCGCAGGGAACAGGAAAAAGCCGCTTTCTGCAGAGGCGGGGGGGCAGCAGAGCCCCGCCACAACTTACGGGAGGCAGCCAGGCTGCCTGCGGGAGCCGCGGCGCCGGGGGGGCGGCCGGGCAGCGCGGCGGGGCCGGGAGCGGAGCGGGCAGGGGCGGGCGGCGGAGCGCCCCGGGGCCACGCGGCGGCTCCGGTAGCGGGGCTGGGCACGGCGTGCGGGGGGTGTGGGGGGGCACGGAAAGGGCCGGGCGGGGAGGCGTCAGGAGGCGGCTCCGGTAATTCGCCCGTCAAAGTTGCCTGGGAATGCCGCGGCTGCCACAATGACACCGGCGAACGGACTATCGCATCTCCCTGCTGAGGTAAGCGGTAAAGGAGAGGACAAGCAGGCGGTGGTACCTTCCCCGCCTTCTGAGCTCGGGGAGATGCATCGATGCGCGATCCCCTGGCTGAGGTGCTGTTCCTCGTTCTTACAACAGCTTTCTCATTTGGAGAAACGACCGATTCCTATTAAAGGCATCGTCGGTATCTAATTAATTCACGGGTTCGCCTGAACAGGTTGTCGGTGCTCTGTGTCAATGAGAGGTCTTTGTTATCGCTGTGTAAAATCCGGCAGCGATTTCAGTAGGAATTTCTAAGCCACCCTGTTCTAGGAAAGCCATTAGCTCTCCCTCGTGCAATTAGTAGAGACTGCTTCCTTTTCTTCCTTGGCGATACTACGGAGACTTAAGAACCCAAGTGTATGGGAATAGTAAGAATAAACAAAATACATTAATATATCGATAATTCACTCCTTTTGTAATGCATCTACGGAGAAATCCTGGGGAGGGTCCCATTCTCAACTATCAGAATGAATAACAGGAGCATGCAATGAAAAGGCATCAAAAAAACATCGGGTTTAGACAAAACACACGTGTTCATGCTGCCAAATTATCCCCCCATAAAACATGGAGGTAAAAAAGAAGCCGTATTTGACATCACTTATGGCAGGAACATATTTCTCCCGACCCAGGGCTGCGTGCAGGGCGCAGGCTGCTCTGACGGTCACAGGCACTCCTCCTTCAGTTACAAGACTCCCCATGTGCTGTATCAAAGAGCTAAGCAAAGTAGAGCTCTCAGTGTCACCACACGGTTATCATGCTGGCAGTCAAAATTGGTAAAAACTAAGGATGTTGCCACTGCTGAAGGATTTGAACTCCGGTGCCATCACAAATGAATTGGTTTCGTGGAGAACAAGTGACAGAGGGAACCTTCCCTCCACACGGGGAGAGCAGAATCACCCGGGCTCAGCACAAACCATCTGCTGCTGCAGGCAGCCCTCCTGCAACGAGCAGGAGACAGCAACGCTTCTCACCCAACAGTAAATTGCAATCAAGGAGACGCTTTTAGGAACTGGATGTTCACTCTGCCCCAAACACCAGGACTTCAGCTGTCTTTTCAAAGGTAGAGCTATATTTTAAAAACTACTGAAGGCAGAGCAAAACCTGGGAAGGTCAGGTTTTGCCTCAGTCAGCAGATATAGCTTACATTGTGCTTGCCTCGTCTTTATGAGGGATTTAAAAAATATCAGCTGACACTTATTACAAAAAACCACAAAAAACACCACCACCAAAAACACAAAATAAACCCCAAACTTTTTATCTAGTATACATTGAGCTTAAATGAAAAAATGTAAAGAATACACTTATGTGTACATACCAGTATACCAAAATGATAGTAGCTGTATTGCCATGCATTATCCTTATAGCAGTAGCACTTACTTTGGCACCCTCGTAAATACAGATGCCTCACACAGTGCTGTACACACAATAAGAAATGATCTTTACCCTCTTCCTTTTACCAAACATGTGAAGAACACACACTGGAAGAGTACTGAAGCTGCCCACTACTGTTTTCAGCTCTTGCCCATCCATTTCTCCTTTTACCACAATGACTGACCACAAAATTAGCCCACTTAAAATGAAATGCAGATTTTTCACGTGAAAATATTGGAGGTTTAATTATTAACAGCTCATAGTTACACACTTTCATTTTTCAATTAGAGATCACTAATAATTTGCTTTTAGCTCCAATACTCTTTCAAGGTTTTAGTCTAGTTTCTTCCCATAATAGGAGTATACTAAATTTAATGTTAGTGATCCCAGGGGACAAGGTGGGCAAACAGTCTTGGGACAGTATTTTCAAGCAATTACAGTCTTCTTTTTACAATACTCAGAGCGTGAGGATCCTTACTTAACACTGCTTTCAACATTTTCTTTTCTTTAAGTAGTGCCACATCTGCAGAAACATTTTTGGATTCTGAATTTCTTCCCTCATATTCTCCTGATGCTGTGGATTTTATCATATCTTGATCTAGAGGACTAAAGAAAGAGAGCATTCTTCCAGAATTGGGAGATACAGAGTTTGTTTAACAGAGTATATTGTCTTACATTACCATCTGTTCAGTCCCTAATTACATTTATTTCATAATTTAAAAAAAATGAAAAGTCTTTGAAACAATCTTATTTTTCAGCTTAACACTTTTAAATTATTTTACAAAGATTGTACCTGCACACCACAGCCATCTGCAATAATCATGTGATCTCAGGTTGGATATTATGAAAAATTTCTTCTCAGATGCACTGGCAGAAGCTCACCAGGGGGTGGTAGAGTAATTGTCCATAGTGGAGAAGAACTGTAGAGAGGTGGCACTGAGGGATGTGGGCAGGGTGGCAGGGGTTGACAGCTGGACTAGATCTTAGTGCTCTTTTTAACCCTAATGATTCTATGGTCTTCAGCTTTGCCCTGATGTATGGAAGAAGCATAAGTATTTGTTTTCATAACAGGTGCATTGTACACACAGCACCTGACCTTTCACTTAATTTCCCCCATCTGGACTCCTACAAGCAACTACCACCATCAGCCAACTTGATAAGGCAGCAACCTCTGCAGAAACGTTGACAATGCTGGTACCAATATTGGCAGTGTGTTACAGCCAGCTCGCTCCTCATTCTTAACAAACCATGTAAGGGATGGTCCTAACCACCCAGTAGAAGTTCAGACACAGGATCATCAATCTCTTCCAAAAGCTCCTAGCAATGTAAGTTCAGATGTTAGTTAAGCTTTAGGTGGAAAATAAAGGGACAAAACCAACACTAAAATAAAGCACCCTTGTAAAGCGATTCTAACCAATAAAATGTATTTGTGGGAATTGCCTGAATATAAAACAATAATGATAATAAATAAAGTAGTACTGTAATACTGAGTTACTAGTTAATTTGACAAACTGTTTAGTTTCATCAAAACCTCTGGCATTAAGTCATTTGTGTTAAAAATAACTCTATCTTCATAATTCTCATCAACCTTGACTGCCTTATGCAGACATCACTGTAATTTGCTCACCAACTGCAGGACAGCTGCCAATGAATACAGAAGACCAACACTTGAAACTAGAGAGAAGACATCAGGAACCTGAAGAACACTGAGGACCACACTGCAGGCTACTGCGAACAGCTGCACATCCTTGGCTGTTCATTGACAACAGGAGCTTTACCACAAGCTAGCCAAGAAACAAGCAATCCCCATGTGCCTGCATGGCTCAGAACCACCTTAGACTGATGGTTCTGATCAGGTGCAAATCTCTGAGAGGGATGAAAATGGTGCCCACTGTAACCAAGATTCAATTTGATCCATGATTATGAGATTCACCACATAATGCAGCAAAGTGTGAAGTAGGGACTTCTTCAAAGCAAAGCAAGGTGTTATTATGATGGCAATTTGTACTTACATTGTAGCATTTGCCAAAGATCTTAAAGCATCTTTAATGGCATAAATCAGCCTCTTTGAGAAGTATTTGTCTGTTGTTATAGACATTATGTCAGACTGGAAAGCTACAACACAAAGAAGTTACACTAAGAATGAAATTTCACTCCTCTGCAAAAGGCCAGCCCAAAGACTCTCCTTAAGTCCCCCATAAATCCTTTAAGTAGGGCTTAAATTAGAAATTACACAGGATTAAGGAGGCAGATAGGTCTCATACTGGTCCTTTGGTATCTGAGTCAAATTTACCCATGTAGATCAGTAAAAAAAAAAAAGGTCTAAAAAGAAAATCTATGTATCTCAAAATCAATTTTGAGCTTAGTACTATCACAGTGCACAGACATAAAAACAACAAATAAAAACAGGGTTTTTTTTTGTTTTTTTTTTTTGAGAAGCCAGTGCTCACTCTCCCTAAAGCGCACGATTTTGCTGTCAAACCAACTATCCGACATTACAGAGCAGGTATTTCATTGCATTTTTGTTCTATATGCAACTTGCACAGTTATTTACCACTTGATCCCCTTACTTTATAAATAAATCAGCACAAGGCAATCTCTACTCTGAAAGCATTTTTTTGCATGTGTGCAGATCTTTACATGGCTAACGTTCTGCTCAATAATATTGCCACCACAGTCCTTGATCTGTCTACCTCAGTTTTCTCTCACAACTCAATTTGCTTTCTCAAAATAAGAAGCTACCCCCAACAATAGGCCAGACCTGAATTCTTTCCAATGTATGTGCCCACAGTTACTTAAATACAAATCCTTAGATATAGTCTCTTTTGATGTGTTCTTCAGTCAGAATTTATTTTAAAAAGCTGAGGCCTGTTACAACTTAGAGACTATACAGCTGTGTTTCTGTAGCATCATATGCAATGGCAATTGAGAGCCTGACCAGTGTTTTGAGAAATTCTGTCACTCGTTAAAGCAATGGCAAAGAAAAAAACCTTGTGCTGGCTACTCAACGGTAGTCTGATGACAGGGGAAATTTCTTTTCTTTTCTGGTGATGTTAAGCAGTCATCATCCATCCTATATTCCCTTTGTTAAGATATACAAGGTTTCTGAATACACTCTTGGCTATTCTAATTTCATATCTAGTTCTTCACAACTTAAAGTAGCTGACTACATTAATTACTTGAATGCAAAACAGGCTTGGTTGTTCTTTTCTTTTTGTGATGTTATTTTTTAATTTGTTTGATTCACACAAGAACCTGTTGAATTAGAGACTGCATTTAACTCCAATACTAAGCTCCATACCCAAATGCGATCTAACACAAATTTCGCCTCATCAACAGCTTTATTGCTAGGATTATGTTTAACTCCTTTTCATCTTGTATTTAACAAAGAGAAAACTCACTTCTTCCCCCCTCCATGCTTTATTACTGTCATCATTCATGGCAAATAAACATTTTCAGCTGGAAAAGGAAGTTGGAGAGTGACAAGATGCTTTGTTCTAATGTACCACCTGAGATATTTTGCACAGTCATGGTTATGGCTAAACTACAGATGAGAGAACAGTACACAATGAAGCAGTGATGCTCCATAGCTGGCTGGTATTTCAAATCCCTAAGATGCTGCAGCAGCTATTGTAGATAACAACTTATGCCACAGAATTGATGTTTCTAGAGGGATATCTCGTAGGTAAACAGCAGTAATTTAGAACCGACTCCCAGTGTCTTCTTTAGTAAAACATTTGAAGGGCATTACTCAGGAGAAACTTACAGGGATTGCTTGATACTGGACAGGATGTCCTACTATCAGGTAGAATACTGGGTAAGTTGGTCTTGCCAGGAATGTCACTTTAAGTTTTAGCAGGAGAGAATATTTCAAGTGACAGAGTTCTGGGGTAGAAATGTCATGAAGGAAAAAATAATTGTGTCTATCTTATCTAGTTAAATATTATACAGCCTCTGTGAGGTACGACAGTGATTTTATCCTTGCTTTATAGACTTTAGGGCAACTCAGGCTAAATCATCAGATGAGAATCGGGAATCTGAAAACTACAAAACTACGTGCAAGAATGTGCATACGTTTACACACTGTATCACATGTTTCTGTGCAGAATGACTACTAAATGTCATGCTGAATTCTGCAAAGCTTTTCTCAAGGTGCAAAAACTAAGTCGTTTCAATACAGAAATTTAAATTTTCCTAGGCTTTTTGTTTTATTCATTATAGTTTGGTTGGTGTTTTTTTTTTTTGTTTTTTTTTTGTTTTTTTTTTTTTAATTACTGCATCCAGGCCTGGGGCCTCCAGCACAAGGAAGATGTGGACTTCTTGGAGCAGGTTAAGGAGATGGGCATGAAGATGCTCTGAGGGCTGGAGCACTTCTCTTGTGAAGAAAGGCTAAGGGAGCTGGGCTTGTTCAGCCTGGATAGAGAAAGCTCCAGGGAGACCTCACTGTGGCCTTCCAGTACCTTAGGGGAGCTTATTAAGAAGAGAGAGGCCAACTTCTAACTTGGGCACATGGTGATAGGCCAAGTAGGAATGGTTTTAAACTAAAAGAGAGAGATTTAGATTAGATAATAGGGGAAAAGTTTTCACTCAGAGGATGATGAGGTCCCGGCACAGCTGCCCAGAGAAGCTGTGGGTGCCTCATCCCTGGGGACGCTCAAGGTCAGGTTGGATGGCACCTTGGGCACCTGGTCTGGTGGGTGGTAACCCTGCCCATGGCCAGAGACTGGAACTAGATGGGCTCTAAGGTCCCTTCCAATCCAAGCCATTCTATGATTCTATGTTTACAATTCATTATTATGCAATCAACTGAAAAAAAAGGCAATCCAGATGCTCCAAAACCTCAGTGATACTGCATTATATTTGAAAATGAACGTTATTCTCAAGATCTATAATAAAAAAAAGCATAGAGGTCCCACAGTTCTTCCATAAGTACAACAAATAAGGGCAGAAAAAAGTGGTTTCCAGACAAATTCTTTTACACAAATACACTGCTATGAAAATGAATCAAACCCCTAAGTTCTATTCTACCATGAAAGTTCAAGACATGTTATGCTTCTGCAGTATATGGGTATGAGGAACCCAGCCTCATCTAGACTGTTATAATTCCTTACTAACAATAGTGCCCTGCACAAAAAACAATTTGTACTATTATGATTTCTTTAATGTGACACTATGGGAAAGTAAGCCTTGAAAAAAGCTTCACAGAAACATAAAGCATTAAATGAGTGTTTAACCCTGTGTACATTTACTCTTCAGCTTTTGCCTTGACTCAGGCAAGAAGTACAAATTCTGTTTTTCTGCACAAACTGGTAATCAAAGGCTCACATCTTTAGTCTCTTCTAGCTTCATTTAACACTCACATTTTCTCGATATCAAGTACTTTGTGATCTTCACCTGATTTAAGGTGGTACAAGACATTCTCATACCTCTGGGCGCTCCCACTACACAATTGCTTCAATTTAGCATGACATTTCTAATGCAATGTACAAAATGGAACATCAGTGAAATGTTTTCAACCTCAAGAAAAGCCAGCTCTATTTAAATAAACAGTAGGAAAGTGCTTGGTGAGAGATACGTTGCGAAAGTTTATCCTTTGGGCACAACTTCAAGTTTCAAAGTGAGCCCACTTGACCTGAGCACAGATTTCAAGATGGAAGCATCATTTCTCTATGCACCAGGTAATGGCAAAAACAAAAACTGCATTTATTTAGTACGTGCTGTCATTACAGATCCCCTGATTTCTCTAACGCTGTTCGCAGCACAAAACTGTAGCCACCTCTAGTTAATGGTAATGAGCATTTCAGTTGAAAAACAGGTTATCTGACACCATTGCACTCCTACAGGCCGGGCTGAGACTCACCTATGAGAGAGGGTGGGTTTCATGGAGCTCATAGAGTTCATGGGGGGTTGCATGGGGAGCTTCCCTGGAGGATCGTTCTGCCGGCTTTTCTGGTGGCGAAGCAGCAAGAGCCGTCCCAGCTCCTCACACCACGACGAGAGCAGCGCTGTGCAATCAGAACAAAATGACAGTAAGTGCACATCAGAATAACTGGTACAGCTGAGTGCAGATGCAAGCTGCTATAACAAGAGCCACAAACTGAACAGACAAGCCCCAGGAGTGAAAAGTTCGTCCACGAACCACCACTCACATTATTATCCTATCAAATTGAGTCTGTAATTGCACTACACTATCATTATAATGTTTTTACACAAGTTACGAACAGTCTGCACAGCCCAGGAGGCACGAGAGAATTTGTCTGAGCTGAGCAGCAAAGAGATAAATGGATGAGGCACAAGGACATGGGGTAGCTGTTGTGGGTGAAAAAAGGCACTGAAGAATTCATTTCACACTAATAGAAACGTAACAAAAACATGCAGAAGACATCATTCACAGAGGGGAGCAGTGGATAACAAGATCTCTTTTCTGTTTGGCTATTTTTGTGCTAACGCTTAATTGGAGAGGCATGAAGAGGAACCCATGTGCTAGAATTCATTTCCAAAACTGCCATTAGCTACCAGTCCTGAATAGATAAACAAGAGAATACAGGCGCACTAATGCGGGTAGCTATACAGAAGTTAGATACTTCCATCTGTATTTGAACCAGCATAACCCCTAAATGCTTATCTCCATTATGTGACTAATCTTCTGGGCAATGAGGGTGCTTCAGTGCTTACAGGAACATCATGCTTATGAATGATGACAGGCAGATATTTCCTAGAGAGACTAAAAGCTTGCAACTCCCTCAGAAGACATGAAAGGGTTCATTATCTCTGAAAATGTGGCCTTTTCCTTAAGCACCCACAGACAGAGAAGACCAGCCCGTGTTACAAAACCCATGTACTTGGGAGTAATCAGAGCCTGAGAAAGTGACTGTGAGTTGGGTCTGGCTGTGACGACACGGCTTTGCAAAGAGCCACCAGTGGAATGGCTGAACCACAGAGCTGCCACGGTGCCAGCAGCAGGAGTGGCTCCATGGGGCAAGACATTACCAAGCATGGCAAAGGGCCCCACCAATGAGATGCACGTGAACTGAACTCTGTTCTGCAGCTGGAGAAGCATTTCCAAGTGGAAGCGCTTGGGGATTTTCATCCTTTAAAGTGTGCTTTGCATAAACCTCATCACAGTAACATGTTTTGTGCTTGTATATTTTTTTAAACTAAGTGCTTTCCTAAGGTGGTATGAATGGAACAAATCAACAGATTGTGCTGCCAGGTGAGAACCAGGAGGCTGCTTGAAAAGCAAACTGCCATAGCAGCTTTAAGCAGGAGAGCTCTACGTGTAACTTCAGGCTTGCCAGTTTAAAAGAGCAAGAGCAGAATTCTCCAAAATCGAGGCTTTTCGTTTCAATTCTTATTTTTTTCTAATGGATATCCTCCAGCCCAGTAACAGAACCCCAAGCAGCACCCACCTTTTTGTTGTGGAGGTCCTGTTAATCAACATTTAATAGAGCACATTCCAAAGGGACTAATTGTGAAGTCATATTTGCAGGGGAAAAAAAGAACTCATTTTGCCAAGAACACCCACAAATATGATTTTTCAGTCGGCAAAACAATTGGTATTTCTCAAGCTTAATGGCCACACAAGAAAAATATTTTAAGCTAGACTATTCCTGTGAATTAATCACACATTTGGACAAAGGCGATGCAGTAAATTCTTTGCATTTATCAAATGGAAGGTCAGCTGTGGTGTTCGGGGAGGCATTTTAGAGCTCTGCTTTGACAAGAAGGGGACACCGCTCCTTTATGTAACCAAATACAGCCACTCCAAAATGGTTAGCCTCGCATGCAGCCTGCAGAGTGTTCCCCCGAGCGGTGTGAAATGTTCCAGCAATGAGTGTCAGCCTAAGCTGCTTCTCTATTAGCCAAGGAATCTGTCAACAAGCATCTGATCACATTACACTCACCTTTCATCCCTGCCCTACCACTACTAACATGCTCCTCTTTTCCAGCTGCCCAGTGACACAGCCACAGCCTGGCACAGCTGCTACCCACACCAAGACCACTGGAGCATTGCAGGCAAGCACCATGCTGCTGCGCAGCAGTGCAGCCATGTCGGAGCAACAGGGGATGCTGAGCATCACCACACCAAGTGCAATTACTGCAGTGTCAAATGGAAATCGCCCATCTTACACGCGGCTTTGATGCAAGCAGGGCATTGCTCCTTCCGTACACGTAGGCACTTGACAAATAAGATAAAAAGAAGCAACCTAAGGGGGGCATGAATCTGCAAACAAAAGCCATACCTGCTTTGGAAAAAAGCAGAGTAACCCTTGGAAAAGGAATATGCCAGTGAGATAGCATTGCTTTGGTGAGGTGGAGATAAGGGAAGATCTTAATGAGTAATTATTATTACTAATATCTAACACACGCATTTATAAAGGTGAAATGTGAACTGTCAAAGAACAAAGAAGCCCTCAAGATAAGCCAGACAGTTACATTCTACAAGTTATCTGGAGAGGACTCCTGTTTTCAGAAACTAGGAGACTGCGGGTATAGAACATAACACATTTACTCATCCCTATCACAGCACTCATTACTGAGAGGTTTAACCTTTTTCCCTGGGGACATCTCAACTCATGTACCACGCAGGATAATCACTCTCCTCCTGACATTGGTGTTTGTGCAGCAATGCAAACAGACCCTGCCCAAAGCTCCCAGTCCACAGCCCCAGCCAGACAGGGGCCTGCTGCCCTCCCCGCCCTGCCATGAGCTGCTGCGTGCTCGATGCGTAGGGGGAGCGTGCACCTCACATCTGGTACAGCTGCCTTCTGGAGAACATTACTTCCTCTGCTATTCAAGTCAGATGAAACAAACTCAAAATGAATTTACAGATTACACTATTCATCTTTAGTGTAGTTAGTTACTGCTTTTTATGCTGACAGTATTGGGCACATCTCAACTCATTTACACTCAAAGCACGAGAAATTCAGTATCGTACTATAATGAACAGATAAAGCAGCAAGCACAAAGGACAGCTACAGATGGTGCCAACAGTCAGTCTCTCCCTCTCACAGCACAGCCAAGCAGCTGCTTTTTCTCCCCACTCCACCCCTCCTTCTTGCAACAGGAGCACAGATTTTGCAGATGGACCATCCACACCGTCTCTCACAGCCTCTCACTGCGGCACTTTAATGATCAGATTTAAATCGTGTTCCTGTGCTGCACTGCTACAATGTCCCTTGCATATAATAACCCAGCTCTCCTGCCTAAGTTGAAGTCAACTGTTGCAAGGAGGAAACAAAAATCCTTTAAGCATGCACCCCCTCGCTCCCCTGTACACAAACAAATGCAGAGCATAGCCTGGTTAATTCCCCAGAACTGACATTTTCAGCCAACGTGCAGCCGCAGAGGGCTTTGCCAGCTCATGCCAAAAGATGCATAATAATGGCAATCAAATGATGTGCTGACAGTTTAAGTGTATTCACACATTTATTTTGCTTAAAGGGACATGCTCTGAGCTGATTGGTGCAATATTTGACCTACTTTTCTCCATTTGGAAAACCTGTATCATTCTTAATGGGATTGCATTTTACTTCAAACGTTGATGCGTTTTCACAGGAATAAATCAATACCGATTTGCTAGGAACGACTGTGTTAGGGAACCAACACAGAAATGAGCAGCCTCTGGTTTTGCACTTGTGAAATGGAGAAAAACAGAGATTTAAAAATGAGAGAGATTCCAATCTCAACTAGCCAACGAGGTTTCTGAAGGAAGCAAGAAAAAGAATTTAAGAAACCGTTGTTCCTTAAACACAGCCAGCCCGTTGTTTTGCTTGTCTCCAGAGAAGGGAGGTGCTAGTGCCTCCATGCAGAGCAGGCTGAGCTCTCCCCACCGCACTGACAATACCCCACATCCCACGGCTGCGGCCTGCTGGGTGCCTTCGGTACTTCTTAGTGCTTTCACTGAAAAATCACAGAGCAACACTGCGATGTGTGCACTGAGAGCCTGGGGACGGAGAATGGTGGAAGGCAGAAGATCTTTTTCCCTTCGACTTGAGTGACATTTCAAGCATTTCTTTGCAACCGCAGAGCTAAGCTTTTCTTCAAAGAGAAAGGAAGCAATCGTTATTTAATCCCCTGCCTCCAGGAGCCAGGTACTTAGGAATGTGCCAAATATCACAAGATGTGCAGCACCATTAACACCGCCCAACATTGCTCGTCTTTTGCTAGGGCCCTTTGGAGCCGAAGACCTGTCACTTGGAGACAAAGCAGACCTCTCCAGCACACACTTGACGAGGTGCTCTCATCGGCCAGGCTTTGGAGGGGAGGGAAACCATGCCTCCCACCCAGGCTGCCTGCACGTTTCCTTACTTCTCAGTGACAAAGGCTGCCAGTGTACTTGCATTCACAAAGCAACAATTACACGATGAATGATGATGGCGTGTCTATAAGAGTAGTTTATAGTCCTGGCATTGAATATTGGGTATAGTCCATTATAATCCTTTTTGGGTAGGGGAACAGAAAAGGAAAGGCAAATAGGCTAAGCAATCAATGCTACCCGATAGATTCCCTAATGCATTTCATTAGCTGTATACACACCACCGTCGATTGCTACAATCCTGTAGCTGACTGATTTAACTCAGCGCATCGCAAAGTGCTGCAGTAAGCATCTAGGAGCGAATGAGCCAGTGGGCTCCCTAGAAAGCAAAATACAGAGAAGCATGGTGTTAATCTATTTACCTATTATGATACCCTAGTATTAGTTACAGCTTATCACCTCAGTAAATCACTGCCTCTTGTTAGGGAATGTGCTTAAAGATGCAGCAAACTGTTATTTACAGGCAGACACTATATTTACAGCTACAAAGACAGGTGAGGAGGGGATAGGACAACAGCTCAGTAATTTCAATGCCTTCTGCTTCCCAGGAGACTGCTGGAGGAGCACAATAGGATTACCGTTTTCTTGCTGCAGTTAAGCTGCAGCAGATAGTTCAATAGGCAGGCTGGCAGACCCGTATTTCTTACTCACTGCAATGAAAATATTAGGAAAAAAAGGATGAGTCTGATTTGGAGAACTATCTATTCAGCACCATCTCTCTGGCTTGCTGCTGTATCTCAGAATGAAATGCATTTGGCTGAAACATTTCTACAGCATCCGTAAGAAAATCCAGTTTTTTAAAAATCTTTCCTCCCTCCCCAGATTCTATCCCTTAATTTTATATTGTTTGTAGGACCAGATTTATATGTTTTGTATGGAGAATTCCATGTAAAGGGAATACAGAGTTACTGATGGCTTTATATCCTTTGCTGCATAAACCACAATCTGAATAAAGTGTTTATAAATCATCCCATGAAATAATGTGATGGGGCAGAAAGGGAAACAGTGACAAGAAAGGAAGGAAAGGAGTGAAAATAACGATCATCTTGGTTATTTAAGAATGTCATTCTTTTAACACAGGATAATGCAGAATGCACAGTGTTGGGAAAACAAATATAAAATATGTTAACTAGTTAACGCTCAAAGTGCTGCATTATTACAGAAATAACTCCATTTGCCTTAAAAGGACAGAATCTTTGTCCACGGTTTTGGAAAACAGAAAATTATCTGTTTTTCTCTTTTTCTAAAAGCCATTTTTACTTGTAAAGAGCTGGGAAATGGAGAGACAGAGGAGAAACTGCTCATTCCCAGCTGCTGCCAGGACTGCTTTTCCTGCAGCTCTCCTCCTGAGGCACGTCAGCAGAGCCTGGCAATGGCTGACTAACCTCTCTGAGTCAGACAGGGCAGGAAAGCAAGGCCATGGAGGAGAAAGGATGTAATTAGCGATTAAAAGCAGCTCAGAGCATGGGTGTTCCCCCCTCCTCTCAGCAATGCCGAGTACCCCTGCATGTCCTGACCCACTGACAGACAAGCCCTACCCCTGTCATTACACAGCCTTCTATCTGTATCCGCCCCAATGCCAAGAGCACAAAAGAAATGCATACAACCCAATTACAAAGCAGAAATGTCAATTTTTCAGCAGCCTCCCTGTGGCTGTGCAACAGGAGCCGGGCACCCACCTCTCACAGGCCTGGCTGCCAGCACCACCCGCAGCACAGCACCAGGCCTGCTCTCCATTCTGCTCCCGTCCCATCCCAGGGGGCTCATGCCCTGCTGCCTACCTTCCTGGAGCAGCTGGGGGCTGTGCCTGATGCTCTCCATCAGGCAGAATCACCTGGAACAGTCGTGGTAAGTAGACTGGATTAAACAGACCAATTTGATCTGAAGTTGAACAATACCAACGCAGAACTGCGTTGAGCAGAGCAGTGAGGAGATCTGTGACTTTAGTAGCACCTTTGAATGGACACGTTCTGTAAAAAGGGCACAAGGAACTGTGTAGAAATGAATTCCCTCACAGAGCAGGCAGGCGCTGTGGTGTGGGGAGGCATGAGCTGCCCTGCTAAGCCCAACATAAACACAGAGTCAACAGCAATCATTCAGTGCTGCAGAACAGGGTAGGATACTTGCTTTCACCACCAATATTAAGTCATATCGTTTATCACCAATGTTTCCTCCATTACCAAAACCACATTTGTGTCCTGCAGAAAGACCCAGCTTTGCCCTGGTGGGATCGATCTACAATGTAGTTATGTATTGTTATGAATGAAAAAACAAACATCATGAGGGTTTGTAGCACAACAGATAACATGGGGGATGCCTAATTAAACTAGATGTTAACTAACATAGGCATTATTGAATAAAACCCTAATAAAACCTGAGCATTATCAAGCATGAGCTCTCAAGGCTGCTGCAAGAGAATAACACAGCGTACCAGTCTTGTCTGGAATATGGGTCCAGTTTGCCTTGGCATACTTTCAGCTCTTCATAAATACCTCTTCAGACTTACACACACACACACACACACACATATACAGGCTTTCCCAAAAGCTCTTGCCAATTGGAAGAGGACATGCTGGAGACACAGATTTGAATACTGCTATCCTTATCCCATGACTTCAGTGGAACTGGGATTTCCCAATTTCCTTCTATACTTGCCAAAACTTGGCAGAGCATCTTACCAGATTCACTACATTAACTTTGAAGTAATACATTACAAAACACAGCACAATGGCTCAATTTGGCAAGCACTAAACACACTGCATGGATCCAGATAAAATACATAAGCATCTCATTTAGACTTAGCAGTACCCATGTTGCTACATCTGAAAACACAAACCATTATAAAGAGAAGACAAAGCCAGTGAAAGGCCACCAGCATGTGAATTGTGAGCTCCTGAATTTGACTTTCCAAAAGAAATGCATTCAAATAGCATTAGACTGTTCGTTTTCTTACTCATCCAATTGTTAGTTTCACTGCCTCGATTTCAAACAACAGTGTCTTTCATTACTGCTGTGTGCTTTTATTGTGTAATGCCAGTTTCAGTTGTCAACAGATTTCACACATAACACAAGCATCTGAAAAATGGAAATGACTCATGGCAGCCCATCTTCGGGTAGATTCAAACTGGTGACCCATAGGTGAGAGGCTCACTTCCTCTTAAACCATTTTGAGCTCTCTGATCACTACTGTAAACAACTTCTGAGCTAACTAACAGCAGGCTTAACAATAAAAAGTGCTACAAAAAACACCAGAGGCATTTGACCAGAGATTCAACACAGGGAATCCATGCACACAGGGAATCCATGCACAGACAGTACAATGATGAAAAGACTGGAGAAGGCAAAATCTCGTGATTATCTTCAAAAAAGCAGAAGGAAGAACTGCAAAATTAAAGATCCAGTATCTTATTAGGGGAAAAAAAAGCAAAATGATTCAAAACAACTAAGAGAAAAGTGAAAAATGACTAAAAAATAAAATGGATTGGTCAGAAACAAATCACATCATGCTTCTATTCTTTTTTACTAGCAAACAAAGGATCTTGAGTGCAGAGTGAATATTATTTTGATGTTACTGAGGCTTCAGCACTTCTCTACATGACTTTTTTTGCAAACAGATAGAGGAAATAAGGTCTAGCTTAACACAATAGAAAATGGCTGGAAACTTAAACTTACAGAAATATCAAGCCAATGGCAGTAATAAACCCGAGCATAATCAGATAGGTTTCTGCAGAACTCTGTTCAGGGTCTAAAATTACTGAGTGCGTCATTTACAGATATCAATGATGGAAAAAAGGATCCATGGATAAAGGGAAAGAACATGTTCTGGTCAACTTACAGATGGCACAAGCTGCAAAGAAACATTGGTTTACTTCAGAAGTTTAAAGTTAAAATGATCTTGACAAGTTGGAGAAGTAGTGTGAAATAGTGTTCAACAGAGACAAGTACAAAACATGGCACTGCGTATCTTCATAACAGAGTGAGAAAAGCCTCTGCAGGCAAGAGCTCTTCCAGGTGGAGTTGAAGGAACTCAGTTGCATGCGCAGTTCAAGAAGTGCCCAGCTATTTCTCTCTCCTCAACAACATTACACACCCACTGAATGGGCAGAGAATGAGTAGGAAGAAGCTATTAAATTAACCATGAAGATAAGAGTGCATGGAGTGGGTTTATTTATTTAGCTATTTAAGAAGAGGGAAGATTGAGAGCGGTATTTGACTTTAAAGAGTAATACCCCAGTATCTATATCAGCAGCATAAAAGCCAGAAAATAATAAACTATGAAGACATAGCAAAGACACTGGTTATATACCAGGATCACTCTCCTCATCAGAAAACGGTAAGCTGAGGAACCTCCATGACTGGGGATGCTGAGAACAGGTCAGAAAAAGCAGCAGTGAGGATGGCACTGAGAGTTCTTTAGCCAACAGAGAATGGCACTGATGACTTTTTAAGACTTCTACAGTCCAATGAATTTGTGATTGTGAGCACAGGAATTTCAAAGAGCTTGCATCTGAAAAGATTTGATGTCTGCCTTGTACTTATTACTACTCCAAAACACAAGAAAATTAAAGAATACTTAACATTATGGTAACAGAGTGGGGAGCTCCTGCAGAGGCTGCTGAAGTGGCCATTCAGATCCATGGCTTGCTGGCTAAGTTTTGAAGAAAAAGTTTTACTCTGAGTACAGGTGCTGTGCTGAAGGTCACACTGCCTATGGCTGAACGAGGCCCCGAGCAGAGCAGATCACACACCTTCCCTTTGCAGGAAGGAAAAATCACCACTGCCACATCAAGGGGCTCCTGCTCTGTGCCAGCACTCTCATGTCTGCCATGGAACATTTGCAGGCAACAACTGCAGAACATCTGGAGAGGCTTTCAAGGAGGAAAAAAAAACCCCAAAAGCCAAGAAAACCACACAACCAAAATTTATAGCAGAAACATGTTTCCAAAGTTAACACTGCACAGCCAGAACTTCTGAGAAGGACCAAATGCTATTTTAGGAAGTTTTGCTTCTTGGTTTTGCAGTTTCGCTCCTAACATTTATTTTACATCATTTTAATTCTTTTTTTTTTTTTTTTTTTTTTAATGAGAAAAGAATGTTTTATCAGGTGTCCTCGGAACTTTTTGCTTTTCTTTGATTAGCTTAATACAGTCTTTGCCAACTTCTCTTTAAGCGTTACAGCAAAAAAAAAAAAAAAAAAAAAAGTTAGTTTGCGAAGTTGGGGGTAGCAGGACCATTTTTTGCATTATCCAAACCTCTGTGTTTAAGCAGAAATAAGCTGAAAGCACTCTGGGCATATGCTCTTGTTTTCCTTTTGGAAAAAAAAAAATTGTAACTACATATAGAACAATCTGCCTGCACTGAACGTGGAAACAGTTAAGGATATTAACAAAAAAAAACCTCAGCCGGCAATATTTTTCAACTTAATTATTTCTGTTCTAACAGCACAGAGCAGAGCAATGCATGCCAGTACTGCAGGTTCAAACAGGCAGTGTTTCCCACCTCGCTCCCTAACTAATGCTTTGGTTTTCTAAAAGCACTACCACTTCTGTTTTTCTCTCTGTGTCCCACCAATTCCACTCAGCCTGTCACCTTCCCTTTGCTAGCAACCTGCTCTTCTCCTCTGGTACTCATCACCTTCCTTTGAGAACTGCCTGATGAATTAATGTTTAATTAACACACCGAAGTTAAATTGTTCCAAGCAGCACTGGGAACCTGGTTACTATCTGGAGCAAAAGAGTTGTGCACCCTGAAAGTTCGTTTCTCCTGGCTGCTTTTTTGGTCAAACAACAGATATTGCCTCTCCCTACAAATCTTGCATTACTTAGAGTCTTGGATTATCACTGATACTGCAACAACAGTACAATTTAAAATACGCAACATCACTTACTAAATTCATTCCTTCTGTTTCTCAACTCAAATACAGTTGTATTAAAGGAGCAGACTGAGCAATGGAAGCTCTCATTAAGGCATTCTGATTTCCTTTAAGATACAACATGCACCACATTTATTTTATTACCAATAAAGGAAAACTCATTGATGTTCCATTACAATTAGAGCCACACAGAGAACCAAAGTTGGCATAAAATAAAAAATGGGATTCAAGGCCTAAATAAAGCTACCCTGATCTTCAGATTATTTTCATCATATTTTCAAGACACAAAGTGATCAGCAGCAGCAGTTCTGCCTGCAGGTACCCATCCTCACCATGTGCCATGCCCTGCCGTGCTGGCACGCACCCAGCTGTGTTGGAGCATCTGTCTGCATGACCACCCTGTGAACCTGACCAGGGAGATCAGTGGTCTTTTTTTTTTCTTTTTCTTTTTTCTTTTTTTTTTTTCCTCTTCCAGACCGTCCTTGCTTGACTTTATGCTGTTTTTTCCAGCTGGCTTGGTCCTGCAGTACTTGGGCTCTGTGCAGAGGGGGGGGGGGTGGCTGTTCTGCACCTGTATGGATAGGGGCTGCAGCTTTGCTGTGCTCCTGCGTGCCCCAGTCATGCTAGCAGCACTGCAGGCACAGTGGCTTGCAACAGGAGGCTGCGTTTGTTTAGAATCATCATATGAACAGATTAGAAATTGCTATTTCTTTGTCCTCAAGGGGATGTTTATGTTTTTACATGAATAGAAACGGGTTACCTATGGAACAGATGAAAACATGAACACAGCTAGTTGCTTTCTCCACGCACTCAGGAAAGAAGGCAGTGCAAATCACCACACTGATCTTTCAGTATCTTTCTTTCCTCTGTTTGAAAATGCAAAAAATGAGGAAGAGGGAAAAGGTTATTTGTGAGCATCTCATCACAGAGACATTTATGGGTGAGCAGACCATCTAAATTCCCATGAAGGGCACCTGGTCCCCTCTCCCCACACAGAAGTGCTGTAATTTCAGGACCAAAGTGCTACAAGATAATGCCATCACTGCTCCTGCTGTCTATAAATAACAACTGCACTCAGATCCAGCAGAGTCACGTGGAAAGGCTGGCCCTCAATATATGCATGTGTGTGAGCACGCGCTTTGAAACCCAAATAATTCTAATAATCTTGCATGAAATAAGCTTTAGCTTTCCAAATTTAGCTCTGGTCCATGCACTCCCTATAGCTTGCAGAGGACCGCTATTGTATTTTCCAGTGTAGCTCTTCCCTCAGAAGCTGCTGACGAGGGCATTAGCGGGGCATTGTGCGAAATCATATCACGCACTGCTGTGTGCAGGCGGCTGGCAGAGGCAGAGCCAGCAGCTCTCGGGCAACCCCGCTCCCAGCACCTCAGGAGGAGGATGGCAGAGACAACCATACAGTGCTAATGACACAAGGATCCAGGTTATAGGGACAATTTCCTAAAGCAAAGCTGCCTGAAGCAGTAGAGCAGTGCAAAAGAACTTTTTTTCTAAAATATAATTTGAATACTTAAACAACTCTACACAGCATTAGTAACACGAACTGGAAAGCATTTTGGACGTTTTGGACAAATTGTATGTGACTTGTTGCTATTTTTTTTTTTTTTTCCTGGGAAAAGGACTAGAATACAACTTGACACAATCAACAGAGCCTACCAAAAATGTTGTTTACCTGAGATGGAAATACCCACATGACATTGTAGGGGTAAGATTTTCATCTTTGGAAGCAGAAACAGAAGCAAGCCTAGCAAGGAGAGGGGAGTGAGGCACAAGAAGAGAACAGGATTCTGTAGATAGCTGTCAGACTCCGCTAATTCTGCAGAGCTTCTCACAAGGACAACAGCCTGCAGAAAAGCAGTAGTTTGCACCAGCACTGAACAAACATCCTATCAAAATAGCAACTATATCTGCTTTATGTTTCCAGAACATTTGGATCAAAGGATTCAAACCAGACATTAGAACACCAAATACGACCAGAATGCACACAGTAAGGTGCTGTTCCTGCTGATGGTAAATAAAACTGTCTGCTCTTGGTGCAAGCAGTTGTGGATCAACTCCTGCTCCTGATGAAGTTGGTGGGAAACCCCATGAATAGTTTTTGTAGCAAGAAGACCGAATGCCTTAAATTCGCAGACTTTCAATCTGATCCTTTCACTAAACCACACTACTTTAAGTCTGTAAAAGAAAACACAGTATGTAGCACTGAGGGATGTGGTTAGTGAACACAGTGGTGATAGGCTGAGTTGGTCTAGATGATTTATGTAGTCTTCTACAACCTTAATGATCATGTGATATTTTTTTCTTTTTACATTCACAATTACTTTTGTATTAGCCCAAGCAATCATAACTGTTAACTTTTGTGATATGTACTAACACATTATGCAGGAAAGTGACTAAACCAGTTGTCCAAAACAATACAAATGAGAGCAAAAGATCAGGGTTCTGAAAGGTGGATGGAGATGTGGCTGCCTGCAGACTGTGCCTGGCTATTCATTGCCTGGGGACTACAGAAAGGGCCTTTTGAAAGTGCAGAGTAACTCACTCCTTTCATAAAGAGCTTGAAAGAAAAGCAATAAAAGTTCAAAACAAGATGGTCAAAAATTTCTCAACAAAGTAAGCATAGGACTGTTTTCTGGAAGGAGCTGGTTACTTGAAGGGCTTTAAAGAAAGAAGGGGTTTGCAGCCAAGGATTAGGAAACTTTCTCTAAGGGGAATAAATGAAATCATGAGGGTGGAGGAGCAGATGAAGGGAACCCTCAAGAGCAACAGAAACAGGGAACAAGGACAAAGGCACCAAGGAGCAGATCTGAGGGCAAGGTCTGGACCTGTAATGAGAAGGAATAATGGGTAATTATCACAGTTTCAAGAAGGTGTGATCTTTCACCTGCGCATTTTAAGTGCTGTACGTACTCCATAAACAATACTCTCCTCCAGCTTAGAGCCCATATGTACATGACCCCATGGAAGAAAAAAAAAAAAAAAAGCCAAATCTAGACAAATTAAAATAATAAATGCAGGCAATATTTCATCTAACACGAATAAATCTTCCTTAGCAGCCTGCGCCTTGGTGCTACAAAAATGATGCGTTACATCATTTCAGATATCATGTTTTGTGCCCATCTTTATTATCCATGGGGTACAAACTGCTCTGTGGACATGCTCCTGCTTGTATTCTACACACACATTTAATCCTTGCAGCTCTTCAGTAGCACAACCCCTCTGAAATAAAGAACTGGCTGTTGAAAACATCTGTTTTGATCTCTCTTGGATTTCAAGCTGATTGTCTAAGATCAATTCAGGATACCAGCTCAAGTTCCAAAAGCTGTCAAGAAGAGTTTAAGAAAAATGAAATACAGGCAGTGCAGCTTGGCTGTGATGTTGGCCCAAAAAATGGTAAAAAATATTTTTTAACTTCCTACACAACATAGTTGTTCTCCCTCTGTCTTCTGAGTCATATCTGCTCATGTTACTAAGAAAGCCCCACAGAGCCAATATCACCATGGAAGAACAAGATGTATTTTCAACAAGCCTGTTAGCTGATTCCAGCTGCTGCAAAGCCTTTATTTTCAGAATTCATACAAGCAGCAGAAAAAGCACTGTGAATTTCTGGTTCCTTATACTTTAATTTGTAAACCAGGGACACTTGGTATGGAAAGGTAACAGCAGACAGTGAGTACTCCATCTGTCTAGCAAGGTAACTCTTCAAGGATGGCATTACATTTCCTCTTTCATACAGTTCTTATAGCTCTTGAGCTAGAAATGCTATTGGAACTTCTAGCATGACCATGCAAATACTATGTATTACAATAATACAATAATAAAAGTAAAAAAAAGATAATTAAAAAAAAAGAATATTGCAAAACTTTTCCAAACTGCAAGAAACACTGAGTTTGTCTCAGTATCCTACAGCAGGTGTTTTTCAGAGGTAGAGTTGAGCACAGCCATGCATCAAGCCCATGCAGATATACATGTAAACAAGGTACTGCTTTCATCTGCAAGTCTCCAGTAAACACTAGCTAATCCTCACCTAATCCTATGAAGAGAAGAACATCATCCTAGTTTAACCAAGAGGGAAACTAAGGTAGTGAAATAATCCTTTTGGGAAAAGACTCAGGTTAGAAAGCCGCAGAGACCAGTTATTGTCTGAAGGTGTGGTGAGATCACATCCAAGTGCTGCTAGGGTGAGAGAGCCTGAGGCCACTGACGGGTAGGTCGACATCAACATTTCTATCCATTCTGATACACTGCTGCTGTCAAAATTATTCTCTCTCTCCGAAGGATCTTTTGGACAACTGTTGACAAAAAGACCATGAAGGAGAGTACAGGTTTGGTCATGAACATAGAACAGGATTTTCATGTCTATAGAACAGTCTTGAACAAAGAAAAGAACTGTTCCAGAGAATAATGCCAATCATTAAGGCCATACATTCATAATCATCCACAGCATTCTGAAAAGGATCAATGCACTCAACATGAGATGTGAGATTAGAGCTCAGAGTCTCTTTTCACAACCTGAATGCAGACCACCAGACTATGCTAATCTGACAGGAGGAATCCTGCAGGGAGCTGGGAAAGAGACAGATTCGTGCCACAGAAAATGAACCAGGGATTCTAAAACATCTTTGCAAATTTCTGCACAAGCAAATGCATCCCTGAACACTAGAGAACAAATTATAACTATGCTGTAAAGGCTGAAAAGTGTCCTTTTTAAGTGGACTCCCGAGCATGTGCACAGGCTTGGAACAAGCTCTGCTCTGTAGCCTGTCTGACTCCGAGAGCCACAGTGACAGTGACATCCGGCATCGGTCCACGCCAGCCAGAGCATCACTGAGAGGGAACAGGTTGACAGCTGAAGACTAGAATCAAGCAACCAAGCAATTTTGCAGTAAAGTTGTCTAGTTGACTGAAGTATGTATAAGGGGTAGTATTCAAAGTTCTCACTGAGTACAGAATAAGCTCCTGCTATTACAAAGTGGAATAAACTAATAGGAAAGACATCTAGAAGGAAGCCTTATAAAGCAAAAATGTATTTCATCCTGGGAAAATCTAGGAATCAGTAAGAACAGCAGAACACAACACAAGCAAGCCAACAGTAACAGCTCTGTGAGATAAAAGGAATACATTAAAAAGATACAAAGACTTCATAAGGAAAGACTGAAAGAACGATTACACATCTACACCAAATGTTACTGTAGGTATCATGATAAAACCAATCAAAATCTTTTGTCAAGTTTCTGCAGAGACACTGATTTAAAAAAAAAACAGTCAGCAAAACCCCCAGCCTGGACCCATGTGGGTTAAGGTCTGGGAGAGAGAGTGGGTGTGAAGCATAACTGCTGTACTAATGACAAGTAACAAGAGAGCAATTAATAAAGAAAGCTGTAATCTGATGTAACTGATACTGATGTGTACATGCAGTGTGTGTTCCAGACCCACTGGGTTACAAATCATAAGGGCTTTGTGAAAGACCTCTTTTAGTAAAGGTGAGAAACTACACTAGTTAAACCAATGCTCTTGTAGGCTCCATTTTCTTTCTATCCATTCTAAGCAATGGAGTGCAAAAATGTAGTACGTTAAGTAAGGTGAAAGGACTTAAGTATCAAAGCTGCTTAACTCGTTGGAGCAGAGACTTCCTCTTCAAATGTGTTTGTACTGTTTGCACAATGGGATTTCTGATTTAGATAAAAAAAAACGAATATTAATAACTAGTAATGGCAAATGCCTTGTTCTCCATGAAAGAGCACATGTGAAACTGGCATTTGTAATGGTAGAAGAAATGACAATCAGAAAAAAAAAAACCATAAAACCTAACACCAGTCCAGTGAATTAGTAGTGAGATTGCCTAAACCTTGTGAAATCACATGACATTCTAAATTACTATAAAAACTAGAAAAATATTATGTTATTGTGTGCTGCCTCGTAAGTTGCACCATGGGGACCCAGCTGTACTGCATTTAGTTTTCAGTTTCAAAGTGTGTATTAAAGAATGCTTTGGCTATTAGCTGTAGATGGAGAATGAGTTAGAAGAAACCAATTATATCAGCTACGACAAAAAATATAGCTGTTGTTACTTTGCTTAAAAGGCAGTAAACACTATTGGATAAGGCAAAGATTTCTCTGAAAACAATGTGCAAAATACATAGAAAGTAAATAAGTGAAAGGACTGGCACACAGTAGACAAGAGCATGGTGCCTGGGCACTAGGCCTTGGTTGTCAGGGTCAGGCCCAAGAAGCAGGATGGCCAACAGAGCTGCTTGGGGGGAGAATGGGAGAAAAGGGGTAAGAAATGGGGGTGAGTAGGTGGAAGAAAGTGGAAAAAGGGAATTACTGGGTGAAACAGTCTCATGTTCATGAGCTTTCCCATCATACCGTATGCATCCCAGGCGCCAGGTTTGAAAGCCATCTGTCCGCCCCACAAGGGAGGACCTCCCCAGCAGTGGAGGATATGGGATTCCCAGAGCCAACCCTCCACCAGGCTGCAAAACAGCGTGCTTCAGTGCCAGGAAGAGAGGCATGGTAGAATTCAGGGCACTATCTGCCCAGCTCCAATAACCAGCACAGGGTTCTTCTACAAGTGTAGAAGTTATCTACGAGTACTTCTTCCTACAAGAAGTAATACGCATAACAGCACACCAGTACCTCAGAAGCTGGTGATATCACCCTTTTTTATTCCTTACTCTAAGCAGTACCATATCTCAGAAAGTATATTGATGGTCCAGGTTGACAGGCTCCACAGAATGCTGTGGCACTGGAATATGACCTGTAAGGCCACTATGAAGATGGCCAACTGGACATGTCTTCCACAAGGGCCCCCGAATCAGATTCAGGCTGTCTATCATCTAATCTAAAAAATAAATAAAAATAAAATAAAATAGACACTGGAAGTATATGCTTTGGAGAAAAGCCAGTTGTAACACAAGTTGCTTTGTCTGCAAATCCAAAAATACAGCCTCATTCACTCTCAAGAGAAACTATTCATAGACAGAAAGAACACTGCATAATTTGTAGGTCTTTGCAGAGTTTTTTTTTTCCCCCCCAAGAATCCTTTTTCCTAGAAACAGCATGAGCCAGACAGAGCTTTTTGCCCCCCTACCAGTCTTGAATATTTTAGGTCTTGTACGAGTGAATCGTAAAGAGCTGTGACACAAAGTTCAGTTTAACTAACTGCCGAACAGGAAAGCACTCATTACTCATTTAAAAGCATCCTTTGTGTAAATGACTACAGCAGAGAGTGATGAATTAAAAAAAAAAAAGAAAAAAAAAAAAAAAATCTCCCACAGGCCCCACAAACAGAGCCCATCTATGCAGCACGGTGTGAGCAGCAGGCGGACACTGCTCTCTCCTTTCTCTGCTCTCTGCAGCTGACCTTGTTGGTCTGCTGGATCTGAGTCACTGCTCCATGTTTGTATACACAGCAGCAGCAGCCAGTCTATGGATCCAAATGTCAGCACAGACCCTGCCTTCACCCTGCCTTCAGTGCTTTGATTTCCAACAAGAAATTGGAGTCTTATGAAGAAGTTTGTTCAAGGAGAGGCACACCAATTAATATCCGTTAATATGAGCAGTTACATCACTGTACAAGAGTTCCAGGAAGGGAAGCATTACAATTCAATTTAGCATGTAGGCACAGAGGATATAAATTACCTACACCCTGTGCCGGCCACAGAGCAGGCTACAGCAATGAGAAGAACTACCCTCATCAGCACAGAATCCAGCTGGCCAGTTAATCTTATTGCTTTCCTTAAAAGTGAAATACCTGTAGTGTACTGAGTCCCAGTTTAAAGGGCTTTAGAAGAATTAACCTCAGCTTAATACGCTGAAACAAGTAACTGAATACTGCACAGCAAAGGCCAAGCAGTGCAGCTCCTGGAGCAATATGCCCACAGCAGAGCTCATCCCTATCCTGCAGCCACCCCTTCCAGCAGCTGTGTGCCCACACGGCCCTTGCACAGGACTACTGAGAAACCAAGCAGGCTTGGGAACTGCAGCAATGGGCCTTGTCATTGGCTTGGACCTGCTTCCTAGAAAAGAACAAGAATCACAGTTCCCAATATGATAAACAATTACGGTGCGAGTGGGGTCAAAGCCATGACAAAACATAACGATGTTCAATACAGTCATCCAGTATCTGGAAACAAGCTTCAAAGTAAAGTGAGAAAACATTTCTGTGTCAGAAAAAGACAAGATGGGGAAGAAAACAATGTGCATGGGCAAGTAGATGCCATACTACATTTTGTTTTGAGGAATGTGACTATTTGTACCAGTTCAAAGTCTGACTGGGTTCTAAGTCTGTATACCTTTCCAAGAGAAGGACATGGAACTGTAAAAAGCTGAATGAAGTAATGAGTGGATGGTTAGAAAGATGACACCAGAGAGGAAATGGCAATAGTACTTCAGTTATTGCTGAGTAAGACAAAGACTCACTGTTCAGTGAAATATGGTATATGGCTTTGGTTACTCTGCCCTAAAATGCTAAGCAAATAGTCAAAAGTTTTAGAGATCAGAAAAAATGACTGAAAAAACTGCAAAGACATATGAATGAGTAAACAGTGAAAGCTCCTATTATTGAGAGAGACATTAAAAAGGGCTATAGAAACATGAAGCTTCATGGAAAAGATGCACCTGATAGAGAAGGTTTTGAAACCATGCTACTATATGCAGAAAATAATATGTTTTTTCACTTCTTCCAGTCTTTTACACAGTTCAACACTCAACTTCATAGGCGACCCCATTACAAAGTATTTATGAAGCCAAAAACAGAGTGGGATTAAAAATCAGCATTTCTATGTATACATGCTCACTGACATTAGAAAAGACAAATGACATAAACAGACATTATATTATAATCCTTGTTTATAGAAGTATAGCAATAGCTGTACACATTTGTCGTAGTGACATCTAAGATCAAAAGTGGAAGAAAAAAGTTATTTTCTGCAATGAAAGATACTAATTTCAAAAAAACCTCAGTGACTGTTCTTACCTAATTATTCTATTATAACCAACATTTACCTCTGCAATGAAAGTAACACATATGTAATTCTTGTCTTACTTAAAAAGGCAAAAAGCTTAGCTCAAAAGCCTGAAAACTCAGGATTAGCAAACTGAAGACCAGAAAACAAAAAGTGATTCATACAACACTGCTGCCTATATGATGAATTGGAGCAGTGCGTTTTAAATCAATCTGTTCATTCCAGGCAATGTGTATGTTGGGACACTTATTTGTTTTCCTTTCTCCAATGTTTAGTCACCATAAAAACCATCTACATGAAAACAGCTTGTGTTTTACAGTTCTGATGAAGCTTATAAAAAATTAATAGAATGTGAAAAAGGAAACACTATGATACACAGAGATTATAAGTCCAAATGACAAGAGGTACATGCAGGTCTCATTGACAATACACTTAGCTCAGTTTCACATCTGAGGCAATATTTTAAACCTAAAAGTTGAGTTACAAAATGAACATCAACAGTCATTAGCTATCATGCCAGAACTAAAATGCACATGAATTGAAGAAAGAATTTACTCAGCGTCTTTTCTTTCGCTAATTGGAAGTACAGGAAAGAGCAATTCCAGCGAAGTCTGGCGTGCACCCAGGAGAAAGGCAAAACCTGCAGTAATAATGGAAAGGATGGGATTTTGTCTTCTAGGTGGGATTCCAACTACTTTTCTAGGGCCAACGATGCTGACACTCTCTCCATCACTTGGACAATTCAAGGATTCAGTTCCTACCCCAGCTCCAGATCCACATGCTTCTTGAAGTGGGAACAAGGACATGACTGGGCCATTTAAGCAGCACAGCTCATTGAGCAGGCCACGCCAAGGGGCAGCTCTTATCCTCGTGCTTCACTCTAGAAAGCCCAGAAGGTTATTAAGGAGGGAAGCTGGTAGAAAATTCACTCAACAGTTTTCTCAGCTCATCTGGGATTTCTCTACCTTCTCACAGTGACCTTGTGCAGTACTGCTCTTTTAAAATTGCATTGAATCAGTTCAGCAGAACTGTTTTTCTGCTTTCCCAGAAACAGATACTAAGATGTACGCTAAAATGCCTTCTGATGCCTTATTTATTATATGCTATTTCCTACTAATGTCTTAAGATGAAGTGCAAATACGAGCAGTAACATATCAAGTTAAAACGAGTCACAGAAAGTGTGGCCTAGAACGGGGCTTGCATCATAAATCCTTACCTTTGATTTGTTATCAAGGTGGGAATTAAACTCTGATAAGCAACTTTAAAAAGGTCTTTTTAAAGTTCCTCATTTATTCTCCTTAATCTTAAGACTGTCTGTTCTAAAACACATTACAAGAATAGGAAACTATTGTGAACTGATGTTCATTAACACCAAGGGTTGGGGAAGAAATAAAGGTAATCCAGTGCAGGTAGCAAATTATGAGAATAAAATCCCATTCACCTTTTAGAGCTGTGTTTATTTTATAGATAGACATGGTAAAACTAGCAAATAAAGAAAAAGAAGAAAAAGATCAGATTCATAATAATAGACACTGTTCTGCAAGCAGCTCTTTTGTAAAGAATAACCAAATTTCTGAATTTTAGAACTAAGAAATGAGTGCTCCTCTCTGAGTGCAGAACACAGCCCCACTGTCGAGCACTTGCAGGGGATGCCAGCACCCTGACACACTTCTGATAGCTTTGTGAACAAAATCTCTGTAACTCAACAGTGAATCTTGTGACTGCCTTTGGATGTATCGCTATACTGTAGTTGTCTACACGATTACATTTCCAGCTGCCATTTCACTGTAATTTCATGCAAATTCCTTCATGTTTACATTTGATGCTTTTAATACCATTGTTTTCTAAGGCATTTCAAGAAAGTATTTACCTCGATGAGTCTGAACTGGTGAAATTAAATTAAACAAAATAAAAACAGTTGTATGTGCCTCTCTGCTGAGGAGACTGCCTAGACTGCCTGCAGAGCTGATCTGCATCACTCCTGAAACACATTAGTAACCAGTATGTAATCCACTAAGATAAAAAATGATGGAATTACAAACATTAACAAATCACAAGAAAACAGAAACTACGATAACAATCTGATCAAAGATCCCATTCCACTAACAGGGACAAGGAAGGAAACTGTACAGCATGTACTAATTCAATTCCATCATAAACTGGCTAGGACCACTGGTGTTGAGATGAATCATTTGATTCTTCTTCAGAATCATTTCCTTGCTTATAGCATTCTGCTCTTCACATGTGCCCTAACTATTTAAAGACAAGGAATGTATGGTGCTGGAGACCCTGCGATAGCACATGCGCCCACATGGGCACAGTTGGCAGGAGCACAGTGGCTGAACACACTCACCCAGCTGCACACAGACCCAGCATGGTACTGGCCAGCCTCCCCCCACCACAAGGGAAATCTGCAAAAACTGCTTTCAAATCCCAGACTAACATTTTTATTTCACATTATGTGAAACTGAAGTTCTACAAAGTTTTTGTCAGCTCAGCTTTTCACACTGAGCCATATACACTGATGTCAAGTGTAAGCCTGTAAAGCAAAAAGTGGATCTGAAGTTGTGTACTGCTATTTAGACACTGGAGCTTCCCTGTACTTAGTACTTTCTGTAGCTTGGGGAGCTCTTCCTCACCATGCTTCTGAGCGCAAGCAGGCTCACAGGACTCTGTGTACTGCATGCTGTTATTCCTGTGTTCCTGGATGTCAGCTATCCTGCCTATGGGTTTGGCCATATAGCTGTTTATTCAGCTGCCTTTATTTTGGAATTGGATTACTATCAGCACCTCAAGTTACACAGTACAAACAGACTGATTTCTTTCTTCCCTACTGGCACACCCAATCCCTCTGCAGAGAGAAAAACATTATCTTCTTAGGGAGAAAGACAGTAATTTCAGTGACATTGTGCATGGGGATGAGGACTGATGGCACTGGCTGACTTGGACCCAGCAGAGTCAAAATACGTACATGGCAAGTCCCAGGCTGGTGTGCATTTCACTCGCCCTGGGCTTTCTGTAGGACTGCAGTCTTACGGTTTTATTTGAACTTACATTCTTACACCTTTTCTATTTCAAAGACATAGAAACTTTTCATAGTCATTAAGAGAAATCAGCTAACTTGGCTTATGAAACAGCTGAGTTCTCTAATTATTAAGAAACAAAACACAAATGATTTGATTGTTTTTATACTAAATTGCTATTTCAAGTAACCAGAAAGCAGATGAGAATTTAACTCAGTTCCAACAGAGAAATGTACCTACAGCAAAGTAACCAAAGTACCTTGGCAGAAGCCGTAGCTCCTGCCTGCAAGCACACTCTGTGCAGGAATGAGAGCAGACAAATAATCTGGTTCTGAGTTCAGCACAGGCTTCCTCGGGTAGCAAAAGTAAGCTGCTTGGGAAATAGTCTCCATGCTAAGACGAATTCTAGCCCTGCCTTGAGCAACGGGTTGGTCTACCACTAATTTCTCATTTTATTTCTCATTTTAGATTCACTGAACTGTAACATCAATAGAACATCACTGGTGGATTAACAAGGTATTTAAAAAGGCTAAACATGACATTCCAGACAAGAGACTACCAAGTGCTAGAACAAGCTATTATGCTTAAACTGCCAGCACATAGAGAAAAGCTGTCCCACTTCAGTGTGACCACTTCAGTAGATATTCTGCCGTTATTGTCATTTGATCCAAAGACTGGATATCTGTCAAAACTTAAAAGATAAGCAGAAAAAAGAACAATCAGATTTCCTGGGAGGAAAAGTAACACTGGAAGAAGATGACCAGCAGCAGCATTTATCTTTGAACAGATCTTCCAAATACAGTTAGAGACTATTTAGCTAGAAAAATGGACCACATCAATTTTGGCGTAAAAGGCATAACTGTATTCTAATTCATTTACAAAAGGCTCACTGATGTGGTTTAGACAAATGTTGCTCAAGTTGCAACTATTCCTAGCTCTGGCAAATCCCAGTTTCTTTCCAAAGGGTAGGTCACTGCATGGAAGAGCAAAAACACCAAGCAGCCTTGGGAATACATTAAAAAAGAGTTTTTACTCAGTGAGAATTGAGTATTTTTATAGTGAAACCAGGCTAAACCGCTTCTTCAGGAAATTATCACGCAAAAATCAAACAAAGCTGAGATTGCTGAAATAGCAAAAGGGCTTTATATGCCTTTTGCTCAATAGTTTGGGGCAACCAAACTTCAGTGAAGAATATAAAAGATGAAACGCATTTAAATTAGGTTCATCGTTTCTGTGATAGCTGCCTGAATCAGAAACTCAAAATAAAAATCCTTCTGGACTGAAACCTCCAAATTACATATAGGTTTGAATCAGACTGATCCCAGAAATGACTCCTGAAGAGTGAAGATTTATTTATGCAATTCTATAGTGACAAGGAGAATCTCATGGATGTATGACATCCTGCTGCAGCTCAATTGCTCACCAATCTTTAAATGCCAGCCTTTTTTCCCTACAGAATTTGTAGATTAAGTTTGTTTACTGACATTCATGGATGCCAAAACTAAAAGAGAAGTGATGCTATAGGGAGGAGGACAGTTTCTAGGGATTTACTGAAAAATACCCATTGGAGAGCCTCTGAAAATAAATGTGCTAGAACATGCATCTCAGCTAACCACAAACTATCAGTATGTTTTCAAACTCCCTACACTGACTAACTTAAGGAACAATCTGTGTTTGAATATGCAGTATGAGATAACTAGAGAGTAAAAGACCCTGTCAGGGGCATGTTTCTTAAATTTGCCATTCCTTGTGACCACTTCGGTAGATATTCTGCCAGTAAAATCGCCCTCAAAAAGCTTGATATACATGCCTATTGCAAATACAGTTTGTATCAGCAAAGAAAAGTGATTTTGCTAGTTTATAGCTTATACTAATACCTTGAGTGAAACAAGCTGTATCAGCAAAATGACGCTTTTGCTGTAGAACTATACGTACCTTAGCACTTTTGTCTGTACTGAGAGTTGTAAATAACCACAGCCCTTAACATTTCCATGCTCACACAAGTTTTATGTCTAAGATCTTACTTCAGGTGATTTCTTTCACACTGCTGAAAATTCTCTGTCCTTGTATCTTAATACCTTTCTACCAGGTTTCAGGGAGATCCCTGAAAGCAAATAACACTGCCTCCAAAAGGTGAAGGCCTCTCACATCACACAACACTTAACTTCAGCGGAGGACAGGTAAATTTTCAGAGCTCAGCTTATGCAAATGGAAGGGTAGGCAGGTCTGTTGGAAAATGTAAAGAGGTTATATAAGGTAAGCAGACTGATTGCTGATTTATAGCAGCCGAAGTTTAATTACAATTTTATAATTTATCAATTCCATAATTACCAAAGAATGCTTGGTTTGGTTATCCCTCTACTCTCTTTTCTCTTTTCCCATCTTAGCAGCACTGTCAAATCACAACACAGTCCTTCTCTCTCTTCCAAAGGCAGAGCTACCTTCCAGCTTTTGAGAGAGAAATTACCATCACTGGAGGAAATCTGATTATGGATTATTTTGCTGTTTGAGTCAATACTGGTATATCTGAATATTACTACACAATCTTCAATCTCTAGTGTAATTACGACGAAAAAGGGGAGTTAAGGACAGGCTAGAAATATCTTAATCATCAATGAAATCTGCAGCAGAAGCTTCTGGAGAGAACCACTCAGATTCTTCCCCCTAGGGTACTCAATTCATGCAAAACTGATCTCAAAACAGATTAGGCAAACAATGAAAATACATATGGGAAAACTCAACTGTAAGGTCTGGTTTTAGATGGTGACAACTGGTAAAAATTTTCAAAAATGCCTTAGTCTGCTAACGATCTGAAGTCTCTGAAGATGACTTAGGAGAAATTGCCAAATGCTGTGTGTGAAACTGTACATCATCTTAAAATGGCACAAATTAGAAGGGTGGCTTATGATGATTCCACTGATAGAAAACTGAGATCCACAATTACCCTTCAGTGTAAGGTAACGAGATTTTTAAAGTGAGATTTTTGAAAAATTGGCAACTTTTTGATATGCTTTGTGAAGATCAACAAATAGAAAGACATTTCAGTGTAAAGACAATGAATAATAAATAATACTTCCACAGTAAGACATAACCTTCATATTGCAGTAAGATAGACTTTTTGACAGTCAGGCTACTGTACAAATGCAGGCACAGAAGCAAGAAATGAGGCAGTATTAGTGAGAAGTGCCATCGTATGCTAAATAGCATTGAAAGTAGGCAGAATGAAGCTGCAGAGGAAATACACAGGTTACTATTTGGGACAACACTAAGATCAGAGACTGTTCAACTCGCATGCAGTATTACTCCATGATAAGACTTCTTTCTTCTCTCATTTCAATTCGCTTTGGGCCATTCTGACAACTTTTATAATTTGTACATCCTTAAATTGATTAAGTGGCTGGAAAACCAAATGCATATTTCAAGTGAAGTACCTATCACCCTGTTAATCGGGATGACGTAGGCGAGTGTTCACATGGGTTGGGCACATGTGCTCAAGCTACAGGAGAGACACTTGTAACTGAGAAGTAGAAAGCTCAGATTAAAACATACCAGTAACAGAAGCCATTACAACTGGGAATCAACACAGAGGATGAAACAACCTAAGCACTGACAGAGATCCCATTTTCCAATGATCTGCATTGGCTTTATGTGACTTGACGCTAAGAACACAGCAGTGAATCAGGACTGATCAGTCTGGTACTGTGGAAAGCTGTTTGTCTGATTGCGGAAACTATTCTTTCCTCACAGAAAAATAAAACTTATTAAAGAGTATCTGAGTACCTTGTGATCTGAATACACAGACAACAGTGAGATATTGAAAAGAGATGCCCACGGTTCCCCATTTTTTTTCAAGCTTCTTTCATATCTTTGCCATGACAGTAGAACTGGTAACAGTTGAGGTACTCCCTCTTAACACAACAATACAGCCTTCAAAACACTGTTTCCTTGGAGCAAGAATGCATCTTAAACTTTCCCCAGTGGGATACAGCTGCTTGAGCAGAGCCCTTTCTCTCAACCAAGCCATTAATTCTACTCCACTTCGAACCCTTCCAAAATACTGAGGACAATTTTATTCAAAAAGAAAACTGTCAATGACATGTCTGTCACTCGTTCCCAAGACAAGCACAGAAAACAGTGTAATGTCTGGCTTGCTACACAATCTCATCACTTTTGCATCTGCTAGCAACAGCTGATGAGATCATTCACTAGACTGTCAGGAAGTAAAAATATTACCCATCAATATACTCAAGCGCTTGGATCACAAGGGACGGTCCATCTCGTGACAATCTCCAGGGCTGCCAATGACTGATTTCACATTCTTATCTCTTTCCCTTCCTGCTTCTTGCCAGGAGGGCCCTGGGATATTCTTGGAATTTGTATATCAAATCAAAGGGAAACACACCTATAACTTTTAAAGGTTTAGGATTTTGGAGCATTCTATCTCAGTATTTAGTATCGAGTGTAACTGCTTTTGGAAGCTGTCAAAATTGTCACAAGAGTTACTCCTTCTGCAGGATGGCAATTTGTCTATGCATTCTCTTGCTCAGATGCCAATTTGTTCCAGCATCCCTCCCAATTAATGTTACCTGCGAGAGGTGGAATTACTTCTTTTCATGTTAATAGCAGAGACCACATTTTATTTTGCTCTTACATTGCTTGATTGTGCATATGAGAACAACAGAGGTGTAAAAATCTCTGTAATAGGTGTTTTCCTTGCAAATGAAATAGTGCAGTGCATTTCCCTCTGTCAGTTACGTGTAAGGTCTCAAACGAAATACTTTTCAGCAGCATTTCATCAGTTTTCTTCTCTTCCCTTACCTTAAGTCACCCTGATGATGTTTAAAGACTGAGTCAGCACTACTTCAGAAGCCAAAGTCGAATTACCTTTTAAGCAAATAAAGCAGCATTAACAACTTGCAATAATTGGAAGTGAATAGATCAGATGGAGCAGCCTCACAGAAACTAGAGACTGCCCTGAGCAGGGACTCAGCACGCAGGCTCAGATAAGGGGCCTTGCAAACTCCACGATGGGCTGCATAAAAAATGGTCAAATTGCTTCTCTGGCACTTTTCAGTTTCTTTTGGCTATGACACATGTAATTTCCCTCGAGTAATGAATGTTACAGAATTTCTGATGGTGTTAACAACCACAGGGCACTGTGTTATAGTCACAGGGAGACAATGGAGGTACTACAACACCTTTCATCATTCCATCTGAGAAATGACCAGCAAAAGATAGCACTATCTCTAGTGCTATCTTCAGTTGCTCACGACAAGCTGCAGAAGTGGTAAAATCACGCACCTGCACAGTGTTACCATTCTTGCAGACCTTGCTCTGTAGTTTCCAAGGTTGTCAGAGCACTTCTGTGAGCACTGAACTGACTGCAAAGCCCTCACAAAGAAGACTGACGTTCCCTTCCAGCTCATGTCATTGCACGGTGCCCACTGACTGACAAATGCATATAGTGACATGTCCTGACTGCTTGCTTAAGGGAGCAAGTTCCCACTGAAATAGCTGCAGAGCTTAATGAGAGCTCTACAGGTGCAAGAGAGAAAAAAAAAAAGCCAGAAAAGACAACTGAGATGGAACCAAGGAGATTCCACATTTTTCCTTACACGTTTGTTGAGAAAATCAATTAGTTTTTGCAGTTTCTAAAGTATTACTAGGAAGTAAAAGCAAAACAAGCAAGAAAGAACACTTCAACCAGGTCAAATGCGTGTTCAAGTGGAGGTAAGAAACTACTTAAAGCTCTTACAGGATTATAAGCCCCTCTGACAGGTCTGATAATTTTAAAGGCCTAATTCTATTACAGTATCTGGCAGCCTGCAAGGGCACATTTTACTAACTACAGGCCACCAGGTCATGATAGATGTTGACAGAAAACATTAAAGGTTAAGTAGATGTAAGGCCATAAAGCTTTTCAAGTGGTACAATGGCAGCAGTGTTAACTAGCAAAAACAGGGCTGCTTCAGAGGAGAAAAAAGTAGTTGGGTCTTTCACCAGCAGCGGTCACTGGAAATTTTAGAAGAACCAGGCATGCAGGATGGCCAGAACTGTGCGCATTCACATGCCATGAAAACTGTCTTTATTTACCAAATTGTTATTTATAAAGTGTAAGACTGGATTAAATAATTTGGGCAGGTTCAGCAGACCTACCTATACAGTAGATTTTAGAGATCTTCTGCCAGTGGGCTCCAAGAGAGGCAGTGCAGTTGGACCCACACACGTCCCAGCAGTGGGCACAGACATCAGGCAACGGCCCCAACATCAGCTACAGCATTTGGACTTGGAGAATTACACTCACATGCTCACAGTGATGGCAATGTTGAAATTTGAAATAAATTATCAAGACCGCAATTTTCTCCTAAATCCCCCCCCAAAACTTATTCAAGAATAATGGTAGGTGGCCACGCACACTTCAGGAATGCAAGTATTTATGCAACACATCGATGCAGCAGTTCTAACTTGGAAGTGCAATTTTGAGTGCCCTGTTCTTAAAGGTGTCTACTTACAGTAATAATGGCCTTAACCACAGAGCATAAAAACCAGTATTTCACATTCCAATCAACAGAAAGGAAGGTGTAACACAAAAGCGGTTTACAGAACTTACAGCCTATGTATATGGAAAAGGGTTGTAGTTCTCTGGCATACTCTCTTTTATATAGCACTATGAGGATATTCACTAATAAATTATCAGTTTTTGTTGTTGTTGTTTTTTAAATAAAAATTGAACTCCTCTGAGTGACATCTATCTGGATAACAACCTGCCACCATGCAAACAATTGAATTAAAAGCTGTTCAATATCTAAGGGGGGAGGGAGTTGACTACTGACCAGATCTGACATACAAATAGCTTGCTAATTTGTCAGTGAGCCAAAACAAATGGAATGGGCTGGCTACAGGTGCAGGTAAATGCCTCAGAAAAAGACATCAATAAATCATTTAGCTCTCTATAACATTTTAGATTACAGGCATTTAACACAAAGGACACCTTTGACTCTGCAACATAATTTGTGAATGCTTCAAATGAACCATTTTAAGTCAACTCTTAAGATGGGACTTAAAAACTTCCTTTATCATATCTCTTACAATCAACTCTTAGCTGAAATTATAAATGGTGTCCTCTGTACTGCTTACTGCAAAATCCAAAATCCAAGATTTAGGTTATTATGTAATAAGGATCAACTAATTTTCCAAGTCCAAAACTCTCTTGATGAGAGAATAAATCTCTCCCTGATATTTTTTGTAGATAGAAAGACAATGAAGCTTCCTGAAGATCAGGTGATTCATACAGCCAGCATCCCAGTCTTGCTAAATTTAAAAGTGTCTACATCAAACAGTGAAAACAGTTGGTCATGGTATATTATACTTATCCCTTCAAGTCCCCACAATTCTTCATCTCAAATATTGCTTTAAAAATCCATCCACTGGATAACTCATCTCTTTGATCAAACATACTCTGCAGGGCCCTTTCTTTTTGAAAATGATATGAGGAACCACAAATAACAGACAGAAGCTTAACTGCATGTTGAAAAGGTCATCCTCATATTAGGACAAATACTTAAATATTTCTATTTTTCTAAGAGCCAAGAGGTATACACAAGAACAATAAAGTCATTTACGAAAATGATTAAGATCTCTGATTCCTAATGGACTAAGGCCATATGAAAGTGTACATGACTATTTCTGTTTTTAACTTAATTCCAATCTGATTTCTCTCTAACAGCACGTATTTCTTGACATTTACAAATTACTTTGGATAGTCACCCTAAGGGACTTTTCAAGTAAATCAGTCAACTAAAAAACTACAGTATTTTTTACCCTGTGGAATAGACAGAAAACATTCATAGCTATTTAATAGGACAATTTTACAATGCCTATCCACCTTAAGGAAGACAATGCAGTTGAGAAGTTTCTAACCTCTCATTTGCCCTATTACTGGAAAAGCAGTAAGAGTGCACCTGAATGCAAAAGTAAGTACAAACATAAAGAGTTGATGCTTAGTTCCAAAAATATGCCATTAGGAAAACACCAATAGATGTTACTGCACCTAGGATGGGAGGAACTTTTACACACTTACAACCAAACATGACTATGCACACTGCCAATCGTGCATTATGAATCAGAGCCAACAGCCAAACTTGGATGGAGCCCCAGTTACAGCTGCAGAGTTCACTGAGGTATTACCAAACATATCAAAAAACAACAAAGGGTATGATACAACCTCTGTCACATCTGCTGTCTGAGCAGCAAGGCTGGAGTTAAATCAATCGACAGCAACAAAATGAGAATGTTGAGAAATATCAGTAGCAGACCTCGCTAAGAGAACCATGGAGACCTACAAGCTGCTCAAGGCAGTCAAATAGCAGCCTGTGATCAATAGAAGCAAATACTGCTGGCAGATCAAGCAGGATCAAGGCTACATAAGCCACTGCAATCTGTATGCATAAGTAAATCATGACAGGCTCCTCCAAAAGCCTCCATGTTAGGGCAATGCTTGAAATACTCAACTTTCTTAAACAGTTGAACAGTGTCAGTACAAAAGACAGTAGAAGTAACAGTACTGTTAACATTCTTCTTAGATGTTAACAGTATATAGATAAACAAGAGTTTATGCAGAACAGGATTTTTTTTTCTTTTTTCTACCTAGCAATGCAATTTCTTGTTAATAAACTGTTGAATGTATTAAACCACTAAAGCAAAGAAGAGGTTAGTAAGGAGCAGAGCTGTGCATTGAAAACAAGCATATGGCAGCCTTCTATGAGCAGTCTTTGTTATCCTTCTGGACTTGAGTAAGAAAAGATACCCAAGAACATGTAAAGGAGTGATTTTTACGAGCATTCCAAGTTGTCCTAGTTCTGCTTCCACTAAATTTCTCTCTACCAGCTTCATTTATAACCAAGGTAGGTCAGATTTTAAAAATCCAGTACAAGTATTTTTTAATAACAAGCATAAAAAGAAAAAAAAAAAAGAAAAAAAAAAAGAACCCATCCAGGTATTACAATATTACACTCAAATATAATTCTAACAAGCTTGCATTTACCAACAATTGTGTGTTTTTGTCTGCTTCCAGGATTTTAACACAGCAAGAGTCCAGTTTGCCTCTCCTCTGAAACTGAAGGGATTTAAAAGGAACTCAGGAGGTAGAGAAGACACCAACTGTTAACAAGCAAATTCAGTTAGTGGAATTAAAAGTTGATAAACAAACATAAAAGGTTCTTCATCAAACTGATGAGAGCTGTACTTCAGTTACAATAAAGAACAAGAGTTAGGAGCTTAGCTGGGTGTCTGAACATGTTATTGGTACCAATAAAGACAACTGAGAACAAAATTAACTTTTTTTCTGGGATAGATAAAACTGGCACTGGTTGCATTGGATTAGTGTCAACAGAATGAGCCCTAACAAGCTCAGAATAAGACCAGTAACATTCCAGAGGATGCAGGACATTTGAGAATGATCCAGGTCAACAACTAGATACCTATTATGGGTAGATTGAGTGGCAGCCTTCCACACTGCTTTAGTGATTACTGTCCCAAGGTCACTCATTTTATGTCTTGTCTTGATCTTACAGAGAAAATCCTTAAGGAAACTTCCAATTAAAAATGCAGAAAATAACTGGTCTGTGTTCACTCTGAGCTTGTCCTGTCTCTGTACTGAACTGTCAGGGAAACAGCCTATGTACGTGCCAGACTGGCTGGCTGCTCTCTCATTTATGATGAATGGATACACACTCTTCTCCATGCCTTAAAAGCAATTACTGCTTTGTTTTGTTCTGCATTTGTGTAACTTCTGATAATTATTGAAACATACATTCTATTTTGAAGGCCAGCTCAACCTTTTACATTTCCATTTAAATGTTTTTTGGAGGGCATTTCAAATTGTTCTGAGCAAGATGATTTGGGAGCAATTATTTGTCCTCAGAGGCCTTCCAGCCTGCCTGTCAGCCAGACCCACAGATGCTTTCCTGGCCCACAGAGAGGGGCAACCATCAGGCAAGTGGCAGAGAACATCTCCATTTTCTTTCCCCTGTTAAGCTTGGCACTAACCTAATGTGTCCTAAGATTTATCCTTGTGACGCTGTTTTGGAGAATAACGCTGTTTCTCCAGTGCATCCTGTGCCTAGGGGAACCCAGTGAAGGGGAGGGGTGGTGTGCTGAGCTTTCTAGTAAATTCACGCAACACTAGCAAGTTACTTCCTGAACTATTATTGTATACACCTAAACACCCTTTTGCAAGCAGGTATACCAGGTGGAATTTCTTTCCCCAGTCCTGCTGTTAGAAGAATCAAGAGATACTAACTGTACTTTTCCAATGCATTAACTTTTCTCTATTTTTATAAGGAACTGCTTGTTTTGGTCACTGGAAACAAACATCCAGTAACTTCACACTACAGTAAAATAGATGTTTCACTGTATAGATGCTAGTGTTTCATCAAAGCCCTTTCTCATCTATTCTGAAAAAGCAACACCAGGCAAACCACCGAGCAAATTCAGAGGACTGGCAGCAGGGAAGTTTGTTGCAGCACTACTTTTTAAACCTTGAGGATATGTTCTATACTGCATCATGTGCTGTACCCTGCAAGGTACTCAAAGTACAGACCATCCACTCAGACTGCTCAGCCACCTGCATGGCTCTGCTCCCTTCTGGTACCCAGGTCAGGTCCCCCAGCTTCAGTCCGAACCCCTCTGAACTGCTCTGCCAGCAGCGATGGCTGAGCAGCACTGGGAAAAGCCTTGCTGTTGCCTGCCAACAGATGGTCTCATGGGGGCCTGTGACAGTGACTTCCTCTGTGCTCTGCAAAGCCTCAGAGGAAGTTATTTTCTGTGGCAGTCTCTCCTCTTAAGTTGAGAGGAACAAAAGCAGAGAGCTTCTTCACCGAGATCTCCGGAGCATCACTTAATTTTAGCAGTGTTCCACATGATCAAGTTTTTGTTGTTTTGATTTTCCTAGCTAGTTTTTACTCTTTTGCTGTTAAAAATAATGCTCTGTCTTCTTTTGCCATGAGAGAAAAGATACATTACAATTGTAAAATCCCATAGAGTGACAGTTTCCTGTTGGCTGCCCACTAAGATTTCTTGCCGCTGTTGATCACTAATACCCTTGATTAGGAGGAAGTATGACAACAGCAGCCAAGCAGCCTTACATCATCACAGCCCCAGTGACAGCTGAAGCTAGCATGGGAACTTCTGTGTCATAAGCTTAGCTGGGGACATAGAAAAACACGACTCACATGGCTGAGTTACACATCCAGTAATTGCTGGCGTTCTGGGGGCATGGGCTGGGAGTCGAGCTGGATTCAGTGACTGTTCGTCTAATGGCTATACTAACCTTTATGACAACAGAAAGCCTACCTTGCTAGACCCTTCTCTCTAAACTATCACACTGTAATTAAAACTGCACCTGTTACTACAACAAATTATTTTATTAACTAAGCCCATAAGTACCCGCTATTAATAATTTTCTCACTGTTAGTTTGAACACTTGTATTTTTTTTTATTTGTAACCAACAGCTTTTCTGCGTTGCAGGGGGATTCTCCTTTCTTGGGTGCCAATGGCACATCCAGCACAAGTGCTCCAGGACTAAATATCTGCACAAGCAACACTAATAAGGGTTTCTCTGAAGTATGAACACAGCAACATTACTGTCAGGCTTGCTGAGACCCCAACACACAGAGATTTGACATTTATACCCATTCTACCACAAACCTAAGCAAAGTTAGATGTTTAAGACTAAGTTTTAAACCACTCTTATGATCAATATTTTCAATTGCTACTACAAAACTGTACCTTGCCCATTCTGGAAGCTTCCTCACTTGTGAAACATCATAGTATTTGCAGATATATTTCCCCTAAGATTTTCTGAGGGGTTCTCCAGAAAGGAGTAAGGTACTTTTTTTTTTTTTTTTTTAATCAAAAATTCCATCCTAATTTCAAAACTGAGCCTTTGGTAATAGTCTCATGCTAACTTAGAATCAAGCTGATCTGTCACTGATTGAGCTCTTCTGATGGAAGTTTACTTAAAACAAACTTTTGTTCTTATGTTCTACTCTAGTTTAACTGCCATTTTCATTTAAATAATAAGCAAAAAGAGGAACAAGATTCTGCTAAGCTGACAGGTAAGAATGCAGAGGAAAGATGCTTGCACATCTGAGAAGAGCTTCTACTTTTCTGCATTTTAGTTAGCCATCGATAACTACTTTATTTACCAACATAGTTGGTACCAATAAAGTTCTAACTTAAGGAATAACTTAAGGAAATCACAGGTAACTTAAAGCAATTTTAATTGGGCCTTAATTTTACGTACTTCCATTTCCAGGCAGTGTTTAGGCCATGCCAACTGTTTCTCTTAAGTCATCCCAGCCTAGTCACCTGGTTAGCACAGCCCTACTGAGGCTTCTTAAAAGAAACCATCTCCACAGTAACTTCTCTCTCTTCAAGATCTGCAGACCTGCACAACAGTCATCATCTTCTGCTGTTTTCTGAGTCAAGATGGGTTGCCCAAAGCAAGGATTCAAGTTGGCCAGTTCAGCCAGTCACCTCTGTCTGGATGGAGCGTTTGTTTGATCCAAAGTCAACAGATACTACGGGATTTTCAGCCAGATCTTAGCAAGGGCTCACCTGAACATAGCCAAGGTAGTTTGTGAAGTCCATGCAAGTTTTAATGACAAGTTCTGACAGTGACTTCAGTGATACTGAATGCTGATGCTGTTTTAGACAAAGTCTATTTCACTTTGTGCTGCACTTTTACCAATGGGAGAGCCAGTAAGCAGAACAGCAAATTTTCCCCAACAAGCCATGCTGCTGATACTTGCTGGGTGTAAACAGCAGAGTTCCAAATGCCGAAGCTGTCTAAATCTGTTGAGTTTAATTTTTGCTGTACCTTAATCTGTGCCATCTTATTCAGTGCATTGTGCTCGCTTTAATTCATGTAACTCAAACAAAAAATAACCCACCACCCTCTGCACCACTTAGCAGTCTAAGATTCCACTCTGGCATCGCGAGTTTTAAACTTTCTGAAAACTCTTAAGGCCACATGCAAATATAATAATCTCTTTAGCTTTCACACAGGCAAATAAATTAAAAAGACATCCCTGGTAAACACAAGGGGCAAGAAACTTGTCATCTCAAATACCGAGACTACTGCTGACATGCACACTTCTTGGGAGCCGTCTTTGAACGCAGTTGCGACAGACACACACTGTTTGTGAGTTATGCATGACAAGGTCTTCATAAGACAGTGAAAATGAAATGGTGGCAGCACCGCTGTCGCTGCCGTTCGCAGAACAGCACGTCACGTTCTGACAGCACCATGCAGGCTAAAGTTGAAGAAAACGCCACTGATGAGTGCTGTTGCATTTTGGCTTTATGACTGCAGGTAAAATAAAGATTCTCATGCCAAAAAAATTACACATTTTACCTTCTAAAATAAGAATATCATAAATGCCAGTTAAATGAGCCAGATGTGCATTTCCTTCACACGTCCCCAAGCCTCATAGGGGCGCACACAATGAGCAGTAACTGTATGCAAATCTGTCCCAGTTTCCTCCTGAAGCTGCCTTTCATCCCCTGGTGCTGCTGTTTCCTTCTGACAACATGCAGCACTGCCTTACCCACAATCACCCGCGCTGCCACACGCACGCACACACACACACACACACACACTCAGGCAGGCTGGCGTGTACGCACACACACACACACACACACCCGCCCCCCAAGAAACCAACTTACCCACAAGTTATCTTTCATTCAGAAAACTAGTCCTCCTCTGCTCCCCCTCCTCTGCTTTTTCCTGCCTCTCTTCTGCTGCAGAAAAAGGCCACATATGTCTGAAAGCACTTCTAGGCAGGAACCAGCCAGTGCAGAACAAAGGCAGCCGGGGTTGCCTTAATCTCGGCACAAGGCAGCCAGTAGCTATTTTCAAGCTTGTTCTCTCTCCCCCCTCTGAGGGCACCCTGCTCTGTTTCTCCCTCTCTCTCTCTTTGCCTGTCCAGCTACTGCACAACACACATCAATTATTCATTGCTTGTCTCCCGGTTTCCAGGCAAAACCAATCACAGATGGAGTCTTGCTAATGGGCTCATACCGTACTTGCCAACAGGCTATTTGTGCTCCAGCTACAACCCTCTAGAGACAATAAAGAGAATCAGGTTAAGCTTTAAAACTTCACACATACGCGAACAGACCTAAAACAGCAATATACATGTAAGCATCCATATGACATTGCTTAGGAGTACATCTTTGGCAGACGGCACGGAAAAAGGCTGCTTTAAATCTTCTGAAAGGGTTTTAAGAAAAATCAAACGCTCAGAAAATCTCACCTCAGCTGCATGTTACTGATATTGATGGTTTTCTTTTCTGCCTCTAGTGATCCATCTCTTGCCTTCCCATTACACCTCTCCCTCCTCCTCTCATACTCATACACGCGCACGCACACATACACACGCGCACGCACACACACACATGCAACCACAGCCACTTTGCCAGAAGGGAGAGAGAGAGAGAGAGAGAGAGAGAGGAGGAAAAAAAAAAAAGCAGGCAGCTCACATTTCAAACTTGCAAGGAGGGGTGGTGCTTAAAACGCCAGGACAAAGCCTCTGCCTCTGGCACTCAGCCAAAATGCGAAAATAAATCCCCTTGATCAATTAATTGGAAGCAACACTTGTCCAAGTCTGCATAACAAACCATTAAGGTCACTGAGGCTGAAAAGTCTTTAGATTTGGAAAATCTTACACACTTGCTTCCCCCCTCCCCTGTTTGCTGAATGCTGTTGACTAAATCCATCAAACTAGGCACGCTAATTAGTGGCCAGAGCCGCTGCTGCAGTGGAGCAGTGCTGGTGGCACCTGGCAAGGCAGCGCTCAGCTAGGAAACCTATGTGGGGCTGCACCTGCATGGGGGTGGCTGTACCTGGATGGAGTGGCTGCACCTGTATGGGGTGACTGTACCTGAGCAGGGCTGGCTGTACCTAGCCATACATCTACTTGGAGGAGTTGAGCTTCAGAGAGGAGTGACAAAGTTGTGCTTACTGCTCATGGCATCCCCAGCTGCCCAGGTGTTAGCCAGCTGTTCAGCATCTCGCTCTTGCTTGGAAGTGGAGGAATCATCCTCCCCCCCCTGCAGACATGGAAACTGAGGCAGGCAGCAATGAGAGCAGTAGTTCACCGAAGGGAGTTAGTAGGATACAGGAGATCCTTGGTTTGATTGCTTGGTTGCTTTGTTTTAGTGATTTTGTTTACGTCTGGAGCCCAGACCTACAGCTCTGCCTGTCCCTGGTTCCTCCCACCACCAACCACCTTTCCTACCTACCTCCCTGAGTTTAGAATTACATCAATCTTTAAATAAGCATCACATTTCAACTTGTGCTACAGTATAGCTGATTTCAAGAAAACCTTTGGTGCAAAGCATTTGACAGTATCAAAGAAACAACACACAAACAGAAAGCAGATATGACCATTTTTTCTCTTCCCCAGAGGGAGAACTGGCAGTTGGAGCAGCGGCCAGCCCAGCATCAGCCTTTTCCTGCCAGCCCTTGTGGTGTGCAGCCACTTCCTCCCCTGCTGCTCACTTCAGAAAGGCAGTCTGGGCCCGTGCTGCACAGTCTGCCCATGCCATGGCCATCTCCATGGTCCAGCCTGCCCACAGCACAGCTCCCCACAGCCTGCCCCATGGCCTGGTCTGTCCACAGCCTAGCAAGGAGGCAATCGAACCCAAAGCAAAAAAACAAGAGGATCTATAGAAAAAAGAAAAAAAAAAAAATACTGGCAATCCTGCAAAATTTCTTTTGGTTAAAAAATGGCCTCAGCTTTCTCTGCTGTGTTTACAATCACTTAACGATGCTTTATAAACACCTTAGCAGAAAGAGTCTGCAACATGACAGATCGGAACAGCAAACTATCACAGATATCAAAGAGCAGTTCTTCTCAGAAAAGTGATTCCACACACACACAAAAAAAAGCATTGTCACATTTTGCAGTGCTTTTTTTTTTTTTTCTTCCTGGGAACCTACTTCAATAAAGTACGAGGTCTACGTGCTTTCTCCCAGCTCCCACTCTTGAAACAGCTGCTCCAGGTCAGGCTGTTATCACTTCTGCTCCTTGGTCATCAGAATGAGCAGTACTGCAAATGGGCTCTTGGTGACACTTCTGCAATCTCAGGGCTGCACAAGTGTGGCCAAAGGAAGACTTCTTACCCAATATGGCTGCTGCAGGTGTAACCAATGCATCATTGGGCTGAAGTACCTTTACCTATAGCAGAGGATCCATATAACATGGGAAAGACTTCAACCACATCCTCAGAGATGAAGACAGACCCATAGGGCTGACAGAATGAACCCTCAAGTAAATCAAAGTTTCAATCACAGCTGACCAAATTTGAGATTGGGTCACATAAGAAAAGTACAGAATCTCACAAACTATTTCTATTGACTTTCAGAGTGGACAGATGCTCTAGGGAGACAAATTATACAGGTAGGCACGCAGAACAGATAAGTAGCATGAGTTTTAGAGGACATTATTCAGGACTGAAAAAGCACTAAGAGGTACATACTGATGAACCTAAAGAAACACCAAATGGCCTACACTAAAGAACTGCACTGAATTCAGACTTTGTGGCTGGGAATAGAATTTGTAGTTACTGTCTGCAACTCTAGTAAATTTTAGATACATTCTTGTGCTTGTTTCAAGTTTCCCTGTATTTACAAAGTTTTCTCACTGGTGTTACAATGTCGATATGTCAAAAAACACAAACAGCAATGTATCAGGTAACTGGGAGGTCCTCAATACAAAAACTGTCTCTTTCCTCACCCAAAAGTCAATGAAATTTCATTTTCTGAGGTAAAAAACCTCAGAAAAAAAAACCCTTGCACTATATATATAGAGAGAGAAAGTTCATATTCCCCACTATACAGTGTTTCTTGGTTGTTGTTTTTGATTTTTTTTTTCTCTCCTCTCTGTCACCGTAAGTAAAAGGATTGTTTTCTTCCTCTCTGCAATTAAATGCACTTTATAGTGTAACAGTGTAGGTTTCTCTTTCAAGCTGCCTGTCTTTCCAGCGGAAGTGGTTTAGAGTAGACAAATCACTTATCTAAAAATTATGTACTTACTTCTCCTTTGACAAATCTTCAGCAGGTTTCTAATCCCACCCTGCCACTTGAAATATCACTTTCTGTGATGACATTTGAGTCATAGTTGTCAGAAGCATCAGGCTCTGTAGTTAAATGGATTAAATCACACTTCATAGCATACAGTATTTCGAGGAAGGAGTGGTTTATCATTTGTAGAAATTAATCATAACAGTTTTTTCTCTAGGGTAAATTCCCAATCATTTTTACAGATTACTATGTTTAAGCCCCAGTGACAGTAGTAAGTCAAACTACATCACAGGGAACGTTATCTCAGACAGAGATTACTGTTAGCAAGACTCACTGAAGACATCTACTACTGCAAGAAGCAGGTCCATGCTCAGGAAGCACCTTTTAAATGCTGAGGTGGAGACCAAACTCTTTGGGCATGCTTTGTGCTGCTCCTGAGGCCAAACAGACCCTGCTGCCTGGGGCTGTGCCTGGCCCTGGGCAGCCCACTGTGCTGAGAGTTCAGTGAGGTGCTCAATCCGACAGGAAGGGAGGACAGGAGTTCAGGCACCATTCAGTCCTACAGGGGGAGAAGGGAAAACATCTGTTTGCCCCCCCCCCCCCCCCCCAACTGTTTAAGGAAAGAAGCTAACAGATTTTCCAAGCAGTCCAATTTCACTGCAAATAGGAAGCAATGTTTTCATCTTAATGTCAACGCCTTTTTCATCTTAGGTCAATGCCTAGCATATCACTGATTAGAATCCACCCAAGCCCTAAATGTGCCAGTTACCATTTAGCGCACACACACAAAAAAATCACCATCAGCTCTTGGTACTGCCTGCTCTCCACACCAAGACATCTTTGTACCAAGGATGTATTTGCAGAAAGTCAGAAGTCACTCTTAAGTTATGATAGTGTAACAGATCAGCGTATCCAAAAAACACCTATTTTTATTGTCAACAAGAAAACGATGTGACAGATTTGTGTGTTTGAGAGTCTTTGCCCAGCAAAAAATGGCAAAATGCTCATCAGCAGTTAGGGCAGGTGAGGTAGCCTTTGGGCGTAATTCATGTCTCTCTCTTTCCTTGCCCTTCTTTAGTGAAATTGAAAAATACGAACCAAATACACAAACACCTGTATTGAAGTAACAGACTACCAAGAGGAAAAAAAGGAAAAGCCGCAAAGGAGCAGAGATCAAATTCCCAATTTGGATGCTTCAGTAACACATGCACTATACAATTAAGTTTATCATGTTCCACTGCAATTTCATTAAAAGAGCTGTGCAGAGGAGACAGTCAAAAAGTTGTTCAGAGAAAAAACATAAGGAGTGAGGAAATTCTCTTTGAGTTGTTGTTGTAATACTAGTTATTGCCAACTGAGTCATAAAGAACCCTTTAGCAATGCAGATTTTCTATGACCAAAAATTTAAACGTTTATCTTGGGGACCAATCTTTATTCATCAGTTTTACTGCATTGCTGAACACAGCAGGGTAGTTCCTTACAACGTTTGTCTAGAGCAGGTTATTTGCCCAAGAATTAGTTCCCTGGATATATATGTATTTTACTATTGATTCAAAGGATTTGAAAAACTCTTTAGAAGGCTTAGAGTTACATAGTTGAAATACACAGAATACATGGATCAGTGGCCTTGTAGATTTTTCCTAATATTTCACAGTAGGCTGAGTCAGTTGAAGCAGTTATAAATCATGGGGCTGCATCCCAGTCAGAAAGCAACGATGTATTTAAAAAAAAATAAAAAATCTTTTGACTCTGCATCAGGTGTCTTTCATGCATAACCCACTTTTCCAGGGTCAAACCAACTGCATCCAGAGAGAGGCGTGAGAGGAAAACCTAGCATAAACAAACAAACAAACAAACAAACAAATAAAAGAAAAAGACTCTTTGATGTGGTTTAGTCCTGTCTCTTGTTTAAATCAAAGTTTACCACATTGCAGGACTTACCAAAACTAAAGTACCTAACCTTTGGTCACTTGCTCCATAAAGCTTTAGAAAACAAAGGTAGGAAAGCTACAAACTGTTAACACAACACTTCCTTTTCTCTTTCTCTCTTCCATGGCATAACCACTGTTTGCATGCTCCTTTGTTATTTATGTGTTTTGATGATCTGGACTACATATCTGGAAATACTTTAATGGCGCATTTTGGACTGAAACACTCACAATCTTCTGAAAGAGACTATGCCCTAATTAACTTTCAAGACCACAGAAGTCCTCATGTCCTTGTTATCCCTTTAAGAAAAATCTTTCCTTCAAATCTATACAAAGGCTCAAGACAGAACAGTAAGCAATGCAATGCAATGCAAAAAAATCTTTGTCAATTGCCATAATCCTTGAAAAAGGAAGTCTATCTTAAAAGCATCTGATAATACGCAGTGCTGCAACTTTCTAATCTCTATTTCCTTCCTCCCTTCCTTCCATTTCTTGATTAAATGCCCTTACCATGTGCAGGGAAAGAAAAAGATCTACACAATTACAATGTAATATGGAAAGGAACAACATTCCAGGATTACAAAATAAAGACACATTCATCCTGTTTGTATCTTTGGTTCTCTTCACAGCTATACTTTTAAAGCTAACTGAGAAACAAAAATAACCAAACCTTGTTGAACTACAGAATGAGAGACAGTACACTAATGAAAAATCACATCTGTAATATAGTAAGACAGTCAGAAGAGATGCTTTACAAAGAGAAAATGATGGTATCACTTTAGATGGTCTTCAGCAACACAGTGGAACTACTGCAGCTGTTCTTGCCCAGACCTATCTGTCTGCAAGCCAACTCTAAAAGAAGACCAAATATTATCCAACCTACGCCGTTCTTCCCTTCTTTCACTATATCTTTTTTTTTGCTACAGATGGTAATAAATGTTTTAAGTCTGCCTTAAAACTATGGCAGTCTTATTGTTTTAATGATACAGAAACCAACACTTCGGAGATGTCTTAATTTTTAGACAGCTCCATTCAAATTCATGGGTAGAATGGAACACAGTAAAAATGCTCAGTGCTTTGGTGCTCAACCTCATTTCTAACACCTCTTTCAGCACTTGAGCTAAAGTTCATAACTCCTCTTCTAGCAAATCACAGAACTAGAAAGCTGGAGTTAGAAGGGACCTTAGAGATCATCTAGTTCCAACCTCTGTTCTAGCTCTCCAAATTAGAGAGAAATAGATATCCACTGAAAACCTTTCCATACTAAATCTTGGTCCCCTGCAGCACAATCAAGTGGATTTATAAAACACTGCTCCACGTTTTTTTCACTAACTTTGATTAAATTTATTTTTACAAAATATCTTGCAAACTGCTCTATTTCCTTCACACTGTTCAGTCTTTTTTTTTTTTTTTTTTTTAACTTGCTATCACTTTGGAGGAAAACAGGGTCAACTAAATCTTTGGATTTCAAACCAGTATTTTAGGTTCATGGTTTCTGCAAAGAATTAAAAACTTTCATATCCATGACGCAGGACATTCAAATGCAGTGAGAATCAGCCTACCACACTTTCTAACAAAGTCCTTCTACGCACTTAAATAAAATGCATTCTTCTGCTGCTTCTTGTGATGCTGAAGTTTATATTTGGAGTCAAATTATTCTTTTTTTTTTGAACTTGTAGCTATTCATAACTGAATCCTCCCATCTCTGGCAAGCTGTGGGTTAATTACAGCTAAGCCTCCTCTCTCCCCACTAAACTGTTTAAAGGGGATAAGGAGGCAGCTCTGGAGACAACAACCTCGTCCAATTTGAGAGAGAAAGCAGTGAACTACCAGAGCAGCAGGCTTTAGAAGACTGAGGGAAGATGAGTTTGAGAAGAAACAGAAGCTACATATTTCAAGTTCTTTTTTTATTATTTTTTGTTTTCTCCTTCTAAAAACAACCTGCTAAAAATATGGGAGGTATCACTAGAGAAGGAGTATGCAACACAACACCCTGAATGGAACACAAACGGAATACGGAAAGATGTAAAAAGAAATGACATCTCTGCTTAGCCACAGTACTTTAACCTCTGCATAAAAAAGGTTAAGGAGAAGACACTTTCTCTATGCAACAAGCAAACTCTAAGAGCATTTGAATGAGAAAGTTGAGATGCAGTGTATTTTTTTTAATTCAAAAGAACTAAAAAAAACCAACCAAACAAACAAACATTAAATGCCACTTTCTCAGTACCTAGGAAGTCATCAAATCTGCATATAACTTTTTAGTGGTGTCATGGCCAAGACATGAGAGGACATATAAATAAATAAATAGGTTAAAAACCAAAGTTACAGACTACAAGAAAAGTTACAAATTGGTGGCTATGCATCACTGTCTTGGAAAACTTCCACTCAGGAATACAAAGACATTCCTCATTTGGAGTCCAGTTCACGCTTCTAGCTTTGTGTTAAACAAATCCATGTATCGTCATCATACAGTTTTTATACCAATCTGCCAGAAAGCCGTGCAGAGTTATTTTTAGAGGGCTGTGAGATAAAGAGCATTTTGGCTTGCAAAGTAGCCTAATAAGGCAAAATGTTCTCGGTGAAGATCAAATGTAGTCACTGTCACCCTCTCCCCAAACTCTAATTGATCTCTTAAGAGCATTCTTTAATTTTTTTCCCACTTACTGTGGAGGATTACTGCATTAGCAGAAGCAAGATGGAACTAGTGAGATCTTTATTATAGCTTTGTCTGTTTTGATAATCAGATATACAGTGATTGCAGAAGAAAGGAAATTATCTGAAAAGAAAGTGGTTGTGCTCTGATGTTTCAAGAAAACATTTTGGTAAGCAATCATTTTAAGAGAAACAACAGCTCAGTCTCAGGTTTTGCTTTCAGAAACTGGCCAAGTCCAGTCTCAGTCAGCTCCGAATACTTTATGCCCCACTGTTTTTTAGCATGTTTCCTTCCATCATGTCAGCAGTGGAACAGAGCTTTAAAGTAAATTCAACAAAAATACCCTCAGAGAGTAAGCACATGTTTAAATAGCAGAAAGGATCTTCTTAAACCTAAAAATGTTCTAAAATCCAATAGATTACTTAGAATCTGAGAAAAACTTTGACATGTTGCTGGGGGAAAGGATCCAGTAATAATTTATGAGAACAAGATTAAAAACAGCAATTAACACAGGCTTCTATCTTTAGTACTTACTCACATACCTGTTTAGCTGATTATAACTCATAGCTCCAGGCTGTCTGCCTGCATCGCTAGGACACAGACAGCAACCTTTGCTAAATTGACTCCACTGGCTATGCTCATGCTGCAAGAGCTGTTTTCAAGGACAGTTGTACAATGTTATATGGGTAAAGAGAAAAGCAAATTAAAGATGGGTGTTCTGTCAGAAAAAGAATCAAAGAACCTGTGTCAGCATTTCCCTACGTTAATAGGACCTCACATTTTTAACCCTTCACCAACTGTTACTTAGATTTAGGAAGCATCTCCCCTGTATATTGCAAAATCATGTCTTCTCAAATAAAATCACGAAAATACCATAGATCAAAACAAAGCAGGACATGCACTGAACATAACCATATCCACCTATATATAGATATAGAAGGATTCATAAAGAGCTGTTAATCCTTCTTAAACTGTGATTCATTTTAAAGCACCATAGCTTGTAGGTCAAAGTAGCTAAGTTGTCAAATGATAATATTGCCCCATATCACGAAAGTATCCCTCAGTTTGAGACTGCTAATAAATATCCAGCACAGTCCTACCAAAAGCATACGTGTGCATTTCAGCCTTTTATTTTTACCATCTTAATTCTGCACCTTTCTGTTTAAAGCAGTACACGTATTTCCCTGAAAGTGGCTGAAAATCTTAAGAGACCTAACTTGCAGTGAGAAAAATCCAGCAGTACAATCACAAGGGAAAGCTATACTGGCACTCCTGACAGAGCAGGCACAGCTCATACTGGCATGAGTCTACGCCTTATGTTGCTTAGATTGCTTCCCCATTGAAATTAGGTTTACAATCACAGGATTACACGACCTCACTAAAAAGAGGGTTTCTGGCATGTATACAAACATGTTTCATTTTACTAGAGGATTTCTAACACAGATCTAGTCTACTTTGAGACTAAGAGCAAAAGGACACTTCAGAATAAAATGGTCTCTGAAGAGGCATGAGCTGTTGATACAACCTCAAGCAGCACAGCTATCCTGTACCTTGCTACTCCGAAAAGTCAAACGGGAGTGTTCTCAGACCATCACATCAGGGACTACAAACTCTTCTTCTTGACAGGGATAACTAGCTTGGAATCCTCACTACTGATTAACCCATTTTTAAATCCAGACCTAGGTTTGTTATCACAGCCTCGGGGTCTGCTGCACGGTGCTGTATCACTGCCAAACTACTTTCCTCCTTTTTCAAAACCTTTCTTTTTATATTTTTCAATTGAGAAGAATCATTGGTTGTTATGGCAGACCTGCTTTTTCTAAAAATGCAAAATTAAAAAGGCTTTTCAGAATCTCACACCATGGTTAATTTTTTTTTTTTCTCTCCAGAAAATGAACTACAATCAAAAGTAGTTCTTCATTTTCAGTGCTGTGTAAATGGCGTATTTCCAACAAATATTTGCTATTGTGAAGTTTCTAATAACTTAAAGCAAGAAATAAAATTAGAAGCTAACATATTATCAATGTTTTCCCTGAATTGAAATAAAGTGCATTATAAGAACTGATAAGGACCTGTAGTAAATGGAAAGTACAATTTCCACCTTTCCTTCAGAAAGAAGGTCAAAATAGAAATTGTGGAAGACTAGCACAGAAATTTCAATGCCAATCATTTTGGCCAATATTTGCAGGTTTGATCTAGTCAGGCTTAGAATAACAAGAGATTTAGGTATTCCCAAATGAGCAAAAGAACTATAAGAGAAAGATTTTAAAATTAAGACTGTTCAGAGTTTTGAATAACCTCCAAAAGAAAATGTAAAAAAACCAAAAACATTACCCTGAAGCGATTGAAAATATGCTGTGGACAGCCACAGGAAACCTAACATAAGGTACAGTCAGACACAGGGACTGAACAAAGACCTAAGAGGATTCTTCTCTTTAATGTGGTGAATTTCTACATTCATAAAACAGCACATGATTATTACAGTGCCTCCTCCCCCTAAACACAATTTATATATCTGTATATAGAAAAATACTAAAGTTCACCAGTCAAAAATTTTAATAACTTTGCCCATCTGTTAAATAATTTACATTCTGCTAAAACATGCATCAATAGTGTAGCTCTGAAAGTATACATTACTCCATAAGCTGGAAACTATCCATCAGTATTCAACACTATTTCTCACGTCTCTCCTGCATAGAGAGTTTCACTCAAAAATAACGCCTTGATGAGCTACAAGCACCAAAAAAAGAACCTTGTCCATAAAAGATACTTTCAAACAGCTTGATCAAGTCAGGAACCCTCTGTGTTTACCACTGTGAATGATGGGAACTGCCCTCTTTTTATCAACACTCTTTCTGCCCAGTATATATATGCAACACATTACTTTTACAGGCTAATTACTTATCATAGAAACATTAAAGAACAGTTGAAGACAAAAGTTTTAGCATGGGAAGTTGGATGAGCACATACTTTTAGTGAAGCATTCAAAGCAAAACCAGAAGAATTTTGCACATTCCCTTAAATTGAAAATGTCTTTGCTTTTTGTTTCATATTGGTACAAAACTGGTAAGTGAACATTAAAACTGAACATATTTTTTGGAAGCTTAATCAGACAACTGTATCTTTAGTCTCTTAATAATTTGTACTTTCTTAAAGTACTAAGAAAATGCATACTGAAGCATCTCATCTTTAACTATAAAAGCTGAAATGAGATTTCACATATAGAGAGACTGAAGTATAATTTGGCTAAGACTCTTAAAAAAAAATTTTGGATACCCCAATCCGAGCAAGAATAATTGGGTCTTATTTTCTAAGGTGCTCAATTTCCTGCAGCTACAAGTTAAGCACCTTTAACACATTTCTAGTTGTGCATCCACGACCTGCTTTGGGAATCATGGCCTTTATCACCACAGCTATAAACTTTTCACTAGTCTCTGTCAGTCCTCCATCCAAACTTTTCACTGACTAGTGCACCTTTATCACAGACATTAAAAAGTGCCAGCAGGTTATTTAAATAAGGCTTAATATGATCTAGTGTGTTACTCAGCAGACTACTTATCTTAGCCTGGAGGACTGGTATCTGGAAAACCCCATGCAGTCTTTAAAATTACTCACATCAAAATCTTTTGTAAAAAGATGTAATATGCTTTCATGACTGTAAAGTAAAAATAACATAAGACGTATATTTACAGAACTGTTCCTTAACAGGAAAAATAATCTGCCCCATGCTTAAGAAGTAGTTTCTGTGCTGCGGGATCAGAGATAATACACCCCCAGGAGGCATGTTCTCTCAAAAGGAAAGACAAAGATCCCATACCACCACAGATTTCTTCAAAACCATTTCTATTGTCTCATGCACAGGATGTCCTCTCCAAATTGCCTTTCTCTTACTTTGAATCACCATTACTTATTTTGAAGACATTCCTGTGGGTGAAAGACTTTAATTGTAGAATTTATAGTTCAGTCAAAATTAGATTTTATATTCTAGCACTCCGCACTCATCTGCCATTGCTTTGGGGGATTTAATGGCAGCTCTCTCCTCTGCTGAAGTAGTGCACTTAAGGGAACAAAAGTCTCCCAACTCTGATCAGATCAAAATCAGAAGGATCTGTCAAACTGCTACTTCAGAATTGGAGAAGTTGGGGTGAGGAATGGAAATCAGCTTCATAAAATTGGAATAGGGAAGTTAATGAGTACCTTTCAATACAATTACTCAGCAGTTTCATCATTTAAAAGACAAGAATGAATACTTCAGCAAATTTAGAAGACTTGTGTGTCTTCCAATGTTTTTGGAAGTCTTCTCATGCTCCTGGAAGTAAAGGGGACAAATGGTGCAAAAAACAGAGCTTTACATCATTTCCTTCTGTGGAAAGAGGTAGATGGAAGAGAAATTCCAGCTTATCAATAACCTTTAACTGTATCACTTTGGTGCTCCTTATCCATGTGACACAGACTTCTGACTGCAAACCCACTCCTGGTGTGCTATGAACAAACTATTCTACGTCTGCAGCACAATTTTCTTTTTCCACACGGATAGAGAACTTTTCCTGCATTCACCATGAAAGCAACAAGGATTTACTTCAGATTTTCTTAATTTTTGGTAGCAACTTCTCTATGAAAAAAAATTAGGAAGGTGGAGAGTGACTCTTGCTTAATTCTTTTGTTGGCTTCTAGGGTGAGATTTCTAACCCAATTCACCCATGTAACCCTTAGCTCCCTCAATCAGCCTCAGCATTAACAAAATAAAACACACACACACAGTTTTTCTGTTGTAATCTAATTAATCCTATAAATATGGTTTCCAAAACAAAGTAACAGATCAGTCAGAAGTAAAATGAAATGCCCTTAAACTTTGGGTTACTTAACAGTAGAAGCAGAAAGCATATACAGATTGTTTCTATACTGTGTAGGTAAGCATACAAACCCAAACAATTTATGATGACAAAAGAAAAAAAAGAAAAAGAGCATGGTCAAATCAACATATTTTTCATCTTTTAAATATCACCATCATCACAGAGAGACATCAGGTAGGGTGAAGCAGAGATCCAATGTAGGGAATATTGTTATGACCAATTAGTGGATTTACACTACTTCCCAGAGACCCAAGGAAAATCAGAATAGTATGGTAACAGAACTATTTGTTAAAATTTAGCTAAATTCTTAGATGTGGACATGGCTCATATAAAAACAAGAACGATTTATGGACATTCAGAAGTAAAAAATGGACATGAATCTCTACAGAGTGCCACAGGAAGGCAAGTACTAATCTTCTAAAACGTGGAACATAATTTACATTATTCTTATAAAATATTTATATTACTTTCAGACAAAGAATTGACTAAGGCAACAGACTTTGTCAAAAACATTAAAACATTCTCTAAATAATTACACCAGATTAAAGAACTGCCATATGTACTTTGATGGTAATCATTCTCCAGGCTGGAGCATACAAAGATAAAAAACGTGGGAAAACAATGCTTTTGTGTTAGGTTACACATCACTAAGGATGACTTTATCAATCAGCTGCAATTCAAGCAAGCAAACAAGTTATGCACAGACTGCAAATTTGAAGGAAAATCCACATTCTTTTAACTTCTGAATTTAGGTGCCAGGATAGCAAGTGATACCCTTTGAAGAAGAGGGGCTGCAACCACAGCCAGGAGGGCAGAGATGGAAAGCAGTAGTATGGGGAACAAAAGGCCTCCAGGTAAGCTTCGGGGGCGCAGACACATGGGGGATCCCTGAAAACTATACCAAATCCTCCCAAGTAACCTGGCATGCTTCCATTCTGTGTTTGTAAAGAAATAAATACATTACAGAAAAGAACTTTTGCCCACAAGTTTATGAACAAAAGGAGCGTGCAACCTCTAATACAACTGCCTGCATTTACAAAGACAGTGAACAGAGAAGTCATTGTGTCACCATTTGAGTCCAGATTGAGAGGGATTTAACACATGAACACAGTTGATTACATTAGTGCATAACAGCAAATCCACCATTTGTCTGCTACCCTCACTTCAGGGAATAACCAAGCCAGGTGGGCTGTGCATGTGTCTAGCAGGAAGTAGGTGAGGAGATCACCTTGCTTCAGGGTGAAGTGCTGGGTATGGATGCAGGCACTCCGTCCCCATGGGATGTCTGGCTCCCCTACTCTGGCTAATAAGAGACCACTCAGTTTCTTTGTATCCCCCAATGACTCCCTTATATGTAACCTTGATATTGAAGCAGACAAATCTTTCTGTTCTGCTGTCACTAACGTATTACTGTGAACCAGTTCTCATAAAAACATGATCCTTGAACTCAGCTGTCATGTTAAATCAGGTTTCTGACTACTTTCAGACAGAGACTCACAATGGTAAATTAAAACTAGTCCAAAAGTATTCATAATTGAGTTTAAGATTTTTCATTTCAACAGGAGGTTCATCACTTCTAAGGAAAAGGAAAAGATGTTAAACCCAGGAGGAAGCCCCTCAAACACAGTAAGTTCTTTATGCTTTCTCTCCTAGATGGCAGTAGCAGAAAACGACTGTGTGAGTAAGGCAGCGGGGAGACTGGAGCAGCAACTCCCAAGTCTTCTGACATTTTAACTCAGAGTTAATCTATGCTTCAGCTTCCCCCACATCCTCTCTAGGCCTTGTCTTCCTTTTGTCTTTGTTCTTCCCATCTATTTCTAGCTCCTCAAGGAAAGGACCTTCAAACTGTACACTGAGTTTTTTAATACAATTGGCCTCAATCTCCTGTGGGATCTTTGCAAGCACAAGTGCGTTACATCAGCACCACAACTGAGCAACCCTGCACTGGGTCACCAGGAAAACATAGACTAGATCCTCTGGAAAGTTCTGCATTTCTTTATCAATATCCAAGGCAGATGAGGCTACATTCTAAGAAATGCACTGCCAGTACTTGCTGCAACAACGTTAAGCTACCTAATGAAGAGACTACACTAGAAACAAAATTTTTAATTATTTGTTTAAAAAGCAAACATCATATATTTAAGGACAGAAGTAATATAATCTTTCCCTTTAAAAAGATATATCATTACAATCAAGGGTGTGACTACACCACAGGAGTTCCAGGTTTCATTGGCTTGGTTAAGTGGCATTTTGCTGTGTCTGTGTTTCAGTGTGGCCTGGGTTATCTCATTACCATCAGTAGATGTTTAGAAGTTTACACAAAATGAATGCAGTGGTCAAAGATCAGCAAAGATCAAGATTTCAGACTCTCTGAAATTGTTTTTGATCAAAAGGTAAAGGGACTTAAAATAGTTATCACCTAGTTATATTTGTTCAATTCTTCAAGTTGCAAATCTTTTCAAACAGCTAGCCAAACTTTTGCTTATGTTGGAACTGTCCACAGTTCTACAGAATTTCATGCTTAGGGGTTCTACTTGAGAAACATTACTTGAGAAATCACGTCATTATTTTAACCATTTCACTTGATAAAACACATAACAAGCTCTTAATGAGAAAGCCTCATCTCTGAAATATTATCCCTTACCTGTAATTTGGAATGTTCCTCATTTGTTTTTTGTTTTTTCCCCCCAAAAAAACAACACAGCAAGTGATAAGCCATCATGCTTTTGTAACCCATTCCCACTTCCACAGATTGAGACACAACAAAAGAAATAACACACTATACAGTGTAATCACCTGACACCACCTCAGTACTTCAGCAATATACACAAACACATAAATTCATTCCCCTCATACACACTTTTTAATTCAAGTTAATTTGCCAGCAGATGAACTGAGTGCAAAACTGCTGCATTTCTATCTGCAAAGGTTTTTCTTCACCATAGTGAGATTTTTCTTGGTTTCACCCCCACAGAATAACATTAAAGTTTTTCCTTGACTTCTTCAGGAACAGATTTCTTTTAATCTTTACCTAAACCCATCGACATTCAGTAAAAATATATTTATACCACTTCCACTATTTTTCAACTCCCAAATGCAGAACCATTATTTATTCAGTCAGTTTACTCTTGCATACATTTATTTCCATAAGGGATGAATAATCAAAGCAGGTGATTGGCCATGTCAATCCTCACTTGGTATGACAGTCACATGTTAGCAAATTTAAGAAAATATGGAGTATTTTCATATTCCCTCCAACTAAATAGTGAAGTCACCAGATCATCTTATTCCACTACTTTTGATCATAGAAGACTGCAGTGGTGACAGCAAATAACCCTTAAATAGTTCAGCAAGTGGCATCCTCGGTAAGAGACATCCAAAAGGTCTTCACAGAAGATGAAGAAAAAGCAGCATGTTTTAAAATGCATACTTAAAACCATCACTCTGTCTCCCCCATGGAGTTCAATAAGCAGGGCAATTTCTCACCGTCTGTGCATTAAAAGCCGAGGCAAGGGAAAAAGTTTCTATCTACTAACAAAAACTGTGCATACATTGGCCTTTCAGACATATGCGGTCTTACACTTTGTCACTTCAGAGCAGATGTTTAATTGGAAGGAAGTGATTTTAAAACATCTGTAGCCAACATCTAAGAAGTTGGATGAGACCACACAGAGCCTTGAGGAAATTAAATGTGTATGCAATTATGTAACTTCCTAGACTGCGTATTCTGGAGAATTAAACGACAACAACAACAAAAAAAACCCACAGAAAACCAGAAATGTCAATAGTGAACCTTCAAAATCCTTGTTTTCCCCACCATTTGTCTTCCTCTGCCTTAGGAAATACTAAGTCCACTAAACTGAGCATCCACAGTTTGACCAACAAGCAGCACCGCATCCCTCAAAGGAAAAAAGTAGGGAATTAAAAACAATTTGGTATCGAGCCCTCAATCCCTTTGGAAAGAAAGGAAAACAAAGTAAATACTTAGAAGATGAAACCTTACTCAGTCCTAGCAGGTCTCAAATGTACTGCAATAACTCTGGGTTAGTAAATACAGCTGTAGTGTTTAAAACACCCAATATCTTCTACGAAGAACCAGAGGAAAGCCTCTCTAGAATTCAAGACTAACAACAAGAACTTTCAGAAACCAAGTTCAAGAGCCTAGATTAAAAAATAAATAAATGAGATATTCAGTTGTTCTTCTTTGGCTTGCATAACCGCAGTGGGAGAAGAAAGAAGAGGTGGCCTAAAAGATCAGTTGACATGAGGACAGGGGAGATGGCTATGAAGCTATGAGTTCTGTAGATCACTTGGTCAGACTAGTTTTTTTCAAATTTGCTTTGCTTTAGCAAATCATCATCAGCAGAAATGAGTTATTACAATTTTTAAATTCTACTTTACAATGTTAAACCTTATCAAAACTGTAAACATTTAAATAAAAAAATTACAAATGCAGTTTTGTTTAACTGTCTTCCTTTAGCATGTTACACACACAGGCTATTTTTCATCTCCTAACCTGAATGGGACTTTCTTCCATTATTAAATACGTGAAAGTAAATGTTATTTCACTAGGAACATCATTGTTCAAAAATGCTAAATTTAATTAGGATCAAGTCATTGAAACTATAAATGCTCAGATCATGCAAAGTTTGTACAACAAAGGGAAAATCACAAGTATCACAAAATCCAAACTGACCAATAAATCTTATTTTAAGTCCATAAAACATGGCTGTTCTGAAAGTAATGCCTCCTATTTTATAAAGTTGGCCCATGACATTAGAGATTTATGTTGGTGGAATGGCAATAGAGATCCAAACTTCTCATCACTACTCCATTACTTTTTGTTGCCCTGTGGCAGATAGCAGCAGAGGATTAGTCTGACAAAATGGTGTCAAACATGAAAGTGCTTATGAAGCAAAGGTGTGGAATTGAATTACACACAGGAAAAAATGGCACCCACTGACATTCATCGACACTTGTCAAACATTTCTGGAGACCAAACAGTGGATGTGAGCACAGTGGTGGGTGGTGGGTGATGCATTTCAGCAGTGACTACAGCTATGTGTTCCTGGTGGCAGATTATAAGCATTATAAGCACAGCATGCAGGCTCTTGTTTTTCACCAGTGAAAACGCATAGTTAATGGTGGTGGTGATGTTGATAAACAAAGTTTTGTAGCTGAGAACTTGCTCTTTGTACCTGTCGTAGTTTCCACAGAAATAAACAGGAGGCATTAATTTCTGAGCAACCCACGTACATCTCTGAAATGTTCCTAAAGAGAAAGCCAAACTTTCTGATCTAGTCACTGAAAGCAAAGAACAGATATGTAGAAAAAACAATGTATCACTAATGAACTGTTGTTACTCAGAAATATCAAAGTAACTTTTCAGAATTTGCAACCTACAAAAAGTAAGACGACGCTTTGAGGAAGATAAGACTTCACATGATTTGTAAAACTCCTTGCCTTGCATCTTCCATGCAAAGCATCTGTTCCTCTGGAACAGGAGGAAAATCACTCCTAATGAGAGGTCTCTGGACTATGATACAGTCTAGAAACTTCTCTGCACAAATCAATGCGTTTGTACCAAGCTCACATATCCTGAGCACAAACATTTAGAATTAGTGTGGTATCTTTATTCTCTAAATTCTATAAGCTAGAACTTGTCTTTTCCAACAGAGAACAAAACCCAAGTGTAAGTAGCAAAATTTCCAAAAAACAGGGAATACTGTTGAAAGGCCTGCAGAACATTTCCATTCAGGCATGCACGCAAATGACGTTGTATCTCAACTAAAGCACATGTAGATCTTTGTTATTTATTATTATATTTTAATCTTTTAATTAAAAGAAGATTAAAAAAAAGGAAGCAAGCGCTTTGCACCTTCTCTAATGAGTTATGGTGGCCCACTCAAAGTTGACTAAGGAACTAATGTGGTTGTTTCAAGAAACAAGACAGCAGAAGATTCAGTTTTTACCAGCTTTTAAACCATCTGTTCCACACTATTTTAATCACTTCTGCTTAGAGATTATGGGTTTCAGTTCATTTGTAGTGGAAAAACAAAGAATGCCGCATTTTTGCAGTGTGTGGGGAATCCAGAATCCTCACAACTACTGTTAAACTGGGATATTTGAAGAAGCAAAAGGCTTACTGTTTGCGCATCTGAGCGTGATAAAACAGCCCTCCCTCTCCACGAGGGATTCCTCCTGTGCCTTGAAGCAAACATGAATTGGAATGTGCCACACTGACCTGAAAAAGGGGGATGTAGGGAAGTGGCAGAACAATTAGTATCGTTCTTTCCAGTGGAAGAATCTAAAAGTTCCCATTGCTATTTATTGTGGGAAATTGCTTATTTATCTGAAGAATGTGTAGGATTTTTTTCAGCTGAAAAGTAACAGAATCCCCATGGCTCTCTGACAGCTCTAAAAGAACACTAAGGTAAAAGCAGTAGGTGGGTTTGAATTTATGAACCTATCATCTCTAGAAGACAGTAATTTCTCCTTTCTCTCCATTCTTAAGAGAAAAGCAGACAGTACTCTCAGATGACAACAAGCAGAAAAGGTTAGTCCCACTGTTAATTTGTATACATCTTCAAATAGAGGCGTTCTCCACGCAGGTGACTGGCAGATAAACATGACCACTTTTGTTTACCTGCCTGAGCTATGTGAACGACTATGCCTCTATACTACCTACACCTTCCCTGAGGGGCTGTACTTTTTCTGGTTCTGCTTCCCACTGTGTCTTCTTAACACTTCTAAAGGGATCTGACACAGTTCTTTGTGCTGCTCGAAGCTGAAATGGCGCGTCAGTTCTCTCCCAGTGCACTGAAGGGAAATACGTCTTTTCCAACATCAAAAGATGGAGTGTTCTTGAAAACACTGAAGGACGATCAGGACCTCAAATGCTTTCACCTCTTATCTCTGATGTAGGTAGCTGAACAGATTTAGTGAGAGGGAACTTGATCTCCAACCTATCTTGCTAACCATGCCAGGTTACTTAAGCTGAATGTCCCACTGAAAAAGCGTCCTCTGCTGTAAAGATTAATTCTTTGTATTGCCATGATCAGTAACTCCCATATGTTATACTTTAACAATGATATCAACGGATGCACTTAACTACGTTAGGTTTAGCATGAATTTGGTTAAATATAACAGGGACATTTACTTACATGGCTCTTGAAGAATATAACAGACTTGGACAGAAAATAAATAAAATGTATTATAACATTTTCATTAACATTTTTTCAGCCAGTCCGGTGTAAGTTCATATTTAGTGCCTTCTACAGTCATCAAAACTATCAGAATGTATTGATCAAAATGCTTGGTTTTTATATACAAAGTACATACAAATTAATAAATAAAATCAATAGTTTATACAGAGTATAAAAGGAATATAAGTATTAGTAGTTTTTTAATATCATTCAAATACTCAAAGTAAGTGTGTTATCAAGCCACAGCATTTGCCTTGGTGCAGACTAAACCCATGTGCCTTTAGCTAAGAACATAATAATTCTTAACCATGTAAATCAAGGAGATAGAAAAGATCCCTTAGTTTATATAGATTTGTGCAGCCACTTTCCACTGCTGAAGTGGATTAATCATCTCTGATCTCAGCATATGCAGCTTAAGCCAAAGACTTCCACAGGAAACATTTTCTCAACTACAGGAAATGAAAATGTAGTGAGTAACTTTTCTTCCTTTTTATTTTTTTTTCACCTTATATTCCCAATTTTCTGACATATCCAGCTACCTAAAATCTCTGAAAAGCAGGGCCCAGCTGAATATTATATACCCATAGAGGGTGCCAGTCTGAACCAGAAAGGGATTGTAGTGATCTATTTCAAGGACACTAATGTCACAGTCAGAAGTGAGGCAAATATCTTGCTTCACTCTGCCCTGGAGGTAACAACTTTAAAGGTCAGAAAGCAATGTTTTCTGAAGATACTCAGCTTTAGCTTCTCTAATAAGAACATTGTGATTACTAAATTTCTCATAAAAAGGCTAAACAGCAAGAGTACTTCATACCCTGCACATATGCACACTTCAGATAGCTAAAATGATGTCCAGCAAAAAGACAATTGACAGTATATTCATAAAGAAGTTGCTTGCACAATGGTAAACTTCTTTTGTAGAGAGGTGGAACAAGTGGAAGAAACCTACAGGAAAACTTGTGCTTCACTACTGGCAGTAGCTCAGCTCTCTAGTTGGAGAACTGACTCATTCCCTCTTCAAGCAACTCCTCACCTTATGTAGGCAACAGTAACCAAGTCAAACTGAAGCTCTGATTTGACTTACAAGTCTCTTGCACAATTCACATTACTTGAGACTGCAAATATAACTACAAATATATACAAATTGGCAGAAAATAAATTATCTTATGTGGGCAAGTACTGACTACAAGGTTGCCTGCTGTTCATCAAGTCAAACTGCAAAGGTAAGGGAGCATTTTTCCAAAAGCAAGCAGCTTTTAATCACTGTTGATGAAACCGATGTAGAAGTCATCAGGAGGGAAGGTAATTTATTTTGTGTTTTTTTTTCTTTTTTTTTTTTTTTTTGAGATCAGAAAAGATACAGATACATAAATGAACGCATGTCGTTCTCTAATATCCAAAGGAAGATGATTAATTTTAAGCTGTAGACCATGAAACAGCGATTGGAAGATAACATACGTATGAACAAAATGTTGAATAGGTTCTAAAACACAAGTGTAAATAGATTTAGTTCTCTTACCTGGTTTTCCTTTTTGAACTAATCGCTGTTGATAACTTTATTAACTTCCTTTGCAGCCCCTAGGTCCCCACGGCATGAATTTTACCAAGTGGAAGAAATCTGATCTTTTACTGTGTACCTCTCTGATTAATCCCTTGCTAGTACACCAGGACAACTTTATTATGTTATTTAGGCAGGGAGCATAGTTAAAAGCTGACAACCAGCACCAGCTTACTTACGAAACATTGCTGAAATTCCCATATGTGCATTTCTGTGCAAGACATATCATGTTGTCCTTTGTATTCCTAATTCTTATTAGGATCTTAGTGATTCAAGGCCAACAAACAATGGGTTATTTATTTATGACACCATAAATAAAAAACATAAAAAACTGAAGGAATAAGAGCTTCTTATGTACGACAGGCATTTTTCATGCAGCACTTCTCTCTGCATGCTTTCTTTGTTCTTAATTTTGTTATGAAAAGGAGATTGTAATTTGGCTTTGACCAGCAAGGGAATTCATTTCATAAGGAAAAACCAGTCTGGAAAGTTTAGTGTGTTGGGCACAATTCTGTCATACTGACCCAATGGTCATATTAAATATATTGTTAACATACTGAAACATGCCTTTGCCATTGCCACTCGAAATCCCTTCCTTAGCAGGAAGGCCTAAGAAGAAGAGGTGGAGGAAAGGGGGACTCTGAACAACATCCTATCCACAGAAGTCATGCTTCTGACCACAATATGCTGCCCTATTACTTGTTTGTTCAAAAATACTGATTCAGCAAAGAATTTAAGCATGTGCCTAAATTTAAGCAGTTTAATTAACTTTGACGTCAGCAAGTCTACTTGTGTGCTTATAATTAGATATGTGCTTGCTGAAGCAGAGCTCATCTGAATAGAATCTCGTTGATTTTAATTTGGTCTTTTGTCTTTGCCCCTCATTTATGCTTTGCAGTGACTGAAGGATTAGCATTAAGGTTCTGATTCAGGAATGCACTTAAACAACTCATCTTTACTTACAACATGCACAAGAGGCCAAGAAAGTCTCAAAAGACAAGCATAGGCCTAAATGCCTGCCAGAATAAGGACAACTTCATGATCAAAGAATGACGAGAGAGGAGAATTATTTCACTCATGGTAAACTGGGTGGTCCAATCTTTATTTTCAAAAGTCAAGTACCTTCTGGAAAAGACAGAATACCTTTTTCCTTTTAAGGAAATGAAGAGCAAAACATTGGGCTCCACATACTATAGCTGAAAATTTATAGAAAGGAGATAATTTACAGAGAAATTTATTTTCTATAGAATCTTTTTCCACTGTTGTTAGTTCTTGATCTGTGTAGGAGACTGTTGTAAATGTTTGTTTATTTCAGTGATGGCTTTTGCATCCCAATATCAGCTATTTTAAAGCCATGTTAAAAAAAAAAACACACACACAAAACAGTAAAGCGCTAAATTTAAAAATAAAAAAATTAAAGAAAACAGTATGAAGAACATAAGAACAAGAACACCGCTCATCCAGAAAACAAAAATAACAGTTCAAGTCCCCAGAGGTGGAAAGACATGCACACCAAGGTAGAGAGCAAGATCAAAGCCCCAAGTCCTGCCAGGCTTCTCTGTTTAGCACTTCCACAGGAAAATCTGATTTATTTTAATATTCCCATGCAATTATACTCAGCACACAGATAACATCTCGAACAAGCCTTTTAACTCAGATACTTCAGCCTATTCTGTGTTTACGGTCTTCTAAAACTTGGAATATGTGACAGCCATTAACGGTAGGCTGCTACAATAAAAGGTGGATTTGGAGTATAGCAGTGGAGGGGGAAGAGGAAAACAAAGAAAAAGACGCAAATTCACTTCTGGCTACTTGTACTTCTATGCAGTAGAGCCCTATGGGAAAAAGTATAAAGACAGTTCCTCAAAATAAATAAGGAACCCAGAAGAGTACTTCTTTATGAAGACTTTCTGCTGTCTATCAGAATCCTAATCTACAAAGCTCACTGCAGGGTTTCCATATCCTCTGCACTAAGATACTGCAATGCACAGTGGGATGCCTGCGCTGCATGGTAGTGCACTGCTAATGGAGCAACTGTCAGGTGCCTCAGCTGTGCCAAGCAAGCAGTGCTGCAACGGGTCTGCGGTGCAGTCTGCATTAACTGTACTGGTAAAAAATACTTTGAAAAATAATCAGAATTATCATGGATTTTGTGATTTTTCAGAAACCTCACTTGTAATTGTGTATGTGCAGTGAGATGGCTAGTCCTTCATTTACTCAAGAACTGTTGGCACATACCTAGGTTTTGCTTTAAAAAGAACATTAAAACATAAGTTTTAATAGGTTCAGAGTCAAATTACACTAAAGAGACAGCTGATTACTATCAAGAAAACAAGTTTCTATGTATTTCAAGAGTGTGTTTTGAGACAAAAGAACAGAATGAGAACATATGGGTTGGATTATTAAAGCAAGTTGCTGTAAGTGACAGAACTAATACAATTCTTTTAAAGCCATTCAGTTTTTAAAGATAAGTTGACATACTGGGGTTGAAAGAGATGTAAGAAAAATTCATTTAGCTAGTTATTTTAGTTATGGAAGTATTATTTGAACCGCATTATTACCTGCACAGTGCATAAAATGTCATCTCGTTCCCACTACTTTGGATTCTGCGTTTACCAAAAGATTAGGTTTCCCCGAGCACATCTGGGTTTTCATCGCAAATTTTATAACGTTATCCTCTCTTTTAATTTCAGACTCTCTTACACTAATTTGCTCACCTAGAACTCACCAGCTTTGCAGGTAGAGCAGGCATAAACTGTCCTTTCCTTCTGCCCTATGTTGCAACCTCTCCTTTCTTCACACTGTATACTTCTGCTGCATTAGAAAAAGGAGCAGACTTATTTCAACTTGCCACTGCTACTCTTTTGCTTTAAAAACTGTAAACTTATAAGCAGCTGTCAGAAGAATGGTCACTCTTTGATGAGCAAGACTGATGATGTTCAGTCTGTACACACTGAAAATACAAAGTCTACAATTTCTCACCTGCCTGTGCAGCCAACAGCCAAGGCTTTCTCTCCAGAGAAAGGGAGACATAGAGGTTTCAGAAAGGGCATCAATAAGAAATAATGCTTCTAGACATGGAAACTTAAAAAGTAATTTTAGCAACTTCAACTCTGCTATAAAGGATATCTATTTTTGCATTCACAAGCTTTCTCAAGCATAGCTTTGTATTTTCAATCTCTCTGCGACCTTTATAGCTTTATTGACCTCATGATAAGTAAAGAGTTTTGGACAAAGAGATGAAAGGCAGATAAAAAACAGGACCTATGCAAATAAATATGACAATGGAACAATGATCCGGTAGAGATTTTTTTTCTTCTCTGTAGACTACATGGCACCTGTAGAAAGAATAACTGGTTTGCTTCCATGGGACTACATATACAATAAATACCAGATCATTCCAAGTTTCCAGTACATTTTCAAATCAGAGTCCAAATAATATTTTCTTTAGAATAGAAACATATAATAGATACACAGTTTTATTTTCTTACCAAAAAGCTTTCTCTCCAGAACAATCTGTATCACAGTCAGTCAGTCAGTCATGTATTGGTAATACCTTTTTAGAGACTATGCTGGGAGGTCATTATCATTTTTATCTACACAGTTTAAGACAACCTGACTGACATGTTTAAGATGAATTAAATATAGGGTCAATATACTACCCATCCTACCTCAATTTGAAAACACAACTCTCCCCAGAGTTTGATACAGTGACTCTTCCACTGTCTCTGAAGCAAAGCATATGTTCATTGCTCGTGCACCAAGACTTGAATTCTATCAGATCATGTAGAAATGAGGAACAGGGAACCTAACTTCCAGCTGCAGAAGTTAGGCAGTCTGCAGTGCTGGTTGAAGCAAAGGGGACTGTGCCAAGTCTTAGGATTTCCCCTCTGTTTTTTCGAACATCACCCTCAATGTCTTCTACTCTGTACATGACAGACAAAGAGAAAGCTGAAATGCCTGTGCACGAGTAGTTGTTCTCAAGAGATGCTAAAAGCCACTCTGTTGCCCTTCAGAGAGTCTGGGTCTTGTTTAAAGGACTGTACAGGAAAATTGGCTGCTGAACTGCATGTTGCTGATTTCTTTGCCCTGACACATGCTTTGAGTTCTTAGATTAGAAATAAATCCACTCAGTTTGAACTAAGTTTCAATTTTGGCATGTGTCAGAGTTATTGTTTAATCAATAACCAAAGGATCCCATTGAGGCTCCAGAAGCAGTTTGATGATTCACCAGCTGTGTGTCACAGTCTTAAGGACTTTGCTCTCAGCTATCATTCTTATTTCACACCATGACTTTCTCTTCCTCTAGAGACACGGAGTAATTTTGTGTGGAAGCTGATCTTGCTCGCACTGCAGTTTGGGTGTAAGGAAGGGCAGTGCAGGGCAGGAGCGCTTACAGCTTGCAGCTATCACACTGCACTACCACTGCTTTGGCTCCGCAGCCTGGCCTCTTCCTCTAGCACTGCAAGCTGGGACCAATATTTGGCTAGAAACAAATGAACACTGAATTTGAAACCCTCAAAAAATCTGCCTTTATCTACCCATTTTTCCACACACTGAAGGAAAAAGAATCACCTGGTTTTGGAAGAACATTTGTTTCTTCAGTTCTCAATATGGCTGAACTACAATCCAGCCTTTCTCCAACATACATGCAGTGATGTTCATCTTAGAAACCTGATAAATTAATTAAAATTTAAAATCAATTTACTGTCTGGCAAGGCACAACAGATATCATCACAAACCAGACACAGGAAGTTCATATAATTTCAGTTCTAACAAAAATCTACCCTGAATCTTTACTTTAGCTCTCAAGACAGCACAGCAGTGATAACTCCAACGCTTCATTGATTGCAGGTTGAGTTGCAGTTACTGTAGTTACTGCTAATTATTTCAAACAAACTCATTTGGCTGTCGTGCTAGTAGACTTCTCAGGCAAAATCTCTTTCTGCTTTCTGCAATATCTGGCTTCTCAAGGACCACTACGACCACTCCAACATTCCCAGTGGGAGGCAGCAACTGTAATAAATTTCTAACAATTTACATCTCCCAATCTCATTTCAGACCAGCAGTGAGTCATTTTTCACACTGAGAACCTAGAGGTCTCTCTGGTTCTTTGTCTTAATTGAAATTACTTCTGTAGTAAATACACTAAATAATTTCATTTGTGTTTTTTTTTTTTTTCTATGATGGAAAGACAATATCTACCAGAGTGAGCAAGATTAATGTCATTTGGGTCTGACCAGACAATCATAGGGGAGACTATCACACAAGAAACAAATACCCTGCTTTGTACGCAGACTTTCTTTTTTCAATTTATGTCCCTGGGAGCAGCCCCTGTTCATTCTTCTATTATTGAGTTCAAAGCCAAGTCAGTAAAATTTGCCTTTAAAAACATTTAAATGTATGCTTCTTGTGAAAGCTTGCTTTAGAAAATGCACATTTTAAACCAGACTGTGAACACCCAAAACTGAGGGTTAGTGTGAGCAATTGCAGGTGCAAATCTACTGAGGCCTACATGGGGGTTTGGGAAACAACAACAGAGGCAGGCAGGGGATTTTTAAAAATCTATAGCTTGTTCTGCCTATGAAAATTAGTAACCTCAGTACACTTTAAATGTAGATATTTCTCCAAGAAATAAGGATTGCATTGAAAGGGGTTGCATTTAATCATTAGGTTGATCACATTTTCCATAGGAGCTAAGTTCCTACATGAAATACTAGTACCTTAAGTTTTGCTGAGATAAAAAGCCTGAGAGTGAACTTCTAAAATCAAGCATATAGAAAAGAAAAAAAAAAAAACAACCCTTTTTTTGTAACTGTGCAAAAGAAATGCATATTCACAACAACAAAGCATAGGTTCAGCAGAAACACTATGCAGACAAATAGCAGTCAAAAAGACATTCACTGATGACTGCACAATGTCCAGGCATCTTATCAGTTAATAATCACTTAATAATCTTTTTCCTTTTGCTACATTAGGAAATGCTATGAACCTCCACAATACTTGTGTCAATGGAGGCATCTTACAGGTCCAGAAGCACCTTCATTATCACAGCTTTGTTTCTTGTACTTTCACAAAAGCCTGGTTTAAGTCACAGAAACGAGATTCAAAACAACTAAGTTTCTAGTTTCATTTGGGTTTTATTATTGTTAAGCTACTAAACTTCATTACAATTTTTGAGTGAAATCTTCTTCCATTCATTCCTCAAGCTAGGAGTTACTGATAACTGCCACAAAACATGATTTAGCATATACAGATGTGTCAAGAATTAATAAGGTAAGTGTGGATTTATTAGGATATTGAAAAAAAGTTCACAATGAGAAACAAATACCCGTGCAGTTTTTGTCAGATATTCAAAAAAATAAAAAGGGTAATTACCTCAGTATCTGGAAAATCTGTAGAGGAAACTCAACTTAATAGTGTTCTTTATGTGAGTTATTAGAAACTGAAGTTGAGACAAAACGAATCCATAAAATGGAAATGATCCAGAAGCATTATCAAACATGAACATTCTAACCTCTGTTGCATTGCTCAGAAAAATAGCTCTCACTGTATGAAGCAATGTGTTTGTTTTGGGAATATATTACTTAATAGCACTTCTCAAATCCCTTTCCTGTTATTTTGTGGTCTTTCTCCTTGAATTCCCTCTCAGAATAGGCACAAAGACTAATACAAATTAGAACAAGCTAAAATGATGAATCCTGATGATTTGTTGATTATTCTTAAACTGATACTTAAATGAACATATTTTATCACAGAGCACTTATTTAAGTACCTTGCTGTCAGCACACTTTAATAGGTGTATTTGAATCTGTGCATTAAAATGGATGAAATACTAAAACACTTACTCAGTGAGACTTCTCAGTATGGAAATTTCTCTGTATAAGGAGACACATGACATATAACATCTTGTCTATTAACCAGAGTGTTTCACAATAACTGTGTCCTCTCTGGAGAATTAGGAGCAAGAACTTTTCTTAAGAGGCTGCCTGCATTTAGGGATTGAATCGGCTGTCCTGGAACTTGATGACCTGATCTGTTCACAAAGTTCAAGCTTTTGGTCATCCAGCCCACCAGCAGCAAAAAGCTACCGGTACCCATGGAAGTTACTATGAGTTACCATTGACTACATTACTGTTCTCATGGCTGGACTGCTTTTGAACTTTGAATGCCTTCAAGACACACAGGCTGACAAAAGCCTTGGCAGGGAAGTACATTTGGATGCACTGCAGATGAAAAAGGAACACGTTAAGGATGGCATGCTGTAAGCTGAGAAAAGGTAACTTTATAAAGGGCAAATGCTGTTTTGAAGAGTTTGCTTTCTTCTTTCCTATGAATATATGTTTTTTCACAGCTGCCTTCCTTCTTTCTTTGTGACTTGCCTTGTGTTCAGAGGAACAGATACATTACTCCAAACAGCAAAAAATGAAAGATCAAAATTCACACTGTGACCAAGCTCTAACCTGTTTCAATCACCAAATTTTCAGTTTCTGAACATATATGGGGTCCCTTTAGAAGAAGACAGAAAAAAGTAATAGAAATCAACATACATTTTCTTTGGAGAATGCCAGTTCCAGTACAAATAAAGCGTGTTGTGCTCACTTATAAAAGACAGAGCTCTGGAACCACACAACAAGCTAATTCACTATACACTTTAAATCTGCAGTACAGTGAGTGTTCAGGGAGACTTACAAGTCTCATGAAAATCTAAGGCACGGAATAAGAAAACAATAGAGCTATCTTGTTGCTATAGCTGAGCCCCTGTAATTTTCCTAAGTGCTACAGCAAAGGCATTAGCACAAAAAAAAAACATTCCAACCTAGTGACAGAGTTTTACTGCCACATTTCTCAAAAAAGTCAAAATTGGTACCATGGTAACAAGGACCTGTCAAATGTCAAAAAGAACAGGCCAGATAAAGCACCTGATATTTTGCCTAGACAGAAAAAAAGCAGCAGAAGCTCTGTCATGCAACCTCCTTTATAAACAAGCGTGCACAACAGTGAATACCAACAATGAACGGAATTGCCATTCCAGCAAAATAATACCTATCTACATAGGTATGTCACAAGGCCCTAAATCTCACATTAAAGAAGAACTGCCAACCAATTGATAATGAAAAACTGCCTGATGTTTCTTCTTCTGTGGAATGGAGACCAAACACATCAGCAGCAGACACCCCAGAGGAGAGGTAAACAAGAACAGCTGAGTTTAAGGTTTACTGGGGACAGCATTTCTCTTTCTGCATGCTCTTCAGATGCTTCTCTCTGAGATGCTTGCTAACTGGCTCCTGAGTAGTCTACTGCATGCTAAGCCAATCAGATAGAGGCTCAAGATACACAATAGAATTTTCCAAACTGCAGTTCTGGCAGAGATCTGTGTTGTTCTGATCAAACTCAAGGGTGAGACAAATCTGCTGGGTACACTGAGTCTTCCTTGGGATCTCCTTTTATGCGGTCAGTGCAAATGAGGCTGTCACCAACTACAGACAATGCCACTTGCCACCAAGCAGTACTAACTTCGTTTTGATCAAGGAGAAGTGCCGACTTGTGCAAGTCAGATATACACTATAAATCTTTAGGAAAGACAGTCTTAGTCACAATACAAATATGGTTTGCCAATACATGTTTCAGAACAGAATTATTTATTTATGTGATAATAAAGTGTAATTGCCCCAGGTGTAACCATGACTCTACTACACACCTACAGGGAAAAAGGTATTTTCTGCCCTGCATAATATTGACTTTAATTAAACCAGACAAATAAAAGTAGATGGAAGATGTATTATTATCCTTGCTTCAAACCTATAAGAGTACAAAACAGAAAGTAAAGCAGTCAAGGGCACGCAGTAAGAACTCGTGCTAAGAGCTGGGAAGTGAACCTACAGATCACCTGAAAGGTAGTCAGTTTCTGCATCAAAAGCAGTTTCAGGAGGTAACAGCTAAAAGAAAGTGCCACTTTTACTTTAATGAAGTGTGTCAAGTGGACAGTTTTAGGACACTAATGCTAAGGCCCTGGATCAGACAGTTGCACAGAAATGTAACCAGAATTAAGGAATTCACAAATAAGAAAGGTTTTTAACCCAGCTTCCAACCACATTAAGAACCACATTATAAAGTCCTTTTCATAAGTTTGTTGAATTTTATCTTTTAAAAGCAATTTCATCTTTCATTTCAGTGTCTGTATTCTGTAAGCCTTTTCCAAATCCAACTGCCATAATTGTTTCTCATTTCCACATTTTATTCTATCTATATGCTAATCTAACCCGATATGCTTTTGTGGCAGCACTGTCCTGTAACTTCAAAACTCACCTTGTTCTAAGCATTTACTTTGTTATTATTTACATACAACTCATAACTCCGCTCAGCTTTAATTTCATGTCCAACCCAAGCACAGTTGTTCTACTCTGTTCTCATACAGCTGCCTACATATTCTTGTCAGTCACTTTCCTAAACGCAACTACAGTATTCACGTTTCTTCTCCAACTGTAAGAGACCATTCTGACTTGATTTGCTGACAATCTTCGGTATGAGGTATCAGACTGACATTTCATATGCTATTTCTTTCCAAATGTAGGCAAGTCGATCATTTGGTTTCTGCAAGCTGAAGGGATGCCATCAGCACTGGGTGCAGTAATTTCCATTCCATACTTCTAATCCTTTTAGCTGCCTCCCTTCCACAGAAAATATGAGTGTTATTGGAAACTTAGGCAAAATGGTCATCTAGCTTTATGCTCTAGACATACTCCTTACTTTCTACATTTTCCACATGTCTATTGCACTCTCATTCTTTCTTCCTTTTTCTCTCATGTCTGTAAGTTTGATTTAACGATACGCCAAAATATACTTTGCCTAGTCTATACTATTATTTTGAAGCAAGGCATTAAAACATACTCTAATCAGGACATAACTTAGGTTTCACTATCTTGTCCTCTGATGTTTTAATACCACCACCTTCTAATACTCTTACAGCAAATATCTTTGTTAACTTGGGGTCCATTTTACTCATAGCTTTGGTACTGTATGGACTAAGAGCAGCCCTATTACTTTACAGTTACATTACAGTGATAAAAGCTTAAAAAAAAAAAACACAACAAAGCCTAATGTAAAATCTTCGAATACCATAAATTTTTTTGTAAAATGTATGTATACAAAGCATAAAGTTTATGCTTCACATACAATTAAGAAAATTAACCAATCCTGCTCTACAAATGTAAAATCAAAAGCACAACAAGCAGAACCTAAGGGACTGAAAACAAGCCATTATCAAAAAGAGGTTGATATCTCTGTATCAAGCACGTAACACTTAGCTGCCCATCCAAGCTATCAGAGCATTTGTTTGCTGTAGCTCCTCAGTGATTGCAAAAGTACCTTTTCTGCACAGCTCTGCCCTCGGGCTTCTTTCTCTCTCTCTTTTTCAGAGATACTGAACACTGTCCTTTTCTGACAAAGCTCCCTGTATGATCTCATCCTGCCACCCCCTTGCCTGGCCTCAGCTTGGCCTCCTGACAAAAGCAAAAGTAGCTATAAGAGCAATGAAGTTCAGTAGCTCAATAAAGTATTAAAAAAAAACAAAAAAAAAAAAAACAGAAAATGATTCCCTCTCAGATTTTTTTTGAACAAACATTGATTGTTATATTCTGTTCTACTTAAATAATGGGCTTAAAGTAAAGCTACCAAATAAAATAAAAGCAGCAGGTAACATGCTCAGAAAAAGTTTTGATGTCCAAGCAGGCACCATTCTGAAAGCAGAACTCAGACATAAGGTAGAAAGAAAGGAATACGCAAACACCCCTGCACTCGCATACTAAGAGCGACTGAGGTTGCTGCAGTTTGAAAGTAAATGAGCATGCAGCTAACCTGCTGTGCCATTCCCTATAGGTGTCACAACAAGGCAAAGGAATTTGCCTCGGAAGATTTGGAGAGCAGCTGTCACCAAAAGAGAGACATATATTTTTAAAGACTTTGTCATTTGTCTTCAGGGTGGGAAACGCTGTATCTGACCTCCCGCTGATGCAGCAGCCCAGATGCAGCAGCATGGGCTAGAAGAATAAAAGGAGGCACCACTTTATTTCAGGTACAAACACCAGAAAGCAGAGACAAAAGGAACAGTCAGTAAACCATCATTACTATTTAAAAGTGCGCGACAAGTTTACAATATTTTTCATGCCACACGGGTGTCCCCCCAAGGCATATTCCAAAACAATATTAGCTAATTGTTGACTATCTCAACGGCCAAGTAAAACAAGACAGACAAAGCACAACATCAAACACTGTCTTGGCAATACTGAATTTGGGAACAGCTAAGGAGCTGACAGCTCTTGGTCGGTTCCTGTGGGTTCCTCTGGCTGAGGCTGTGCCACCTGGGAAAGCTTCTGCCCTGCCTGGCTCCAGCTGTCCATCCTTCCCTGCCATTCACAGTTTGTGGAATCATTCCCTAGACTCTTAGTTTATGAGACAGGTTAGCAGAGACCTATCACTAAAATTTTTTAAACCAAGTGGCATGAAATAGTGTGGGGCTGACTGCATTAACCAGAGGTGTGTATTTCCGAGCCAGCTGTGAAGCCAGGTGTCACACTCTCTTACTTCAGGCTCCAGATGTCTTCCAACTGTAACTACAGATACCATTGGACACCACCATGGGTATCCTAACTCTCAGCTGGGCTCTGCGGAGAGCCAGCCAGACAAAAATCGAGCCATACCAGCAAACACTTTTCTGCCAGTTTCTTCCTGGGGAGATCCACCAATTTCACTGAGCAGAGCTGCAGAGCCTGAGAGCCACCAATATAAGGCCACTAGAGGTGTCCTGACCTTCAGGACATCAGCCAATAAGTCTCATAGTAGTTTATACAAAGGCACTAATAGCAAGTGGCCCTCCAAAGGGTTTAATTTAAGTTTTTTCTTTTCATAATTCAGAGTGTCAGAAATTACACACCGTGGATTAAAAGTATCTTTAGAGCTATCTCTTTGGGAGCATTAAATTCCTACTTGAAGGGATGAATTCAAGCCACTGTAAATTTCCCTTCAGCCCAGTGGAAGGGAAAAACAAATTCTTCTTCATTAAAGATAATGCCATCTACATTAGGAAACTTCTGTCAGAAAGTGATGAAGAAATGTTGAAGGTGTCTTTCAATAGACTTAAAAGGAAAAAGAATGAGTTACTCAAAACAGCATGCAAGAATCCTTATCAACTTAAGCAAATCATAAAATGCCACTTTCAATGATGTTCACTATTAAAATAAAACAACCAACACAACAACAACAACAAGCAAGAGACAATCTCAACATTTTTATGATAACTGAATGATGGAGCAGAGCCACTGTTACTTCAGAAAATACGTTCAGATGTTGAAGAAGAAAAATTGGGAAGGTTTGAAACAATTTCATATCTGTAATCCTCACCTGTCAGTCTTACAAGCAACCCATTCAATTCTGTAGCTCTTGCAGGTCATATGTGAGCTTAACACCATTAAGAGTAGGGACTGTATTTGATATTTCACAAAATATATTATGGCATGCTCCAAGTTATGAATACTTAATACAGGCAAAAGGAACAATAAAAATGCAATGTGGTTGGGCATGCTGAAATCCCAGGAACAACAGCTGAAACAACGAAATACATGATAAAACTAAAGTAGTTGTGAAACCAACTATTTAAGATCACTGGTAATATATTAGTTATGTATGTGTCTGGGAAGTACAAAGCCAAAAAAACAACAACGACGACAACAAAAGACTGAAAAGCAGTTTTTTTTAAATTACACTGGGAGAAGAGCTCGTGACTTCATTATCAACTTTCCCTGTGTTGCATCAATTAACAATGGAAAGACTGAAATCTGTATGGATTGCTGGGGTAGTGAGCATGGGGGAACAGAAAGGGATACTCCAAAAAAATAACTATTTGTGGAAATAAAACACAAAAACTGGGTTATTCTACGACTGACAGTGGCTTTCAAGACTATCCTCTGATGCCTGTTAGAAAGGAAAAGGACTATAACATGAAAAAATCCCCAAGATTGACAACTTCACCTCCACATTGATAGAGACACACCTCAGAAAGAACTGTTGAGAGGGAGTATGAATACTTTTACCAGGAATCAAAAGTCTCGGTTAATGCACTCCTAGCTTGAAATCCTCACACAAGCCTTAAAAACCCCACAGAGAAGTGACAGCTAACAGCTGGAGAAGCTTGCTATGAATTCAGAAAAAGGGAGATTGTGCCTGGTTAACTATATGTTTTATCTTCCACAAAGTTTTCCTGGAAGAAAATTAGACAGTTCATTGGACTATATATTAATTGAGTAAAATTAATAATCCATTCCCATACAGAGGATTAATCAGAGAGTCCGATTAACATGCTATGATATGAAAGCCACTTTTTCGTGGGGAACTCCTTAGAGCTCTCAAGACTGAAGGACAGTTATGAGAGAAAGAAGTTCGGGGTTGATAAAAACTGGTAAGGAACATAAAAATAAATGCTACTAATACCCACATAGTTGACTGCACATTACTGTTTTGGAAAAAGGTAATCTTTTCTGATGTTCAAACACTGCGACTGTGTATCAGTTGCTAACCAGAAAAGTTATCTATACTCTGGAACAGAGCATCTATCTGCCTGTTTTTCAAGCCAGTACTCATTACATTGGGATTCATCAGCTAAAAAAAAAATCAGAATTGAATGTTCCAGATAAATACAACACAATGTGAGAAGCAGCAAGATCTTAAAGTGCATTTTATGCTTTTACTATACAAAAGAGCAATAGTGATACATCATAATCAAATATTGTTACTTCATCAGAGCCCCATAACAGATTATTTATGTAAAATACCTCAAAATTCAAAAACAAATGAGTAGACCTACAAGAAACTGTGCTACTTCTTTACACAGACATATGCAGTCCGGAAATGAAAGCCTGGCAACAGCTGTATCTGAAACTACAGATTGAACGTGAAAGATGTAGAGAGGTTGACATATGACATAAAATCAATGGTTTATCAAGATGGAGGGGTCTGAGAGTGCTCATTCCCTCCCTGAGATTACTGAACATCAGTGTTTCTGAAAGTAATGCTTCATCAAACAGGACAACAAACAGCACTACTTGGGAAACACGCATGCTGCCTTAGTCATTTGTCTTCAGAAGAGCATGCTATTAAAATGCTAGGATCTGCAGCACTGTTGCCATGGTATACTTAGTTGTCTTTTGTTTTTAAAGAACCAATTAGGTAGTAAGCAGTAGTTATTCTGAGTATGATCATTCAAAAATCATTGATATACCAAAAAAGACGTTTCCTACCCGCTGATTTTGGAGTGAATTTGTCCCTGTTGGCTGCACATACTGCCAGTAGCCTGTATCCAAGATCCAAGTCAAATCCTTGCTGAGCTGCCACTCGACTAACCACCTGCAGAGGGAAATAAAGAAAGCTTCATTAGGGGTTACTCGAGCCTCTTTCAAAGTTGCATTAACCTGCTTATCAGCACTAATGTTAGACAACTGAATCTGCTGTTGCAATATCCACAGTACAAATATGATATAAGTCTGTAGTTAACACTGCAAGCACAGCAAAGTGAACACATGGATCTCTTCTGGTGATCTCGTTATTTAAACACATGCCAGAAGAAAAGCCTCATAGATCACTTAAAGTTGGAGGGACAAAGATTTTCCAGAAAAAAATAAATTAAAAAAAGACCATATGAGAAGATTATACAGAATACACTTCACTGTACTTGAGAATTGAGAATAA